>NW_006399908.1:6256358-6266070 GCF_000299155.1 Elephantulus edwardii
TATATTATCATGGCTTGAATCAGGCACATCCTTAGTCCACAAAGTGAATTCCTGTTCTGTAGTATTTTAAAAAGGTTCTTTGCATTGCATTTGCCCAGTGAAATATGCTTGCTTCTTTTTGGCTGCTGCTTCCATTACTGTGTGTTCAATAAAATTAAATCTTTGGCAACTTCAAACTGTGACCATTTATCATGATGTGAATAACTGGTTCTGTTGTGGAGGATTTTACTTCTTATAGTTGAGGTGTAATCCACAGTGAAGGTTATTATAGTCTATGAGCCTCATCAGTGAATGCTTCACACCTTCATTTTTATCAAGTAAGGTTGTATCATCTGCTTACCACACATTGTTAATAAGTGTTCCTGTAAACCTGATGCTGGTTATTTTCATATTGGGTTTCTTTCTAACACACAAGATGAATAATTATGGTGAAAAGATATAACATTGGAACAGACCTTTCCTGATTTTTATCTCCTCCTGTTTGATTTACAACCTTGAAAACCCCTTGGAAACTTATCCATAAGTCAGTACCAAGTTGATGGCAATGCTTTCAGTTCTGTTTCATGGCAACAATAGAGCTTCTTCTTTGATAACCAAATTAACCATAAATTTTGGAAACTTACAATGTTACAAAACTTATAATGATCAAGAGTACAGAATGTACCAGTCAACACAGATTTTTAATGTGGCTAAAATTTAATTGATCTGTTTTCCTAATAAATATCATTATATAACTTGGATTTAATGATTCCTTTTTCTTTCCACTTCATACTTGACATTTTTGTGAAGATCATTGACAGCCTTATCTTGAATATATTAATAAGAAAAATATACAAGTTTATTTTTTAAGGTACTATAGGGAACTGACTATATAAACACATTTGCCTGTGCTGATTACAACAAACTGTGGCTAACCTTGAAGAAAATGGGAATCCCAGAACACTTGATTGTGCTTATGCAAAACTTATACTTGAAGCAGGAAACAGGCATCAGACAAAGCAGGGAAACAGTGCATGGTTCAAAATCAGGAAAAGGGGTGTGTTGGGATGCATCGTGTCTCCATATCTTTTCAAACTATATGCAGATCAGATCATTTAAGAAGCAGGACTTTATGAGGAGAAAGGTGGCATCAGGATTGGAGGTAGACTCGTCAACAACCTAGGTTATGCAGAAGACACAACCTTGCTTACTGAAACTGAGGAGGGCTTGAAGGACTTGCTGCAAAAGGTCAAAGACTGCAGTCTTCAATATGGATTGAAGCTTAACAATCAAGAAGACAAAGAGTCTCACCATTAGGCCAATTGGTGGTGCCATGATGGATGGAGAAGAGATTGAGGTTGTTAACAATTACAGCTTGCTTGGTTCCACAATCAACACTCTTAACACCAGCAGTCAGGAAATCAAAAGATAAATTGCACTGGGAAAATATGCTGTCAGGGACTTCTCCAGAGTGCTGAAAAGCAATGATGTCAGTCTAGAAACTACAGTGCACCTGACTGAGACCATGGCCTTTGCAATTACTTGTTATACTTCAGAGTTGGACAATAACTAATGATGACAGAAGAATTGATACCTTTGAACTGTGGTGCTGGAGAAGAGTTTTGAACTTATCGTGGACTGTCAAGAAAACAAATAGGTCTGTCTTGGAGAGGGTGAAACCAAGTTTCTCCCTAGACACTAAAATTTTAAAGCTCCGTCTCACACACTTTGGGCATATGGCCAGGAGAGACCAGTCCTTGGATCTTGGATGAGGACATCATGCTTGGAAGGGAGAAGGGACAGTGTAGGAGCAGAAGACCTCGGATTAGATGAGCTGATACAGTCACTGCAACAATGGGGTTTGGTGTGTCAGAATTAATGGGACTGGCTCAGGGCAGGGCAGGGTTTAGAGCTGCTGTGCATAAGATCACTATAGGTCATAGGTGATTTGATGGCACATAACAACAACAGATGGGAAACCATGAAACCTTGCTTGCTGAAAGTGAGGAGGAATTGAAGGACTTGAATCACTTGTCAAGGAATGTAGCCTTCAGTATGGATTGCATCTCAATGTCAAGAAAACAAAGTTCTTTCCATTGAACTGATAGGCAACATCATGATGGATAGAGAAGAGACTGAGACTGTCAACAGCTTTATGTTGCTTGTATCCACAATTAACACCTTTCGTAGTAGCAATCAGGAAATAAGGAAGCACATTGTCTTGGGAAAATCTGCAGTTAGGGACCTCTCCAAATTATTAAGGAGTGAGATGTCAGTTTGAGGATGAAGGTGTGTCTGACTCAGGCCATGGTCTTTCTGGTCACTTGTTATATATCTGAGAGCTGAGGAATGAATAAGCATAACATAAGAAGAATTGATGTCTTTGAACTGTGGTGTAGGGGAACACTGAGCTTCCAATGATAGCCAAGAGAACAAATAAGTCTTGGAGAGGGTGCAGCAAGAGTGCTCTTTGGAGGCAAGAATGATGCAGTTTTGCCTTACATACTTTGGGTATGTTGCTAGGAGTGACTATTCCTTGGACACGAACATAATGATAAGAATGGGGTGGGGGGTCGGTGAAGGAGAGGAAGGCCCTTGACCAGGTGGATTGACACCATGACTGCCACAATGGAATCTTGTGTGTCAGGAAGTGTGAGAATGGCACAGGATAGAACAAGGTTTAGATGTTTTGTTTGCAGGGTCTCTATGAGTTGTACTTGATTCTAAGACATTAAATAACAACTAACAACACCATGGACAATTATGATGTTAATTTGTTCTAAAAATGATGTAGATGATATAGGAATGGCAGAGTCACACCTCCATAAAGGGGTAGAGTTCCTATCAACAACATCAAACACATTCCTATTTGGACAGATGTGATCCCATGCTCCCATACCATATGCAGTCACTTTAACACTAACTATCTCTTCCAACAACAACAATAATTGCTTCCAAAATTCTCACTACTATTTGTTTGTATGTACTAACTCACTCCACTGAGCCAATGCTGATTCGTAAGAGTCTTCCACCAGCTTTCTAAAGCTATAAGTCTTAATGAAAGGAGGCTGCCCATCTTTCTCAGAAACTCTGGTGCATGTGAACTGCCCAAGACCTGTGGTCTTTTGGTTAGCCATGCAACATTGTATGGATTCTGCCAGAAACATTCCATTTGTTCAAACTGACCTTGCTACAATTCTCTTTTAGCTCTTTCAATCTGCACTTCCTACCCAAGCACCCTTTCACCAATAAGCAAATGTGAGGGTGCTGGAATTTGGCTCCATGCACTTCTTTCTACAATGCTGCAACATTATTATTATTATTATTATTATTATTTTCAATGAACATTTACAGAGATTGTGGATTTCCATTCATTCATTGTTGCACTTTTCTCCCTGCCCACCCCACCCCATGCCCAGTTCGCTCTTCTTTAAAAGCAAAAGCAAAACTCCTTCATTGACCTACAATCCCCTCTCAGCCTCCCACCCTCATCTTAGTCACAGTTTCATGCTGTCTTGCTCCATCTCTTGCTGAAATCTCTGTCCCAAAGGATGCATTGCACTTTTTGCTTCTTGATGGCAGTGAAGTTCTCCTTATTAATAGCCTACACTCTTTATTTGCTTGCCCCCAACACATAGCTGATCCTCCAGTGGTTTTACGGGAGCTGTGAACTGCATGGAGAGACAGCCTGTATGTCTTGCACACAGTAACTGGTGGGTTCTGTGAACTGCATGGAGAGACAGCCTGTATGTCTTGCACACAGTAACTGGTGGGTTTGAACCACTTGTCTTTGGGTGGCACTGCAACTCCTTATCAGTAGACCAACAGACCACTCTAAAGTCAATAGAAAATATAAATAAATGTCTATACCCACTTCCATAGAGTCAATTTGACTCATTATACCCCACTACACATCTGTATTCAAAGAAACTATATCTCTTTCTTTTTCTGGCTCCTTCACTGACCTTTTGCTTAAGCAGTTCAGTATCTAATATACCATGACACCAGGGTAACACCGTGATCCTTACAGAAATTTCAACAGAGTAGTTTGATGCTAGGGAAGTATTCTTCTGCTTTGTGGGAATGCAGTAGCTCACTGAATCACTTAGCATATTTGAAGCTGAATTAAAGTTTGATGAAAGAAAGACTATTTTACCTGTAACAAATGTGCACAGAGAGTAAGTAATATGTTTGGGAAATATGTAGAAGGAAGTATAGGAATGCTTGACTTTGAAACAAATCAAGTAAAATTCTTTATGACTATTTTAACTCCCCCCCCTTACTAAAATCTGACTTTTTTTGTTTTTCTTCACCATGGCAGAAAATGCTCACTGCATCTCTAATGGAACACAGTTCTTTTTTTAATTTTTTTTTATTATTTATTCTTTTTATGTGTGTACTGTCAAATTGGATCTGAGTGGTACAGGAGGCGATTGTTCCTCCTTCTTCAGCAGAGCATCTGGTGGATTTGAACCACGCACCTCTGGGATTGCAGTGCAGTTTCCTGCCACTAGGCCACCAGAGCTCGCCGGAACACAGTTTTGATCACACGTAATCAATGTAAACTACCAACATAGTCACAGGTATTTTAGAAGCAATATTATGTAGGTCACTGGGGTAGATAATTTCCAATGAGAACAAAAACCAGCTCATTATAAAACAGCTTAAGTATTATTTACTGGGTAGAAATTTCAAATACCTGAAAGTCTTCTGTTTTTTCCATTACAGATTGGTTCCCCAGTCTATAATACCATGTGATATCCTTAGAACATCATAGATATTCAAAGATATTCTAATGAAAACTCCTTCTAAGAACACAGCACATAACGACTGATGGAGAAAGAAGCAGCTTATTTTTTCCTGTCATCACCTACAGTTAAACCTTGCTAAAAATGAGAAAATTGTTTAAGGAAATTATAAAAGACTTGGATTTCCATTTAAATATAGTTGTTGTTAACTGTCATCAAGTTGAGCACGACTCGTAATGACCCTATGAACAAAAGATCTGAAGCTTTTCTATAATTATCATTTCTCCAAGTTCATAGTTTCCAGAGGCATGTGGTTTAGCATTAATTACCAAAATTCTGCTAAGAGAGAAATAATTAAAATTAATTACTCATTGTACTTATTTTCTTTTTCTTATGAGCTCAATAAAAGTGTATAATTAGCTTTATTACTTAACATGGTCGGTCCTCTACTTGATCTAGTAATGACACATAATACATTACTTCACAAGGATTAGGATTAAGTAAATGTGATCACTGAGTTTATAGTGGCTTCACCATTATTTTACTAATTTTGTTCTTTGCTCACAGTTAGCCAAATGTAAAGATTTGAAGTGAAAATCTCCATCTTAACTAAACACCATCTACTGCTACTATAAGGAAAAAAGCCAAAGTAAGTGCCTTCAGACAACATAAGAGTCCCAAACAAGGATTCTGGCTCTAAGATAAAGGCAATTTCTCTCTTCTCTGGAGTAAGGTGCTTGTTTATTTTCAGTTTTTATACCTGGTGTTCTTGACAACCATGTGGCACGTACCTTCCTCTCCATAAATTTTTACTTGCTATTCTTTGCCCTCCTGTGTTTATCTGTGTATATCTTTATTTTGCCTTCATATTTAACAATAGTTCTTTTATATCTCAGAAGAGATCGATTTAAAGCATACTCTCCATAGGGAGTTGTACTGCTAACTCAATGGCCAAGACCCTATGGAGATCCAAGTCCACCAAAGGATCATCAAGAAAAGATCACCAATCTTTTATTGGGCCTTAGAAACCTACAGCAAGGTCAGATAGGAGTTGTCTTGATTTCCAGTTAGTGCATTTGTTTCTACCCTAATTGTTGCAATTATGTGTCATTAAGTCAATCATGACTCATAGCAACCCTATGAACAACAGATGATTTGAATTCTGTTCTATCCTATGCCATCCTCATCCTCTCTGTTATAGTCAAATCCTCTCCTGTCATCACTGTGTCATCTTGTTGAGAGTCTTCCTGTCTTTCACTGACCTTCCATCTTTCCAAGGATAGTTGTGGTTGTTGTTGTGAATTGCTGAAGCAGAACCGACCCATAGCTGACCGTCTGGCAGGTTTTCAGAGGCAGTTCATTACACGAGAGGAGATTGCCCATCCTTCTCCCACAGAGCAGCTGGTGGATTCAAACCTCCTGCTTTTGGAGATGTAGCACAGTTTCTCGCTGCTAGGCCACCAACAAGTTCAAAGTGTGTGAGATGGCGCTTCAATATCCTTGCCTCTAAGGAGCACTCTGGTTGCTCTTTCTCTAAGACATACCTGTTTGTTCTTTTGACAGTCCTTGGGATATTCAGTATTTTTCTTCAATATCACAAGTCAAATGTATCAATTCTTCTGTCATCCATGTTCACTGTCTAACTCTTAGATGCACAGCAAGTGATTTAAAAGATCATGACCTGAATTAGGTGCACCTTAGTCTTTTAACTGATATTGTTGATCCTTTGTTCTTCAGAGAGATTCCTGGAAGTATACTTTTGTTTTCTAGCATGTCTTTTGACTTCTTGACTTCTGGTGTCTGGTATCTGGTATCTACACTTGCTTATAAAGAATAGGTAATAGTATGCAGTATAGACAATAGGTATTAGATAATAGAAAGTATTATCGATACTACCTTATTAATATAACAAAGAAAGCTATTCCTTAATATAAGGTTAAAACAATAACAAAAACAAACAAAAATATTATTGGCAAGGAATAAATTCCAACTCATAAATACTGAAAATAAGTAGATTGCTACATTGCTGTCTATCTATCTATCTAATAGTGATCCTCCATCTTCTTTCCACAGGTTTGCTATTGTTTGCCAAAGAATCGATTCCAAGTCACCAGGTCGTTGCCTATATAAAACAGATCATAAACATGCCTGATCTGGTTAGGATAATACATAATTATAATACTTAATCTTGGAAAACACAGATCAATCCATATAATATCCAAGACTGCCTTTACTTCTGTTAAAAACCACAATTTATTTCTGTTTTAAACAACAATTTCAGAAGAGTTTTCCAAACAAAGTTCAGTAACTAAGTATAGGTTTCACAGGAGCTCAGTCAAGTGTTCTAGGATTTTCATTCTTCTCACAATTTGTTGTGATCCACACAGTCAAAGGCTCTCTGGTGCACTTTGCTTTCAGCCAAGATCCATCTGGAATTGGCTATGATGTCCCTAGACCCACGGCCTCTTTGAAACTCAGTTTACCCTTTTGGCAGTTCTCTGTTACTGTTCCAGATGTTTCAGGGTAATCTTCAGTGAGACCTTTCTCTTGTGTGATATTAGTCAATTTGTACTCTAATTTTATTATGAAGGCAATGTTAATTTCTCATCTAGCTGGTCTACACATTAAGTCAACTGATTGTTGTTTTTGTTGTTGTTGTTGTTGTTGTTGTTAGGGGCTATCAAGTGAAGTACGACGCATAGGAATCCTATGAATTAAGGATCTGATCCCTGTTCTATCATGCACCATCCTCACACTTCTTGACACGCAAGAGCCCATTGTGGCAGTCACAGCACTGATTTACCTGGTCGAGTCTCTTCCTCTTCACTGATTCTCCACCCTTTGCAACTTCATGTGCTGCTCCAAGGATTAGCCCCTCTTGGCTACATGGCAAAAATATGTGAGGCAAAGAGCACTCTGGCTGCATTCTCTCCAAGACATATCTGTTTGGGTTTTTTGCCATCCATATTATGTTCAGTGCTCTTCTTCAACACAACAGCTCAAATAAATAATTTCTTCTTCTTCTGTCATTCTTTTTCATTGTCCATCTCTCAAATGCATAGCAAGTCATTGCAAAGACCATGGCCTGAATCAGACTCACCTTAGTCCTCAAACTGACATCATTACCCCTCAATAATTTGGAGAGGTAACTAACTGTGGATTTTCCCAGAGCAGTGTTTTTGCTTAATTCCTGACTTATGGTCAACTGATATTGTGTGGAGGGGGGCTGTTTAGCCTAAACTATGGTGGTTGGTCTTTGTAGCATGGCAAAAACCCACTTTAAAACTATAGAATGTGTCATTCTCAATCCGGACTGCTGATTTCATTCAACGATGAATGTCACTGTTGTTGTTGTGTATTGTCCAGTCATAACCAGCAATAGCTGACCCTCCAGTTGATTTTCAGAGATCATTAGGAGCACAGGAGGAGGTTGACCATTGACTTAGTGGAAAGAACTTGCACTGTAATCTCAAAGGCACTTGGTTCAAAGCCACCAGCTGCTCTAGGGGAGAAGAATGGACAAGAATGGACAGCTGCTCTGCAGGAGAAGGATTGTTTAACTTCTTCAATAGAGAATTTGGGCAACAGGAAAGCAAGACAAAGAATAACTGGATTAAATGGGATAACTAACTGGAATCAACTGACTGGTAGATTCCATATTTCTTTCTTCTCAAATTAAGGTGAATAAACACAAAGTGGATTTTTAAAAAAAAATATATTTGTAAAAAATTTCTTGAAAAGCTTTAAAGTCATCTAAGAAGGGGTGGAGGAATCAGCCTTCAGGGAGCCATTGTGGGCTGAGTGTAGTTGGGTCTATTCTTTCAGGAGTCCCCTGTGACCCCCTCACAAAAAGTGAATTGAAAAAGCAGTATCACTAATATCATATGCAAATAAAATCTTGCTGAATATAATTTTTTTAATTTTTTATGATTTTTTAAAAAAATTATATTGGATTTCTTACAAAGTTGATATGCATTGTGTTTCACACTATTTTTCATTCGCTTTGTGTTTCATACAATAATTCCAAGACAATGTTGTTGCTATGTGCTGTCGAGTCGCTTGCGACTCATAGCGACCCTATGTACAAGAGCCCTAAACCGTGCTCTGACCTGTACAATCTCACTGTCTCTGACACACCCATCCCGATTACCCCAGTCACTAAATCAATCACCTCATAGAAGGTCTTTCCCTCCTGCACTGTCCCTGCACCCTACCAAGCATGATGTCCCTGTCCAAGAACTGGTCCTGCCTTGCAGCATGTCCAAATTATGTCAGACGGAGCCCCAGAATCCTTGCCTCCAAGGACCAGACCAGTTTAACCCTCTCCAGGGAGAACCTGTTTGTTTTCCTAGCAATCCATGGTACATTCAATACTATTCTCCTGCACCACAGCTCAAAGGCATCAATTCTCCTTTTATCCTTCTTAGTCATTGTCCAACTCTCTGATGCATAACAAGTGATTGCAAAGACCAAGGCCTGTATCAGGCACAGCTTAATCTCCATACTGACATTGTTGCTCTTCAGTACTTTGTAGTGGTCCCTAGCAGCAGACTTTCCTGCCACACCTGCCTTGCCAGCTGCACGGTCTACGGCATCAGTGTGACAAGCGATGCGTGACTACAGGCTGCTAGGGTCCTCCAGCATGATCATGGCTGCAACAATGGATCCTATGATGAAGGCAAAGGTTGAGCTGAAGCCCGGATATTTGTGGAGATGCCTCACTCAAACTCCAGGGCTGAGTCAGGGTTATAAAGTATTCTGGGGAATGGGGTTTATTATGTTTAGTTATTTTTTCCTGTCTGTTTTGCTTTTCTTCCTCAAGTGTTCCTGCAATTCCAGAAAGTCCTGGAAAGTCAGAGAGCACTTTGAGTAATCATTACTTAGAAGAAAGGCTGGATGTTCCTGGAAATGGGGGGCAACCAAATCTAGTTGAAAGAATTCAGAGCATTGAATACTTCATTGAAAATATATTAAGAAATATTTCT
>NW_006399908.1:6266630-6267722 GCF_000299155.1 Elephantulus edwardii
AATCCAAGACTTATGTTTCATAGTATTAACCACAATTGGACTTTTCCCACCATTAATTACCCTATCTTTTCAGGCCCCTGCCAGATCATTCCCATTTCATTCACCTGTTCCTTCTTCTTACCACCAAATTCTGCAACCCTGTGGTTTCACCCTACTCATCCTCATCCCTCTGCACCAACCCATTTCCCTCTCAGGTCCCCATATATGTTTTACTAGTAATCTTTCTATTTTTACAATAATGGTCTTATGCAATATTTGTCCCAGTTATGTATTATTTTTTTAAAAATGTTCCTAAGTGCTGTGTAGTATTCCATAATGTTCCACAATTTCTCAATCCATTCAGTTGTGGTTGCACATTTGGGCTGTATCCGTGTTCTTCCAATGGGGAATAACACTGCTAAGGACATTTGTGTACAGATTTTCATTTGTGTCTCTGTCCTAATTTCCATAGGTATATTCCTAGAAGAAGTAGCTGGGTCATATGGAGTTTCTCTGTCTAACATTTTGAGGAAATGCCAAAATGTCATTCAAAGTGGTTTACCATTTTACAATCCCACCATTAGTACATGACAGTTCCCAGCTTTCCACATTGTCTCCAACAGGTACTTCTTGCCAACAGATACATGAAGAAATGCTCAAAATCACAGGCAATAAAAGATATGCAAATCAAAACCCTAATGATACACCATCTTTCCTCAGTAGTAGTGGCAAAGGTTATTAAGGCTGACTATTATTTTTATTTAAATAGCTCTAATGGTATATCCAAAGGAAACTACCAGAATTTTAAAATGCATTCATAGGGCACTCTGGCGGCCTGGTGGCAAGCAGTTGCGCTGTAATCCCAGAGGCAAGGAGTTTGAATCCACCAGATGCTCTATTGGAAAAGGAGGGACAATCTCCTCCTATACCAGTCAGCTCCAATTTGATGATACACACAAAAAAAGAAAATTAAAACTAAATTAAAAATAATACACATTCAGAGCAAGTCACTATATGAACGATATCATTGCTGATGTTAAGTGGACCTTGACTGAAAGTAGAGACTATCAGGAAGATGTTTACTTGTGTTATATTGATTAGACAAAGACATTT
>NW_006399908.1:6269747-6287829 GCF_000299155.1 Elephantulus edwardii
TGGGAGGGTGGAGGGACAGCGCAGGAGGGGAAGACCCTCTATGAGATGGATTGATTCAGTGACTGGGGTAATCGGGATGGGTGTGTCAGAGGCGGTGCGGCTGGCGCAGGATAGAGCAGGGTTTAGGGCTGTTGTGCATAGGGTCTCTTTGAGTCGGAAACGACTCGACGGCACATAACAACAACAACAATAGTATCATTTTCCCACACCTATTAGGTGTATACTGAGCAAATCAGTCAAGAAGTTAATTTATGTGAAGACAAATGTGATGTCAGGATTCGACTAAGACCCATTCAATAACATGCAGATGTTATAATCTTGCAAATATAAAGTGAAGAAGACCTACAATACTTAAAAAAAGTATACAGCTTTCTATGTGAATTACATCTCAAAATCAAGAAAACAAAAATTCTAACCACCACACCAACAGGCAAAAGTATAACAGAAGAATAAAATCTCAAGGATCTATTTACATGGCTCTATAATCAACACCCACATTAGCAAAAGTCAAGAAATCAAATGTCATTCTTCACTGTAAAAATCTGTTGTCAAGGATCTTTCTAAAGTGCTAAAGAGTTTGGATATCTGTTTAAAATTTAGTGTGTGTCTTACCCTTTCCATGGTTATTTTCAGTTTCTTCAAATGTATTTGAAAGTTGGACAATAGGACCAAAAAAGAATAAATGCCTTGAACTCTGATATTGGGAAAGAATATGAAATATTCTTTGGAGTGCCAAAAAAAACAAATTAATCTGACTTTGAAGAAGTAGCGAGCAAGAAACTCCGTAGAAGTGAGGATAGTGAAACAGTCTCATACACTTTGGCCATATAAGGAGGGGTGAGTTCTTGAAAAAAAGACACCATGCTAGGAATAGTAGAGTGGTAGTGAAAGAGAGTGAGACCCTTGATGTGTGGATTGCTACAGTGATTCTAACAGTGGGTTTAAGCATGGCTGAGATCTTGAGGATGATGGAGGAACAGACAAGGTACAGATTTGTTATTCAAAGGGTTGATTTACATACCTAACAACAACGGTAACAAAAAATAGTAATAGAGGCTCTTGAGTGAGTTTTGATGTGGCAAAGAAAATTGCCCAAGGAATGAACAAATCTGTTTTAGAATCTATGCAGCTCAAATATTTCTTAGGAATTATAATAGCAAAATTTTACCATAGAAACTTAGAGAATTATTTCAGAAAATATCAATCTTCAGAGAAAGGCATCATTTTTGGCAAAATAGATCAGCCAAAAATAGGAAAAATTTCAACAGGATGGAATTGACACAGGGGTGAAATCCAGGACTGTTAGTGTGATGTAGAACAGAGCAGTGTTTCCATCTATTTCATATGGTTTCATTAGGTGTGAGAATGATTACATGGCATCTCACAAGAAACAACAAGCAAACTAATATTCGTCACTATTTGTTTAAATATATATTATATGTTTATTATGCAGATGTCATTAGATGCTGTAGAGTCGAACACGACTCATTATAATACTATATACAACAGATCTGAACCCTGTCCTATCCTGTGCCATCTTCACTATCTCTTAACATATTCAAACCAATTGCTGCAGTCACTATGCCAGTCTTTTTGAGGGTCTTCCTCTCCTTCACCATCTGCTTACCTTTCCTTTGCAATGTAGCCTCTCCTCAAAACAAGCCCCTAAGCTGTGAGATGAAACTTTGTCATCTTTGCCTCCAAGGAGCACTCTGGCTGCACCCTCTCCAAGACATATCTATTCTCTTGGCCATCCATGGGATGTTCAGTGCTCTTCTCCAACACCACAGCTCAAAGACATCAATTCCTCTTCTGTCATCCTTATTCACTGTCCAGCTCTCAGATGCCTAGCAAGTGAGCTAAAAAACCATGGACTGAATCAGGTTCACCTTAGACTTCAAACTGCCATGTTGTTATGTGCCATTGAGTTGCCTATGACTCAAAGTAATCCTATGTACAACAGCCCTAAAGCCTGCTCTTCCTGTGTCAATCTTATCGTCTCTGATACACCTAACCCCATTATCCCAGTCACGGAATCAACCCATCTCTTTGAGAGTCTTTCACTCTTGCTCTGTCCCTCTACCCTCACAAGTATGACATCCTTCTCCAAGGACTGGTCCTTCCTTGAAACATGTCCAAAGTATGTCAAATGGAGCTTCAGAATACTTGCCTCCAAGGAGTAGCCTGGCCTTCATCGTCTCCTGGACAAACTTGTTTGTTCTCTTAACAGTCCATGGTACATTAAATACTCTTCGCCAGCACCACAGCTCAAAGGCATCAATTCTTCTATCATCCCTAATCATTGCCTAGCTTTCTGATACACAGCAAGTAATTGCAAAGACCATAGCCTGTATCGGGTGCACTTTAGTATCCAGACTGGTATTATTGCTCTTCAGTACTTTGTAAAGGTCTCTGACAGCTGACTTTCCCAATACAATTTGTCTTTTCATTTCCTGGCTGCTGGTACCAAGAGTGTTGATTGTAGAGCCAAGCAAACTGAAGCTGTTAAAAATCTCAATCTCTTCACCATCTCTCATCATGCTGCCAAAGCATCCAGTGGTGAGAATCTTTGTTTCCTTGATGTTGAGATTTAATCCATATTTAAGGCTGTAGGTCTTGACCTTCTGCAGCAAATGCTTTAGGTCCTCCTCAGTTTCAGCAAGCAGGGTTGTGTCATCTGCATAATGCAGGTTGTTGATGAGTCTACATGATATAATTGCTGCTTAATAATTTGGAATGCCCTTGATTAGCGCTTTTCCTGTTACAGTACATATCCTGATTTTCTGATGCTAGTACCAAAAATGTTGATTGCAGATCCAAGTGATGAAGTCATTGACCATTTCAATCTTTCCTCCATCTCTCACGTTTATTATAGGTATAATTAAATTATCTATTATTTACATAAAATTCATGAATATATATTACAACACTGTAAGTGCTTTCTTTTTACACATTCTGTGCTTTCTACTATTAAATCTGTGGTGGCAATTTGTGCTATGTTTTGAGCTGCTGATATAAACCTTGATGGTTCATATCTAACAAGGGTTCCGTGAGAAAAAGATAGGGAGTATCATCTTCAAAAGATTTGTAGCCTTGGAAACCAGATGATATTTGTCATAATTCAAACTTGACTCAAGTGAGTAACTGTATATCATGAATCATAAATACTAAGATCCAATTAAAAATTGATTCCTAAATGTTTTTTAAAATATGAAATTTGTAAGAAAGAATTTTTTCCTTTTCTTTATTACAATGTCATTTGGACATTGCTAAAAATCATCACTAAATACAAGTTTTCACTCAACTGTGTAGTTGAAATGTTCTTATTTTATATTGTATTTTCAGTTTTCATTACTTGTAGAAATTGGTTATATTTTTAAAGCAGATTCAAAGGAAAAAGATGTCTAAAATTACAATTTTGCCTCAGGCAGTGCAAAAAGCTCACATAATAGTCTTTGAAATTACTTGCTATGCATCATAAAGCTGGACAATGACTAGGGATGATAGAAAGAAAATTGATGCCATTGAGCTTTGGTGCTGGAGAAGAATATTGAATCTATCATGGACTGCTAGGAGAATGAACAGGTTCATCCTAGAGAAGGTGAGATCAGGCTGCTCCTTGGAGTCAAGGATTCTGAAGCTTTGTCTGACATACTTTGGACGTGTTGCAAGGCAGGACCAGTTCTTGGAGAGGGACTTCATATTTGGGGAGGTGGAGGGACAGCTTAGGAGAGGAAGACCCTTGATCAGATGGATTGATTCAGTGACTGGGGTATTAGGGGTAGGTGTGTCAGAGACAATAAAATTGTCACAGGACAGAGCAGGTTTTAGGGCTGTTTTATATAGAGTCACAATGAGTCGCAGGTGACTTGATGGCACATAACAACCACCACCACCACAAAACAACTACAAAACACATGCAACAAGAAAGGCTAGAAAACACATCCATATACAGCAATTTCCATAAAAAATCAAGCAAAAACTACAAATTTCCCACTTTTAAATTTTTTTGTTTACACAAAAAATTAGTATATATTGTGTTTCGTTTATATACACTGTGTTTCAAGCATTGCTCTATTCACATTGTGCTCGTAGTATTCATAGCATCATTCTCATACATTGTATTTTATAAAATTCATCATTATTGATTCATGACCATCATTACCCCACCTTCTCGAGTCCCCACTGGATATAGATTTTTTTATGAGTGTTTTAATTATTTCAATAACATTGCTTCCCCCCCCCGTATTGAATTGTCTTCACTTTTAATATAATACAGACTTTTGAAAGACATGGTAGCGCTGATGGCGTAGTCCATAAGGAATTGCACTGCTAGCTCAAAGGTGGAATCTCTCCGGTGGTTCGCCTCCACCCATAGCTCTGCAAAAGAAAGGTGAGCAATCTCCTCCCATGAAGTTTATAGCCTTTGGATACTTACTGCAAAGTCAGCTATGAATTAATCTGTTCCAATTCAGTAGCAATGACTGAGTGTTTAAAGAGAGTAAACATAGACTGTTTTTATTTTCACAAGACTAATGCGTTCCTTAGTTTACTCAGAATCATTTGACTTGCTTGGAGAAGAGCAATTCTCAGCAGGAACCCTTCACAAACAGAGGGCTAAAGAGTGTGTTATATTTCCACTGGAGTAATGCCTTTCTGAAGATATCCTTTCCCAAAAGATGAGATTAAGGTAGCTGACATCCCTTCTGGAAGAAAAGTGTTCCCTGATAAAGGAGACTAGATAGAGCTTTTAGATCCCATCTTGTGTGACTCTATAGGTTCCTGATGCTGTGTGTGAAGAGGCCACACAGTTTGAAACCTGGCCAACTGACTGGAAGAGATCTATATTCATTCTCATTCCCCCAAAAGGGTGACCTGACAGAGTAGAAATTATTGAACAATATTACTAATAGTACACACTAGCAAAATCTTGCTGCAGATTATCCAGGAAAACAAAACAAAACAAAACAAAACTTGAACAGTACATTGACAGAGAACTACCAGAAATATAAGCTGCGTTAGAAGAGGTCATGGCACTAGGGACATGATTGCCAATGTCAGATGGATCTTGGAAGAAAGCAGAGAGTACCAGAAAAATTTCTACCTGTGTTTGACTGACTATGTAAAGGCATTTGACTGTGTGGATCACAATAAATTCTGGCTAACCCTGAGGAAAATGGGAATCCCATAACACGTGATAGTGCTTATACAAAACCTATACTTGGACCAAGAAGCAGTTCTCAGAACAGAGAAAGGAAACACTGCATTGTTCAAAATCAGAAAAGGAATATGTCAGGAATGCATCCTGTCCCCATACTTTTTCAATCTCTATGCAGAACAGATCATTTGGGATGCAGGGCTTTATGAGAAAGAGTGTGGCATCAAGATTGGAGGAAGACTCATTAACAACCTATGATATGCAGATGACACAATTTTGCTTGCTGAAACGGAAAAAGATCTGAAGTACTTACTGCAAAAGGTCAAGGACTGT
This sequence comes from Elephantulus edwardii, assembly GCF_000299155.1. NCBI lineage: Eukaryota > Metazoa > Chordata > Mammalia > Macroscelidea > Macroscelididae > Elephantulus > Elephantulus edwardii. The sequence goes on from NW_006399908.1 coordinate 6,275,239, forward strand.
AGTCTTCAATATGGATTGAAGCTCAACATCAAGAAGATGAAGATTCTCACCACTGGGCCAATTGGCAGCACAATAATAGTGAAGATACTGAAACTGATAGCAATTACTACTTCAGATCCACAATCAGCACTCTTAACACTAGCAGTCTGGAAATCAAAAGATGAATTACATTGGGGAAAGTCTGCTGTCATCGACCTCTCCAGAGTGTTGAAGAGCAAAATTGTCAGTCTAAATACAAAAGGGTGCCTAATCCAGGCCATGGTCTTCTATTACTTGTTACGCTTCAGAGAGCTGGACAAAGACTAAGGATGACAGAAGAAGAATAGATGTCTTCTAGAGGAGAGTCTTGAACATGCCATGGACTGCCAAGAAAACAAATTGATCTGTCTTGGAGAGTTTTAAATCAAGTCTCTCCTTGGAGGCTAGGATTTTGAAGCTCTGCCTCACTTACTTTGTGCACATGGCCAGGAGAGATCAGTCCTTGGAGAAAGATATCTTGCTCAGAAGGGTGAATAGACAGTGCAGGAGACAAAGACCCCAGATGAGATGGATTGATACCGTAACTGGGGCAACGGAGGTTGGTGTGGTGGAATTAGTAAGACTGGCTCAGGACAAGGAAGGGTTCAGAGCTGCTATACGTAGGGTCATTGTACATAGCAAGTGACTACTCAGTGGCACATAACAGCAATAACATACTATGATAGGTTTAGAAGCAGGAGTGGCATCCACTTCCTAAACAATATGCCTCCGGAAATTCTAAGTGTTTAGTTACGTTAAGTGTAGAGGGGCTTTGGGCCTTTTGTTCATGGAGTCACTATCATTCGTGCTTGACTTGGAGGCAATCAACAATAACAATGTTTTTCTATTTCAGTACTAATACCTTTCAGGCTTATTCAATGTCAAAAGATCAATTGGAAAGAAAGATTATTAATTATTAATGAGTCCTAACTATAAGTTTCTTCCCATACACTCAAATTTTTATTTGCCACAAGGATCACTGCACCCTTCATCTCACATCTCTTTGTCTATGTTTCTGTTTTCACACTCAAATATAGGATGCTTTACATTTTATATACCAGTGTCCACCCAATGCTAACAAAAGTTGAAGATAGCAAAGAGTAAGTTAGGTAGCATCTGAGTGAGAGTGAATTGAGTTTTAGTGTGTGCAGTACCTTAAATACATACACAAGGTCAAGTTGGCCGATATGGTTTAGATTTTCTGCATCTTTGTTAAGTTTCTTTGAGTTGACCTATCTTTTGATGAGAGTGGCATGTTAAAGTCTCTTACCACTGTCATGATGATATTTCTTTCTTCAATTCTGTTAACTATAGTTTTCTGTATTTTGCATGCCTATCATTTGGTGCATAGATGTTGACCAAAGTTGTATCTTCTTGATCTACAGTGCCTTTAATAATACAGTGTACTTCCTTAACTTTGATGTTCATTTTCCTCCTGAAATCTGAGGGGTGTGTGTGTGTGTGTGTGTGTGTGTGTGTGTGTGTGTGTGTCTTCTACCTTTCTTTTAATTCATTGTAATGAAAGTTTATAGAGACTTAGGGTTTTCAGTCATTTATGAAGTCTGTTTTATTGAAGATTAGTATGGCCACTCTTGCTTTTTTATGGACGTCATTTGCTTGGTATAACTTTTTTCCCCAGCCTTTGTTTTTGAGTCTGTCTTTCTCCTGATTTCTTGTATGCAACGTATTGATGGGCTCTGATTTTTGGGTTTGGGTTTTTTGTTGTTGTTGTTGTTTTAATTCCCTACTCTTTTTCTCTTAGTTGGTACATTTAGTCCATTCACATTAAAGGTGGTTGTTGACAGGCCAAGTTTCTCATTGCCATTTTGCTGTGTTTCTTTTCCTATCATTTCTGGTTACTCTGGTCCCTCCACTTTCCTTTGTCAGCTCTGTGGGAAGGACTTCGCTTAAAATTTCTGTAGATTCATGTGACTCAGCTATTCCATTGCTTGGAATATACCCTGAGGAAATTAGAACTAAGGCACAAACAGAGACTTGTACACCAGTGTTCACTGCAGTAACATGGAAACAGCCCAAATACCCAACCACAATCAAATGGATTGAGAAATTATGATGCATTCACGTGATGCAATCCTACAAAGCATGCAGGAGCAATGATTTTGAAAAATCACTACTTTACTTGGGAGGAACCAGAGAGCATTATGCTGAGTGAAGTAACTTAGCCTCATAAGGAAAAATACTGTGCAAGACCATTATTGTAGGCATGGAAAGATCACTAGTAAAATGTGTATAGGATCCTCAGCTGGCAATGGTTGCTTGGTATTTGTTTTTGTTTTCCCAACTTTCTGTATATGCCACTCCATTTTTATTTTGCTTGCATGTTTTCTGCTGAGAAACTAGAATTTAATATAATTGTTTCTTCTTTGTATTTGACTCTGTTTTTCTCCTGCTACTTTTAATATTCTCTCTTTATCTTTCAATTTGGAGAATTTGACTATGATATGTCTTAATGTATTTCTTTTGGGGTCTAGTTATGTGGTGTTCACTGATCTTTTTAAATATGGGTTTCTTTATTCATCATAATACCTGGGAAGTTGTCTTTGAGTACCTCCTCCAGGGTTTTCTCTGTGATATCCCTGTCCCTCTTGTATTCTGGAATTCCAATCATATATATGTTGCTCTTTGTGATGTCATCCTACATGATTCTAATGTTTTCTTAGTTGTGGTGGGGTATTTCTTTACATCTCATCATTGATTTCTTTTTATTTTTTTCCTAGTATGTTTCCATTGAGGTTCTTGTCTTCCAGCCCACCTACTCTGTGTTCCATCTCTTCTGTTAATCTATTTTGTCCCTCCAGCATGTTGCATACTTCTGCCATTTTGGTCTTACTAATCTGGATTGAATTTTCATGCATTTCTGTTATATACAGTACTGTGCTGGCTGTATTCTCTCTGTCTTGTGATGATTTTTCAAGTTCTTGTACCTCTATGTGTGATTTTTTTGAGATGTAGAACTTAAAAGTCCAAATGAGTGTAACCAACAGGTGGCTGAATTAAGATCTCATGAATAGTAAGTGTTTCATATATCTCATATATATTTAATGTTATCTTGAATAGTAAGTGCCTCTGGTGTCTCATTTATATTTAAAGACTTATGAATTATAAGTGCTGTTGTCTCTCTCATATGTATCTACTTTTAATTCACACATGCTCTATTTGCTAACTACCCACAAAACCTTAACGTATATTTTTAGGTTTTATTCATTATTTTCTTTCTTTCCATAACATAAGTTAATATCCTTCCCCAGTACAACAACTTCAAGTTACAATGCTTTTCTTCACTACAGAGGACACAGACTATCTAGACTGTTTTCAACATAATACAATTGTCAATATTTCTATAGCTTAAGAAAAATAGACTAGATATGTATTCATGTATATATGTATTTTTGGAAAGGAAGAAAACTTGCTGTTGCTGAGTCAATTCTGAATTAATATGAATCCTATAAGACAGACTATAATTATGTCCTAGAATTTCCAAGGTTTTAACTCATTGCTATACAGAAGAATCAAACCTATAAAAGTCTTTCATCTATTTTCTAAGGATGCAATTCAATACAGGAGGAAACTTTCCATCTTTCTCAGAAGAAGCTTAGGTGGATTTAAAGTGCTGGAGAAGTGTGTGAACTTTGGGTTAGCAGCACAACTCCATCAAGGCCACATCAACAGAGTGTACTAATTTTTGCAAAGAATATTTTAAATTTCTTATAAAAAAAATTCACTTTTGAGAAGCAATTCCACAATACTAAGCTATTTCACAAACACTCAATTATTTTATCAAATTGAATGCTTGAGTTCAGGACCAAAGCAATATCTTTGATCAACTTATTTGTACAGTCTTCACCATTGATCCAAAGAAGAATCCCAATTAAATTTATAAACTTCTGTATATCCCTCAAACCAATTCACACAAAAATAATAATTTGGAGGTAAATTATTTAATTTATTATGTAATGTGGGTCTAATTTGTACTATTCTAAATCAGATGACCCTATTAAAAAATGTAAGAAAAATATGGAAATCTTCCAGTGAGCCAGACATGTAGTTGTCTTCTAACTGTCAAGGGATGGTTGGTGAGTACATCACATGCTGAATCTGTTTGTTGAAACATGATAATTGGTATTCCATCAATTCCTGGGACTTTTTTTTCTTTGTCTTCCTCCCCCCCCAATGTCTTCAGTGCAATTTGCACTAATTCCCTCATTACCATTAGTTCTTGATAATATACTACCTTCTGAGTTGTTTCAGTATCGTTCAATTCTTTTTTAATAGTGATTCATCAATAACCTGCACTATGCAAATGACACAAACTATCTTGCTGGCTGAAAGCAGGGAAACCTGAAATACTTACTGCTTAACGCAAGGAAGACATGAAACATCTGATTAAAGACTACAACCTTCAATATGGATTACATATTAAAATCAAGAAGACAAAAGTTTTAACCCCTGAGTCAATAGGTAACATCATGATAGATGGAGAAAGGATTGGAATTATTAATTACTTTGTTATACACTCATACTCTTCATACTAGCAGTCAAGAGATATGGAGATACATTGTTTTGGGCGAGTCTGCTTTCAGGGATCTATCCAAAATATGATAGAACAACGATGTTGGTGTGAAGGCTAAGGTGTGCCTTATTCAGGCCATGACCTTTTAAATTACTTGCTATGCTTCTGAAAGCTGAACAATGAATATGGACCATAGAAGAATTAATGACTTTGAGCTGTGATGTTGCAGAAAAGTATTGAATATCCCATGGATTATCAAAAGAACAAACTGGTACGTCTTGGAAAAAAGTGTGGCCAGCAGGCTCCTTTGAGAGGAGGATGACAAAACTTCACTTTTCACACTTTGTATATGTTTTTAGGAAAGTGTATTGCATTGGCAAAGTCAGCTGTCAGAGACCTCTCCAAAGTACTGAAAAGCAATGATCTCAGTCTGGAGACTAAGGTGCCCCGAGACAGGCCATGGCCTTTGCAATTACTTGCTATGCAACAGAGAGCCGGACAATGACTAAGGATGATAGAAGAAGAATTAATGCCTTTGAGCTATGGTGTTGGAGAAGAGTATTGGATATATTATGGATTGCTAAGAGAACAAACACGTTTATTATGAAGAGGGTTAAACAAGGCTGCTCCTTGGAGGCAAGGATTCTGAAATTTCATCTGACATACTTTGGACATGTTTCAAGGTGATATCCATCCTTAGAGAGGGATGTCATGCTTGGAAGGATGGAGGAACAGTGCCAGAGAGGAAGACCCTTGATGAGATGGATTGATTCAGTGACTGGGGTAATGGGGATAGGTGTGTCAGATACAATAAGATTGGCACAGGATAGAGCAGGGTTTGGGACTTTTGTACATAGGGTCACATAATAACGTTCCTTGGAAAAGGATATCATGTTTGGAAGAGTGGAGGGTAGGCGAAAGACAAGAAGATCCCTATTGAGATGTATTGACATGGTGACTGCAGCAATGGTCTCGAGTGCTTCAGGAAAGATGAGGATGGCACAGGATAGGTCAGAATTCAGAGCTGCTGTTCGAAGGGTCACTATGATACGTGACTTGATGACACCTAACAAGAAGAACAAAAATAACCATGTATCTCTTTTGTCTTCTTTTGGTTCTTCCTCATCATTCAATATTTTTTCCATATAGTCCTTCAGTACTGCAATTAAAGTCTTTAGTTTCACATCCCATCCCTTCATCTTGAAAAATGTCAAACGTGTACTTCCTTTTTGGTTTTCTAATTCTAGCTCCTTGTCCATTTTGTAATAATGCTTTGCTTTTTCTTCTTAAGGTGACCTTTGAAATATCTTATTTCAAAGGTCCCTCTATCTTACTTCAGTATTTCTTCCCTTTGTGTTGGCGTCTTTACAAACTAGTGTCTTTTCTGATCTTTCTTACATGACTTTGCAATGACCTTTTGCTTTCTTAATGGATGATATCCTTGATGTCATCCCACACCAATCTAGTCTTCAATAAGTTAAATCTATTCTTGAAATGGCTTTTAACTTCCAGTGGGATCTACTCAAGGTTGTATTTTAGTTCTTGTGGACTTATTTCTATTTCCTTTAGCTTAAATTTTAAATTGCACATTAATAATTAAAGCACTGTTCCACAATAAGCCACTGGCCTTGTTTTGACTACTGATATCAAGCTTCTCCATAAACCCTTTCCAATTAGGTAGTCAGTTGATTTCTGTGTAGTCCATCATCAGAGGTATAAAATTATTGAGCAACATCATTAATGACAGATTTAAGTAAATTTATGATGAACATTGTAAAAATAAGATCTGGGACAATACATTGACAAGAAACTACCCAAAATTAAAACTGAATTCAAAAGAGGCAATGACACAAGGAATGTAATTTCTGATGTAAGATGGATCTTGTGTGAAAGCAGAACGTATGAGAAAGATGTTTCCTTGTGTTATATTGACTGAGGAAAGACATTTGACTGTGTAGATCATAATCAATTAAGGCTAACACTGAGAAGAGTAAGAATCCCAGAACACTTAATGGTACTCATGTAGAACTTGACAAAGAACATAGACTAAAAGATTATTATACAAATAGAAAAAGAGAACAGTGCATAAAATCCATAAAGTAGGTGTCAGAGTTGCATATTTTTTACATAACAATTTAATTTGTATGCAAGCAAATTATTAGAGAAAGTAAATTTTTATGAAGAAAAATGTGGCACGAGGATTAGAAGAAATTTCATCAGCAACCTGGGATGCAGATGGCACAAACTTATTTACAGATAATGAAGATTACTTGAAGCAATTACTACTGAAGACCTGACTACAGTCATTGATCTAGAAAACCAAAATCCTCATCAATGGACTAAAAAGCATAATCATGATAGGTGAAGAAAAGATTGAAGATGTCAGGGACTACATTTTAATTGAATCCAAGTCAATACCTTTGGTAGCAGCAGGCAAGAAATCAAAAGACATGTTGCACTGAGGAAATCTGCTATCAATGATCTCTCCAAAGTGCTAAAGAACAATGATGCCAGATATAAGACTAAGGTACATCTGACCCAAGCATTGGTATTTTCAGTGGCTTCATTTGAATCTGAAATTTGAACAATGAGTAAGGATGAATAGATGCCAGAGAAGAATAGATGCCATTGAATGGTAGTGTTGGAGAAGAGTATTGGATATCTCATGGACTGCCAAAGAATAAAGATGTCTTTACTGGAGAAAGTGCAGCCAGAGTGTTTTTTTTTTTTGAGGCAATGGTTAAACACAATCTCACATAAAATGGTTGAAACATCAGCAAAACAGAGGAAAATGTTCCACAAAATCTATTAACTCAGTATGTGAGGATAAATTAAAATAGGTCAAGGTTTTGATCTATTATTCATAGGACCATTAGGTATTGCAGTTGACTGGAAAGCTGCTAACAACATGGTTTTAATGGTTTTTAGAGATATTCTTGAAAAGATATGATCAATCTTATTTGATGAAGTAGACATTTCCTTAGGATATAGTCTTAATGGAATAGATGGACTCTGACAAAGATAAGGAGATTTTGTTCCATCCTAAATTTTTATTAGTTAGTTCACAGCCTCCAGACTTGGAGTATCCTGTCTATTCTTGCTGTCCCTGTACTTGACAGTCTAGTCTTCTCACTATCTCATTATGTCTCTTAGGCTGGGTTTTATAGAGAAGCATGATTAGTGAAATGTACACATATACATACAGAGGGTCATTATGAGTCACAAGCAATTCGATAGCACATAAAAACAACTATATCTCTATCTCTAGCTCTATCTCTAGCTCTAGCTCTCTATCTATATTATCTATATCTATATCATCTATATATCATCTATCTCTATCTATCTCTATCTCTATCTATATATCTCTATCTCTATCTCATCTATCATCTCTATCTCTATCTCTATACCTTTGTTGTTTATCATTGGGTGGGAACCAACCCATAGCTGATCCTCCAGTGAATTTTCAGAGGCAGTTAACCACACAGAAGGAGATTGCCCGTCCTTTTCCCACTGAGCAGAGCAGCTGGTGGCCTCGAACCCTGTGACTTCGGGATTACAACGCAGCTTCTTGCATATATATATATAAACTATATAGAAAAAACTATATCAAAAAACTATATAGAAAACACTATATAGGAAAACTATATATATAAAACTATATATATACAATTATATATATAAAACTATATATAAAACTATGTATATGAAACTATATGTATAATTATATATATGATGATATATAATTATATATGATATATAATATAATATAATATTATATACACACATACAGATTACTATATTAATTATATTAATTCTATTCTATTCTATTCTATCATATTATTACATATACACACACATATATATGTACAACGGCTCTGAACCCTGCTCTATTCTGAGCCAACCTTATTGTCTCTGACACACCTACCCCCATTACCTCAGTCACTGAATCAATCCATCTCATCGAGGGTCTTCATCTTTTGTGCTGTCCCTCCATTCTCTCAATCACGACGTCCCTTAGCAAGAACTGGTTCCTCTTTGGAACAAGCACAAAGTATGTTAGACAGAATTTCAGAATCCTTGCCTCCAAGGAGCAGCCTGGTTTCACTCTCCGCGACAACATATCTGTTTGCCAGTACCACATCTGTGAGAGACAGAGACAGAGAGAGACTATTCTCAATGCCACGGAGGTGAAACAAACTAACAGTTCACCCTGCATTGGGTCTGAGGCTACAATTTGCATGGGAGATCGCTCACCTAATTTTGAGCAATCCTTTGCGGACTGAAAGGACCAAATAGGCAAAGAGTTCTGATTAGGAGTACAACTCCCTACAGACCCTGCCATGAGGGCTAGAGATTGCCTCATTTGCTTCAGCATAACTTTTAAGGAAACTTTATTGTACAATGGTTAGAACTATAATGCCAGGGAAATGGTCAGTGGTTTGAACTAATCACCCACTGCTTAGAAGAAAGCATCCAGTCATTTAAGAAAAATATTTTGCATTAATCACTTTTGTTTTATTTACAGAATTAACAAGAGTAAATGGTATTCTTGTTCTTGTCAGATCCAGCTTGCAGCTGACCATCCAGTGGGTTTTCAGGGGCAATAAATCACAAGGGGAAAGACTACATATCTTTTTCCTGCTATGTAGCTGAAAGTAACACCTCTTCACCTTTTAAGTCATCAGGTTTCCCAGTAGCACTAAGATACAAAAAGTCTAGTATGAACGTTAAAACAAATAAAAATTACCTAGCAATTTGGGTTCTTGGCAATAAAATTGTAAGTTTTTAGTAACTAACAGGTCTGAGTATGTACTAATTGGAATGGATAGCAAAGGAAAAATTCCTGACAAGAATTAGGACACATTTAAAAGTATTATCATCTCAAGTTAAAAAACTTGCAATGACAAAGATAGTAGGAAATAATTATTTCCACAGTTGCAAGTAAACCATAACTAGGTCAAGAGAAACACTAGTAGATAAAGTATATTTCCTTCATATAAGTCACTTAATTTACAAAAATATTTCTAATGTTGCATTATTATTTAGATTTATAGCTTAAATCACACAGATTTTACTTCAAAAGTTCATAATCTATATGCTCATTTTGCCAGTTTTATTTCAATATTTATATATTTTAATTAATGAAAGATAGAGTAATTAAGCCATCAAATAGTTTTACTCCTGTAAAAATTCTAACCATTGTGATTGACAAGAGAACTAAAAAATCCTCTCAGGAATTTTTCAACAAGCCAGCATTTCTGAGGCTCACTGATCCTTTTGAAAAATGTTATTATACTTTATACCTCATATGCTCCTAATGATGCATGCTAATTCCATCTGTTTGACTAGAAGCATCATATCTCTTCATGGTCCTGTTATTTGTTATATATTACTGTACTTGAAGATTCAGTTAACATATTCCAAATAAATGTCATGAGATAAAAATTGTGATGTCTATATTGGGAAGAAATATGGTTAATTTTATTTTGTATAGTCTAAAGTTTATTTTCCAGGAAAACTATGCATTTAAATAATGGCAAGATAAAATGTTTTCACTTTTTGGTGGATCATTTTAAATATTCATTATTTAGTAAAAAATATTTTATGAAATTTTAGTCCTTGTTATCTAAAAGCATAATAATATATTTCAGAATTAAGGCAAAATGTGGGAAGGTGTTTGGGGTTTTCCCCCCCTTATACTACTAAGATATCAGCGACTGGGGTAATGGGGATAGGTGTGCCGGAGACAATAAGATTGGTACGGGATAGAGCAGGGTTTAGGGCTGCTATGCATAGGATCACTATGAGTGGCAGGCAACTTGACAGCACATAACAATAACAGCAACCGTAATGACTAAGATACATATTAGATAACTTTATTTCATATTAGTGCACACAAATCACTTTGTATTATTTTGTCAAAGATGAATATGGAAATTTTCTTCGTATGTTTATTTCCATACAATTATTTATATAAATTGTTTTAATACATTATCTTTAGTATATATACACTGTTTTAAGCAATATTTCATTTACATTGTGTCTTTTCATATACATTGTGTTTTACACAATCATTCATATATATTGTGTTTTATAATTAATTACTATTTATCCATGCCTATTATATCCATTATTTTTCAAGACCACGTACATCCTTCACCCTCATCTGTCCACTAAACTCTGCCATTCTAGTGTTATTTTCATTCCCCAATCTCCTTTCCTTTTGACTTTTCATTTTTAACATTACTACACGTCTCTCTCCGATATACTTCCATTAACACATTAATGGTCTTATGCATTATCAGTCCTGAGATTATTTCACTCTGCATAATCCTTTCTAGACGTGTTATATATGATTTTACAAAATCATTGTTCCTCAGTGCTGAACAGTGTTGCATTGAGGAAATGAACAATAATTTTACCAATTAGTTTGTTGATGGGAAGTTTCCATTTTCTTGCTACAGTGAACAACACTGCTGTGAACATGTTGTCACTGTTGTTTACTGTCAAACTGAAACCAACCCATAGCTGACCCTCCAGTGGGTTTTGGGGAGCAGTTTACCACATGAGAGGAGATTTCGCTCATCTTCCTCCTATGAAACGTCTGGTGGAATCAAATTGTCTGCCTTTGGGATTGCAGTGCACCTTTCTACCACTAGGCCACCAGAGTTCCGATGGAAAGAAATGTACAGATCTCCATTAGTGTCTCAGTTCTGATTTCCCTGGCGTGTGTTTATTCCACTGGAAAGGCGATTATATGACACTTCTGTGTTCAACTTTCTGAGGAAATGTCAAACTGACTTCTAGAGTGGTTATTCTATTTTACACTCCCACCGGTAGTGCCTGAAAGTTCCAATCTCCACATCCTCTCTCACATTTATTGCTTGCTGTCCTGTTACTGGCCACCAGCAATGGAACCAGCTAGATGTTTGTGCCAGAACCAACACCTGGGCTGGAACCAGCAGCCCACTTAGAATCAACCACCTGTGTAGGAACCTGCCCAGAGCAACATCATCACTGGAGAATAGAGAGAAAGTAAAAGGGTAGAAATGACTGAAGGCCTGAGATACAATATAGGAGATAATTGGGGGTAAGTGCTGGCAAGGTGAGGCAAGGTAATACAGGATGGTATGGATGGGATAGAGTGGGGGAATAGGACCACAATAACATGCCAAAGGGGGGACGAACACCAATTCTGTTAGTTGTGTAACAGGGAAAGGTCTTTCATCTGCTCTTTTGGGTCAACTGTCAGATATTTTTTTGAAGCTGAGAATCCAAATTAAGACAGACAAGAAGAATCATTAGCTATCCACTACCAAAATCCCAGGCCTTCAAAAAAACCTATGAATGATGGGGACACTTAGAATAGACTAGCAGATATGACACTGAAGGCTGACCTCTCATAGTGGGAAACACACATGAAGACGAACAGGTGCAAAACAGACACTAGTGATCTGACAATGGAATGTGAAAAGTATGAATATAGGAAAATTAGACATTGTTAAAGAAGAAATGAAACACGTAAATATTCACATACCAGGCACTGGAGAGCTGAGCTGGAACATTTAGAATCAGAAAATCATGTGATATACTAGACTGGAAACAAAAAGGTGAAGAAAATTGGAGTCACATTCCTAGTCAAAAAGACCAGATCCCTCCTGAAATACAATGTTGTAAATGACTGGATAATATCCATATGCATTCAAGGAAGACCTGTAAATACCACTATCATTCAAATATATGCACCAACAACAATAGCCAAAGAGGAGGAAATAGAAAATTTCTACCACCTTTTGTAGTTGGAAATCAGCCAATCATGCAAGATTTACCAATGATGGTGAATGGAGTGCAAAACTTTTTTTTGTTTGTTTGGTTTTTGGTGGGTTTTTTTAAATTAAATTTTATTAGTTTTAATGAACATTTACAGTGATTTTGGGTTTTCATTCATTCATTGTTGCACTGTTTTCTCCACTCTCATCCCCAGTTCATTCTTCTTCCCCCCTCCATGTCTGTTTTAATTGTCCAATTGCCACAGTGCTTGT
>NW_006399908.1:6289255-6311658 GCF_000299155.1 Elephantulus edwardii
TTTACCTTTATCTTGTTGTGGTGCTCAAGTATTTCATAAATTCTGGATATAAGTCCCTTATCTGCTATGTTATTACTGAATACTTTTTCCCAGTCAGTGGCCTCCCTTTTTACCCTGTTGGAGAAGTTTTTGGATGTGCATAGGGATTAGAGTCTTAGAAGATCCCATTCATCTATGTTATCAATAGTCAGAAAATATGGAGTTGGTGACAGACATGAGGCTGTAGATAGAATGAAAGAATTTTTTATAATAAATTATGTATTAATTGCAAATGTCTATTATTAATTTCCTGGCTGCTGGTGCCAAGAGTACAAAGTATGAATCTAGAAAAATTGGAAATTGTAAAATCTAAATGGAATGAACAATGATCAATAACAGACATTAGTGAACTGAAATGAACTAATATTGGCAATTTGGAATCTGATAACTTTGTGCTGGTGTTGTTGTTAGATGCTGTTGAGTCGAGTAGAACTCATAATGATGCTATGAACAACAGATCCAAACCTCATCTTATCCTGTGCCATATTCACATTATCTGACACACTATAGCCCATTGTAGCAGTCACCATGCTCATAGGATCTTCAGAGGCCTCTTATTTAAGAAGTGGATGGTCAATCCTGCTTCTTAGTCTGTCTTAATAGGGGAGCTCTACTAAAACCTATCCACCATAAGGAATCTTTATGGCACTTGACAAACCAGTGGCACAGTTTTCAGCATCACAGTGACCCACAAGTTTGCTCCATTCAGCATACTGAACCAATTAGAACAGTGTTCTTCCCTATTTTGAATGACAAATTTGGCATGGTAGAATTTGAAGAGGAGTAACAGATTGAAGAGGAATGGTATCATATTCATCTTCAAAAAGAACATCTTAAAATCTACCCTGAAATAGAATTCCATCAGAAATCAGATAATATTGTCATATGTCGTACAGTTTACTATGATTCACAGCAATCTTGGGAACAACAGTGTTTTCCCCTAACTTGTGCCAACCTCATGATTTCTTTCATGATCAAGCTTTTCGTTACTGCCACTTTGTCAATTCATGTTGTTGAGGATCTTGGTTCTTCCTGAAAATTTATCCCCAGAAAGCAAAAGTTTCAACATTCTTGCCTCAAAAAAAGCCTACGGTGGCACTTGCTTCTTGATAGATGTATTCTTGTTTCAGCAAAGTATGGTATAGTCAATACTCTTCTCCAACACCACAATTCAAAGGCATTGATTCATCTTCACTCTTCCCTATCCATTGTCCAAGTTTCAGATGCATAGCAAACAACAAAATCCTGGTTCAGGTGTACCTTTGGCTTTATACTGACATCTTTGTTCTTTAAAAATCTGGAGAGATCCTTGACAGAACCTTTGTCTAATACAACATATTTCTTGACCACTGCTACTCTAAAGGTTGATTGTGGATTCCAGTAAAATTATATCCTTAATCACTTTGCTGTTTCCTTTTCCTATCATGGTGTTGCTTATTGATCCAGTAGTAAGGACCTTAATTTCCTTGATGCTATGAAGTAACTCATATTGAAGACTGAAGCTTATGCTCTTCTGTAGTTACTGCTTCAAGTTTTCAACACTATGCATATATTAGAAAGGAAAAATTATTAATATAACTATTATTCAAATATTCCAACAGTTAATTAAGCCAAAGGTGAAATAAATGAAGATTTTAACCAACATCTGCTGTCTGAAATTGATTGAATATGAAATCAAGATCTGTTAATAATAATTGGTGAGTGGAATGAAAAATACAGGGGGTGGGGAAGAAGGATTTGTCATTAGAAAGTATAGCCTTGGTGACAGATATGAGACCAGAGATTGCATGGCAGAATGTTTTGCACTCAATGATTTATTAATTGCTGTTACCTTTTAAAATTCATAAACAACAACTATAGACATAAATCTTGTCTGATGGAATACACAGTAATAAAATACACTATACTTGTGGAAAGAAACATTAGCAAAGGTCAATATCATCAGTCAGAACAAGGTCAAGAGCCAACTGAGAATGAGATAAATAATTGTTCATTTGGAAGTTCAAGTTGACACTGCAGGAAATTTTAACAAGTCCATGAGAGTCGAATCATGATCTTGTAACCATTACATACTACAGAGATATGGAAACTACACTGTTGAGAACTTGTCAATTTTCTGAGCCTTCTGTAGGCTCAGGTAGGAATAACTCTCTCAGAAGAGCAGACAGGTACAAGGGTCTGTCAACAACCTACACAGATACATTAGACTGTCTCACACATACAAAGAAGAACTTCATATAATATTAAGTAAATAGCAGAAAGCCTCAAACATTGAAACATGAAAATACAAAACAATTATTCTCCCAAAAAAAGCACAGTAGATTGCAGACTCAAGGATTACTCCAAAGACAGGGAGGTAAAATAATACATTGAAGGGAAGTTACATGAACTGCTACAGAAAAACTTAAGAATAATGGAAGAAAGAATTGAAATAATAAATAAAGAAGTCAAAGAATTTAAAAATCAAGGCAGAAAGTGTAGTATCAATATAGTACAAAGAACAAAAGGAATGCATAAAAATGCAATCTAGAATATGAAGTTTAAAATGTGAGTAGGTATTTTTGTCATGACAGGAGTCCAGAGCGAAGGCTGAATAGTGAAGTGAACCTGGGGGAAGAGATTGTAAAATTATGAAAGAATTTCTCTTTTACTTTTCAAAGACAAGAGTGTACTGGGGGGAGGGGTGTGTAGGGAGAAAAGTACAACAATGAATGAATGGAAATCCAAAGTCTCTGTAAATTTTCATTAAAATTAATAAAAAGTTACTTAAAAATGGCAAAATTTTACATCTTGAAGAGGAGAAAAGCAGACTAGAGGAGATAGAACAGAGAGTGAGTGAGCTAGAAAGCCAGATCTTCAGTGGGGACATACTAGAAGAAAAAACAAAGAGAAGATGAAAGGAAAATAAAGAAAATATTAAAGTCTTTGGATAACATCAAACTGAACAACTTATATGTGATTAGAACACACATGTTATTGGAACCAAGGGCTTGGGAAGGGATAGGAATTAATATAACTGCAGAAGAGGTACTAGAAGAAACTTCCCAGATATCATGAAAAATCAGCAAATCAATATTCAAGAAGCTCATCTAAAACAATACAAAATAAAAACATCAAACCATATTATAGGCAAATTTTCCGATATCAAAGGCAGGGATACTAAAAGCAGCACAAGAGGCTTGGATTTAGCCTCAGAGAAAGATCCAGGTATGACTCAACCACCCAGACTTAGTGAGAAAAGGATCCCAGATGGTGTTTCTTAGGGCCACTCATCCCCTGAGAAATTGCTACCACCACAGACTCTATCAAGCTAAGGCAGAAGAGGTTGTTCCCATTCAGTTCCTGGGGAAGACTGAGTGTACTTAAACCACCGACTTAGGGATGGAAGGGTCAGCATATACCACCCTGAGACTTGGAGAGGGAAGGGTACCAGCAAGTTTATGGAGAAGTTCCAAGCTCCCTTCAGAGGCTTTGTCTGCTCATGGTGCAAATATTATCCTTATCCCCTTACATAATGTTAAGCAGAAGACAGAAACACATTATGAAAAGACAAATTGTGCTTTTTTTCCTAAACAAACAAACCAACCACAAAAAACAACAGACCAGATAGAGAACTGAAAGAGTACTTCAGAGACAGAAAAGCAGAAGAAATATGCTAACATGGAGTTCCAAGAACTGGTACTGAAAAAGTTACAAACATTAGAAGAAACAGTTAAAGTTGTAAGTAAAGAACAAGAAGGGGAAATATTGGAGAGTCTAGAGAGTATTATGGTGAGTGATATAAGTCAGTCTTATAAGGAAAAATATTGCATAAAAATTTTATTGTATGAAATCACTGAACAAGGTATTCATACATGTCCAAAAGGGAAAGGAGAAGAAAAGGGACATAGATAAAGGAAAAGGGTAGGCATCACTAGACTAGCAGAGGCGTGGAAGAGGGTGATGAAGAAATAGGAAAGATTCAATGGAGATTTGAAAAGGGAAACATAATAAGAACAGATCAACAGTAATTAATTAGACAAAATACAATGATTATTATTGATGATTATATGAAACACAATGTAAATGAAAGAGTGTATAAAACATGAATCAAACACAATGTAAACAGAGTAGTGTATTTAAATCAATAAAATTAACTGAAAGGGAAAAAAATCAACCAAAAAAGCTAACATGACCTTGATTTTACCTCAAATGAATTTTAAAAGAATTAAAAATAATAGATTTTTGTATTTATATTTTATAGTTTCCAAGAAGAGAATACATATTTATATTTGTGCAGAGTTTACCAACATAATACATTATGACATAGCACCTTGAACTAAAAATACATGATCAAACTTGTTACCATCAAGTAGACTCTTACATATGTCTGTTTCACGTATGTCAGAGAAGTGTACTCTACAGGGTTTTCAGGACTGTGACTTTTTGGAAGGAAGCAAGAACTTTTCCCTCAGGTATCACCACATGGGTTAGAAGTGGCCAACATTCGGCAAGTAGCTAAGCACTTTCCCGCTTGAATCCGCTTACTAAAAATAATCTGATTTAATTCCTAGTTATTTTGCTTATAAATAGTCTTGCTTTTCTTTTGTTTTAATATTTTATATTGTTTTGCCTACAAAGTTTGTATATATTGTGCTTCACATTATTCATCATTCATATTGTTCTTCATACAGTCATTCCCATTCATGATCATTTATAAAATTAATTGTCCTTGAGCTATGCCACCACTACCCTGTCTTTGCAGGTCCCCACTGAATCTTGCCCATTTCCTTTACTCCCTCCCTCCTTCTACCAAACTGTTCAACCCTGTGATTCTGCCTCTATCCCTCCTCACCCCTCAACACCCAATCCTTCCTCCTTTGGCTCCCCATATGTATTTTACTAGTTATCCTTCAATTCCCCCCCCCCCCCCGCAATAATAGTCTTAAGCAGTATTTGGTCTTACAAGACTGAATTAGTTCATTTAGCATAATGCCCTCCAGCCTCTTCCAAGCTGTATGGTATATATATATATATATATATATATTTTAATCATTGCTCCTGAATGTTACATAATATTCCATTCTGCCTTGCTTTTCTTAAAGTTAGTTTTTAGAGACACTATATAAATAAAACTTAGAGACACTATATAAATAAAACTTATAACATGGTTCTGAGAATGTGAGATGATGTAATTGTTTAGTATTAATCTGATACTTTTTGCTAGATCACTATAATTGTATAACTTGAGTAGTCAGAAAATTTTGAAACTAGTCTGTGTCAGATATGCTCTTGAGATTGTTGAATGCTATCAGTGGGCTCCCAGTCATAGACACTCTATGCAAAACAAGATAACATACTATCTGATACTGAGTTTTCATCACAATCTCTGGATAGATTAATATTATTAGCATAATGTTAGAATGGGTTTTAATGTTGGACTCAATAGGTCGGAGATATGAAATAATATAGTATAAAGAAAGATTCCCACCTAATATCCATAAGGTCACGAAGACTCTTATTGAACTTGATGGCACAAAACAATAACTTAAGAATGTATCTTAGCACTAGAGGTCTGGAAATTATGGGCTTCAGGACTCAGTGTTGAAAATGTAGTATTTACACTAAGGAGGAATGTGATAAAAATATGGAGATAAAAGTTCTCCACATCCTGAATGTTTTAAAAAAGTGTACAGTTCTAAATAACTATATTCAACTACAGAAGAAAACATTTCCACTATGAACAAATGATACTTGATATTTCAAGAAGAATGTTTACTTGATAAGTGTAAATAATTTTTAACATAGTACAATAAATCCTTTGAATCCAAGTACAACATTTTATTATATAATTGATTTGTCCGAGTTTATATATACCAACTGAACATCTTCTAAGGGAAAGACAGTCTCTTTTTATGATTTATAGTCACTGAAACCCAATGGAGGTGGGTATTAGTTGGAATCTATTCAATTGCAACGGGGTTGGAAGATAGTAATATTAAAAGACTATGTTCATGCCTGGTGAATTGGTCACTACAGTAATCTTCCCTGAAAACTTTGAATATGCTGCTAGTTCAACAAATAAGGCTTTAATTTTTGTAAAATTTTGACGTTTCCATAAACTTCTACTGTTGGTATATACAGTGATTTTTCCTTCATTTTATTTTTCAAAATCATTATAAAAATATAGGTTAAACATCTTCTGATTTAATTTGTCTCACTCATATTTTGTTGTTTTTTTTAGTGAAAAGTATTGTTGTTGTTGTTATGTGCCGTCGAGTCGCCTGCGACTCATAGCGACCCTATGTACAACAGCCCTAAACTCCGCTCCGTCCTGTGCCAATCGCACTGTCTCTGACACTCCCAACACAATTATCCCAGTCACTGAATCAATCCACCTCATAGAGGGCCTTCCTCTCCTGCGTTGTCCCTCCACCCTCCCAAGCATGATGTCTGTCTCCAAGGACCAGTCTCTCCTCACAATATGTCCAAAGTATGTCAGATGGAGACTCAGAATCCTTACCTCCAAGGAGCCACCCGGTTTAACCCTTTTCCAGGACAAATCTGTTTGTTTTCCTAGCAGTCCATGGTATTCTCAATACTCTTCTCCAGCACCACAGCTCAAAGGCATCAATTCTCCTTCTATCCTCCTTGGTCATTGTCCAACACTTTGATGCATAACAAGTGATTGCAAAAACCATGGCCTATATCAGATGCACCTTAGTCTCCAGAGAGACACCATTGCTCTTCAGCACTTTGGAGAGGTCCCTAACAGCAGACTTTCCCATGGCAATGCGCCTTTTAATTTCCTGGCTGCTGGTGCCAAGACTGTTGACTATGGAGCCAAGCAAACTAAAGCTGTGTACAATCTCAATCTCTTCATCCATCCTGATGCTGCCAATTGGTCCAGTGGTGAGAATCTTTGTCTTCTTGACATTGAGCCTCAATCTATATTGTAGGCTGCATTCCTTAACACTCTGCAGCAGGCGCTTCAGGTCCTCCTCAGTTTCAGCAAGCAGGGTTGTGTCATCCACATAACGCAGATTGTTGATAAATCGTTCACCAGTCTTGACCCCACATTTCTCCTCATAGAGCCCAGCCTCCTGGATAATCTGTTCTGCATATAGGTTGAAATGGTACATCTTCTGATTTAATTTGTCTCACTCATATTTTGTTGTTTTTTTTAGTGAAAAGTATAATTAGGGTAAATTTCTCTGTGCCGGAGAAAGGCTATCTATCTGTTTTAAAACCAAAGAAGAGTCAATGTTTGGTCAATTGTTGCAGAAATTCTCTCAGCCTGACTTGTCCTTCTTCTTGGTAGTTTTCTTAATGATATTTAAGCTGTCTTCCACCTTCACCTTAATCATTAATCTCAGTCAGTAACCTTCCTTTACCTCTAATGTGAACTACCAGAGACAGATGGTACACATGCAAATTTTAATTTTATTGTACCTACATGGAAAAAGGAGAGAGATTTTTCATGTACTCGTTAAGAATGAAAGCCAAGACTGTTTATATTAAAAAAAATACTGGCATTAATCCCTAAACCTCTTCATGTGTGCAATATTAACAAGTCTACCCTTGATCACATTATCTCCCTCTCATCACATTCCAATAAATTATGTGTTCATATTTCCTGCCCTGTAGAACTACAATAGTCAACAAAAGAATTGTATCCACAAAAGAATAAATGAGGAAAAAATATTAGATAGCTCAAAGGATGGTGTTTTCACATACACATCTTCACTCACTCTCATACACAGATATTCAGAATCTTATACCAATGTCCAAAACAGTTGAACTAAAAGCAACTTCAGTGAAGCCCATTTAGCTTTTTCAGATCATCTACTAATGAACCAAGTTAGCAATTATAAGTCATCAATCTTACATCACTCAGTACACACAATTCCCCAAAACAAGTTAATAAACCACCTTTTAAAAATCCTCTAAAAGCAACACAGTTTAAAACATGTCAATGAAGTCAGTTTACTTGCTTGCTGAAACAGGCTAAATCTCAGGTACTTCCTAAACTACAGGAAACTTGAGTTTGACTGTCATCAGAAATAAAAATAAAGGCATACTTTCCAAGATGGCTGAGATAAAGACATGTTTTGGTTGGATAGGTTTACCAGAAAAACATACATGAACACATATTTCATATTTCCTTGAACAAAAGTTCTTCGATATTTTTTAATTTATTAGAATATTTTTCATTTTTTTATTATTGTTTTTTTATTCAAAGACAAGCTGACCATTCCCCAGTCAGGTTTACAACACACCTAGCACCTGACTGGAAGAAACCTAAGCTAACTGGTTCCCTAGTAGAATTCCTCATACCCAGCCCCTAAAGGGAAGGAATTTAAGGTCCTTAAAGCAAAGTGAAACCCACAACAGCCAGCCCTCATGAAAACCACTTTTCCCTGGTCCTCATGCTGAACCCAAGCTACCTCAGGGGAGAACACCTCAGCGGCGGAAGCCCCCTGCAGAGGCCACAGATTAGACTTTGAACTCTTGCTTTAATGAACCTATGGGAAATCCACCACTGCTGGATCACAGCCACAGAGGGAAGGATCCTGTCTACTTGTTGCCCACAGACCACACCATCCAAGAAAAATGCAGTTGAATTAGAAAACTGAGAGAAGAGCTGCTTTATCCACCTCAAGATGAACACCTAAGAAATCCTTCACTTGTCAAGCAGGAAAGAAAACAGTGGAGAGTTGCCCAGGTGAGAAATCAGGAAAAGCAAACAAACAGGCAGATTTTTCCACCTAAACAGGAAAGCAGCAGGATGGCCAGTGCTATTATGCATCATGCAGGAGAGGGAAAAACAAAAAAATAAATAAAAAGAGCAGGAGAAAAACAAAGACATCATGAATTACTTCCTGCAACTGCAAGAAGGAGAGCAGGTCTTATGCATATGCGGTGCATAACAATTTGTGTAATAAGTTTGTCAGAGAAAAAGCAATTTCCTTTCCTTGCCACACTGAGAAAAACGGCAAACAATGACAAATACTGACTAACTGGAAGACAAAGCCTGTTAGACACCTATACTGGGACCCTCAATACACAACACCGTGCCAGCCACAGCACAAAACCACCCTCCCACCAATACTGCCTTGTCATTGTCCACCGTAAGATATAGAGTCTGTTCACATAAGCTGTCATCTCTTCAATCCATCCCACTAAGAACTTACTATCAAATTCCTTAAAACATGCAACTCTATCCACAGTATTGTAAAGATTAGGATCAGGAAGATAGCTGCACAGACACAACAGAAGCTGTCTATATAACAAGAAAAAATTCACATAAATGCAAGGAATTAACAGTCGGTTTTAAATCGTATGAAAACCACAACAAACCTTCTCCTAAAAACATAGACCAGATCAAGGGCCCATTGCATACCTCAGAGACAAGAAGATAAAAAGAAATCTGCTGATGTGAAATGCCAATAATTGGTAGTCAAGTCATCACATACATTGGAAGAAAGAGTTTAAGCCACAGTAAAGAGGTGCAATTAAAAAAATAAAAAAGCAATAAACCTATAACAATACAAAGAGGGCACAACCAACAAAGCATTAGAAACAATAGAAAAACATGAAAATATAATTCAGAAGTAATGAGACCAATATTACATAAATTTTCATCTTATGGGGGGCCAAAAGAAGACGATAGAAGAGAAAAAAAGGAAAGATCCTCAATGAGAACCACCAAGAACAATAAGAGAAAAGATGGAAGGGGGAGAATAAAAACATAAAAATCATGTGGAATGACATAAAATAAAACAATGTACATGTGGTTGAAATTCCAAACTAGGAGGGGGCAAATAAAAAGCCCTGAGAAAACTGTGGGTAAGGTACTAGAAGAAAACTTTTCAGGAATCACCTAAACCAAGAAAATATATACTCAAGAAGGTCAGTGATTCACACTATTCTTCATCCACATTGTGTTTCCTACAGTCATTCTTATTCATTATGTTTTATAAAATTAATCACTATTGACCATTCCCATCATTACCCTGTCTTTTCAGGTTTCTGCCAGATTGTTCTCACTTCCTTCACCTTCCCGCTACACCCACCAAACTCTCTAAACTCTACAAATTCTCTAAACTCTTTAAAATGTACAGAAATGATGGTAGTTATAGAACAGACTTTTGTACAGAAATGATGCAGTCATAGAACAGAGTTTAGATCTTTTGTGCAAAACTTACTCTTGGTTGTATTTGACTTGATGACACTTAACTAGTGCTAAGTGAAACTAATGCTGTTAGATCTGGAGGAATAGTCTTCTACTTTGTACATCACTCTTTGTCAATGTGCAGTATGAAGTAACTTGGGTTGCTATGATGCTAAACCTTATGCCTTTGGGGTATCAAATACCAGAATGGCTTCCAGTGTGGACAGTGTTTAGTGGAGCTCCCTGTTGTAAAACAGGTTTGGAAGCAGGAGTGGCATCCACTTCCTAAACCACGTGCCTCTTGAAACTCTATGAACTTCGTGAAATGATGACAGTAATGGAAAGGCATTAGGGCTCTTGTTCATAGAGTCACTATGAGTCACGCTTGACTCGATGGCAATAAACAATAGCAACAACAACGACCCATTCTTACCCCTCTGCTCCCACCTCTTCTCCCTTTGGATCTCCAAATATATTTTACTAGTTACCTTCCTATTTTTATAATGATTTTATACAGTATTTGTTCTTATGAGACTGAGTTAGTTCACTCAGGTTCATGTTCTCCAGTCTTTCCCAAGTCATGTAGCATTTTTTTTAAATCATTGTTTCTGAATGGTACTTAGTATTTCATTGTGTGAATGTGAATGAAGAGTAGCGTGAACACAATGTACACAAACTTTGTAAGCAAACCAATATAAAAAAATTAAAAAGACAACAGAAGAGAAAGCTAAGTCCATAAGTGAATTCAGCAGCAACAACAAAATATTTGATTGATTAAATCAATAAACATAAAAAAATACATCTCAAGGATTGTACTCTATTTGGATCAACACTCAATGCTCATGGATTTAGTAGTTAGGAAACCAAAAGACATATTTCAATGGACACGTCTGCTACAAAAAATCTCTTTAAAGTTTTAAAAAGCAAAGATGCTTTACTGATGATTAAGGTGCATCTGATCTCATACTCAAATACATTAATAAAGATAAGTACTGAATTAAATGGAACAATAAACAGAAAAACATTGAAATATTCAACAAGACTAGGAACTGTGTTTAAAACAAGTCAATAAAATAACAAATCATTGGCAAACTTAACTGAAGAAACTATACAAATAGCTTTAGTAATAAATGAAAGAGGTGATATCACAATAGAACCAGCTTAAATGAAAATAATAATAATAATAACAATAACAACAACAGAACATTATCAATGACAAAATTGAAAACCTAGAGGAAATGGAACAATTGCCAAAACTCTACACAAATTGGCACAGATAGAAACAGAAAAAAAAAAAGGAACAGGGAACAGTTTTTTTAAAATTCCCATTAATAACAGCAACAAAAAACAAAAGCCTCTAGCCCAGACACCTTCACAGATGAATTCTACCAAACGTTAAGAGTTGAATATTCACTAGTTCTGTTTAAATTATTTCAAAATATAGGCAAAGAAAGTTTGCAAGTATAACTCCATTGCCAAAACCAGGAAAAATATTACTCTCTCTCATGAGCATAGATGCAAAAATCCTGGCCAATATATTCCAACAGTATATATATTTAAATTCATCATGCTCAATTGGCTGTACATGATCATATAGGCATATAAGAATGATTTAACATAAGAAAGGCAATTAATGTAATTAATCATATTAATAGAACAAAGGATAAGAACCACATGTATCTATCAATTGATGGAGAAAAGGCCTTCAACAAAGTGCACATCCCTTTTTGAATAAAGTATTTTTAAAAAGTAGAAATAAAGGAGAATTTTCTGAACCCAGTTAAAAGTGTATACCCAAAACTATAAGCACCAACATCATTCTCATTGGAGAGTGACTGGAGGAGTGGCCCTTGAGAAGAAGAAGGAGGATTGGAGGAAGTCTCATCAGTAACCTGAGTTATGCAGAAGACACAATCTTGCTTGCAGAATGTGAAGAGAACTTGACCTATTTGCTGCATTAGGTATAAAACTATCAATATGGATATCATCTCAAATTCCAGAAAACAAAAATCCTTACCACCAGACCAGTACACTAACACCATGATAGATGGAGAAAAGATTAAAATTGACAACAATAAAATTTTATTTGGACACCAGTCAACAATCTTTGTAGCAGCAGTCAAGAAATCAAAAGATGTACTGCATTGGGAAAAATCTACTGTGAAGGATCTCTTTAAAGTACTAAAAAGCAAGGACATCCAATAAAGAGTAAGACATAACTTATCTAAAGTATCTTCTTTTCTATGACTTCAAATGTATCCTAAAGTTGGGCGATGAATAAGAATGGCAAAAGAATAACCAAAGCTTTTAATTTGTATTGTTGGAGAGAATTGAATATTTCACCAACTGCCAAAAAGAACACGCAAGGGTATTTTGGGCAAAGTGCAATGACGGTGAAACTTTGTCTCACAAATTGTGTGCATGTTGTCTGGAGAGGCTAGTTACTGAAACATATATCATACTAGGAAATGTGAAGGATCAGAAAGAGACAGACACTCAACAAGATGAAGTGGTCATAACCATGGTCTCAAGCATGGTGGAGAGTAGGTCAAGTTTCCAGTCTGTTTTTCATAGCATCACTATGAGTTATAGACGATGATTTAAATAACAATAACATAGAAATATCTCACCACTTGTCTGATGATTTTTTTGTTCTGTGCTGACTTATATGTTGCTAGAATCCTGAAAACTATGCTACTGGTGTTCTAAGAACCAGCAGCATCATTTGTGGTAGATAGATTTCAGTGGAGCTTCTAAAAGATGACGTACTCATTGCAGTGGAATTTGATTCAGTCACAGACTAGGGAACATTTTTTAGATCCTTTTGAAAATGAACCAATGTCATTATCAAATATTTTCCCCCAATCTGTGGCTTCCCTTTCTACCCTGTTGGAGAAATTTTTGGATATGCATATGGATTTGATTCTTAGAAGGTCCCATTCATCTATTTTATCCCCTCCTGGTCGTAGATTTTTCAGGATGCTTGGAAGACTGTTTATGTTGTGGATTAGGACGTCTATTATTCTTCCAAGCTTTTCTTTAAGGAAGTTTATAGTTCTTGGTCTTAGTCCTAAGTCCATGATCCACTTTGAGTTGGTTTTTGTGCATGAAGTATGGTGTACATCTTACTTGAGGTTTTTGCAGATTGTTTTCCAATTTTGCCAGCACCATTTGTTAAAAAGGCTGTCATTTCCCTACTTGACTGATTTTATCTCCTTGTCAAAAATGAATTGGTCATAGGTAGAGGTAGAGGGGCTGATTTCTGGATTCTCAATTCTATTGCATTTATCTGTGTGTCTGTCATTGTACCAGTACCATGCTGTCTTGACCACCACAGCAGTGTAGTTGGATTTGAAATCAGAGAGTAAGATGCCTCCTACCTTGTCTCTATTTTTAAGGAATGCTTGGCTTATTCTGGGCCTCTTTCCATTCCAAATGAAATTGGAGATTGCCTTTTCTATCTCATTGAGAATGGAATTGGTATTTATATTGGGATTGCATTGAATGTATAAATTCCCTTTGGTAGTATTGTCATTTTCACAATATTGAGTCTTCCTATCCATAGGCAAGGGATATTCTTCCACTTAAAAATCAAAGAGCAACAACAACAACAACAAAAACCAACAAACTAGAATAAAGAGTAAAGTGTGATAATAGGCATAGATCAATAGTAATTAATGAAATAAAACACGTTGTATATGGATGATTGTATAAAACAGAAAGTATATGAGATAAACACAATGTAAATTAAAGATTGCATAAAACACAATACATATGCATGAAATACAATGTATATGAATGATTGCATGCAAACTACTAAAAAAGGGGGAGGGGAAGAATATAGTTTAAATGGGTAGAATAAAGATTAAAGTGCGAAATATTTTATTGTAAAAAGAAAATGAACCAATGAAAATTCTAGAGATATCAGTCACTTGTTTGAAAGACACTAAAAAATAAACAGAGGCCACAATAATGAACTCATGTATGATAATGATTGTGAAGATAGCAGGCTAACAAGTGCTTAATTTTGTTGAACGTGGAATGATCATATGTCAACATTAACACATGAGATTGACTAAAGGGTTGAAGTTCTGTGAGTCTGAGCATTGGTGAGGATGTGGATCAGTGAGAACATTTAAAAAATGGCAGTGAGCCTTTCTAATATTACTATCAGAATGTAAAAACGTTAGGAAAAAATGGATATCATTTGATAAGTGGGAGATCTAAAAATCCCAATTACAAACCTAGGAATTCATTGTGGAGAAGAGTTTCAAGACACTCTTTAGGATAGTGAAACCTAGAAAATGCTCTAATGTCCAACAATATTGTTGTTATGTATCTTCGAGCCACCTGCAACTTATAGCGACTCTATGTACAACAGCCCTAAACCCTGCTCTATCCTGTGACAATCTTATTGTCTCTGACACACCTACCCCAACTCCAGTCACTGAGCTCTATCCTGTGCCAATCTTATTGTCTCTGACACACACCTACTCCAACTCCAGTCACTGAATCAATCCGTATCACTGAGGGTCTTCCTCTCTCTCTCGTGCTGTCCCTCCAATCTCCCAAGCATGAAGTCCCTCTCCAACACTAGTAGACTAGATAAATATTTTGAGATGTATTTATAAATTGTGATTGACTTTGACAAGAATGGGAATCCCAGAATATTTGATCGTGCTTGTGTGAAAACTATACTTGGACCAGGAGGCAGTCATTAGAACAGAACAAGGAAACATTGTGTAGTTAAAAAATGGGAAGGCTATATGCCAGGGATGTATTCTGTCTCCAAACCTTTTCAATCTATATGCAAAACAGATAATCTGGGATGCTGGGCAGTATGAGGAAGAATATGGAATCAGAATTGGAGGAAGATTCAACAACAATCTGTGTTACGCAGATTATACAACTCTGCTTGATGAAACTGAGGAGGACCTGAAGCACTTGCTAAAGAAGATCAAGGACTAAAATTTTCAATATAGATTAAAGCTCAACATCAAGAAAACAAAGATTCCCACCACCAGGTCAATTGACAGCATTATGGCATATGGTGAAGAGATTGAGATTGTTAACAGCTTTAGTTTGCTTGGCTCCACAATCAACACTCTTGGTACCAGTAGCCAGGAAATCAAGTGATGAATTGCATAAGGAAAGTCAGCTGTCAGGGACCTCTCCAGAGTACTGGAGAGCAACGACATTCGTCTGGAAACTAAGGTGTGCCTGATCCAGGCCATGGTCTTCACAATTGCTTGCTATGCATCAGAGAGCTGGACAATGACTAGGGATGATAAAAAGAGAATTGATACCTTTGATCTGTGGTGCTGTAGAAGAGTATTGAATATACCATGACTACCAGGAGAACAAACAGGTTCATCCTAGAGAAGGTGAAGCCAGCCTGCTCCTTGGAGGCAAGGATTCTGAGGCTTTGTCTGACATAGTCTGGGCATATTGCAAGGAGGAACTGGTCCTTGGAGAGGGACATCATGCTTGGAAGACTAGAGGAATGAAGAAAGAAAGAGAAATCATCAATGAGATGGATTGATTCAGTGACTGGGGAAATGACGGTAGGTGTGTCAGAGACAGTAAGGTTGGCACAGGATAGTGCAGGTTTCAGGGTTATTGCTAACATAGAGCTGCTATGAGTTGCAAGTGACTTGATGACACATTAAAATAGCATATTTATATAATAAGATACAATTCCAATGGATGCAATACTTAAGTAGGCACACGTAAGTACGTGAGGTTTGGCATTTAGGAGCATAAAAGTGTAGTAACACTAATAAGTACTATATGGTACACTACAACAACAACAACAACAACAACAACAACCCTGTAGTTATGTACCACTGCCAAACACTAGAAACTAAACATTAGACATTAAACTAAGGGTACTTCTCTGAGAAACAAACAAATATATGCTCTTAGTGTGAAAATTAGTTTAAAAATAATAAGAAAGCAAGACAAAGAAAAACATGCAATTCAAACGGGGGGGTTTGACTTAATGGCACAAAACTACAAGAATTTACTTGGCAGTTATCCATTTTTAGTACCTTTGTTTTGGGAACAACTGGTTTGGCCATAAATGGGTAATTAGCAATATTCTGAATATTCTATAATGAAAACAACTAAATGCCTAGAAAATATACTAAATAGAGGAATTAAAGTTATAATATATGCTGGGAAAAAAATCTGTCATTCAATCCTACTTTATGCTATGTTCTTTTGGAGGCTAAGATTTGGTTTCTGCACAAGAAATCTGGTGATGGGAGGGGAGAGAAAAAGAACTTTTAAGATACTGCATTTTTTAGAGTCACATTTAGTGATTAAATGGAGCAATTTTATTCCACTGTCAAAAAAATAGGCAATACAATGTAAAAATTATACACAGAGAGAATAACAAAAGAAATGACTGGAGAAGTTAAAAGTTAAACAAACCTGCAGAAATCACAGCATGACAACAAATTCCAGATGGCTGCATAATCCCTAGGGTCCTTGAGAAGTTTTGAAAGGGCAGGTTGCATGTCATCCAACAGATTTTCCTCTCTATAAACCTATAAAGGAAGAAAGAAATGTTCCTGAAAATACACAACTTCAAAGAATGGCTGTTTTGAACTCCGTGTGGGGGCTTGGCCTAGTTCATGACCCATTCACGCAAGGAGGCCCATGCTTGAGGCACTGGAATGACTTTAACAAGACTTTTACTTTTTTTGCCCTCAATAAGATTCAATTGTTTTTACATGTACATCCGAAAACAATTCTAAAATCAGATCTTGAAATTTCTTTTAACCTAATTATGGAGTTTAATTAGGTCAGAGGAAAAAGTGAAAGTAGATCATGTATGAAAGACTTTGGAATCCCTGAGTGAGACGAGTGTAGTTGATTTATACAGACCTTGGAATTTGAGCTCAGACATGGATAAACCTTGTCTTTCTAGAAAGCAATAACCTTTTTAAAAAAAAAATTGCTATTTTAATGAAAGTTTATAAAGAACTCAGATTTTCATTCTTTAATTGTTTCACATTTTCCTCCCTCTTCCTCCCACCAGTTTACTTTTTTCTTTGGAAAATAAACAAAACCAAAAACAATCTTTCATTGTTATACAGTCTCCACCCCACTCCTCAGACCACTTACTATGCAGCTCTTTCTTATTCTGGACTCTTGTCATGCCAATAATACCTAATCATATATTTCTTTTATACAGTCTCTCCTTAGTCTGCTTCAATACCGTGTACATTATTTATCCTCTCTTTTCTTAGTTTTCCCCCAAACCTCATGTCAGGCCTGTTTTACAACAGTGGCATTACGCAGTATTTGTCATTATGCGACGGAGATATTTCACTCAATATAGTGTCCTTCATGATGACCATGGAGCAGAACTTTCAAGGATAATATTATTGAAGAGTAAATCTTTTTTGAAGGAAGGAAAGATGATGCTGAATTGGGGATTTCTCATTTTATTGACTTTATGTCAACATGTTATCTGGAAAGACTATTCATGGAGAGGTCTTCACACTTGGTAAAGTCAATGGGAAAACAAGAACGACATGGAGTGAGGCTGCCTTCAAAATGAGCTCAAGCATAGAAAGGCTTATTTGTACAGGGTGTGAGAATGTTTTACTCTGTTCTATGCAGGGTAGTTTGCTTTCAGTTGGGGCTAATTCTATGGCAGCAAACAACACCATGTTTGTTTAGGATTTTTTTATCTTTATCATCAGTTGTCTTATATTGTTGGTTTTCATTAACATCTGTCCAGTAGAGTAATTTCCTTTTTTGACAATTTCTATATAAATTATGACATTGGCTATATTTTCCACTATATGTTCATATTCACAGTTGCATTTTGGTGATTCCATTTTCAGTGTTGTTATGCGTCACCAAGTCGGTTGTGACTCAAAGTGACCCTATGTACAATAGCTGTGAACCTTGTCCTATACTGAGCCAATCTGAATGTCCCTGACACACCTATTCCCATTATCACATTTAGTGTGTCAATCCATATTATCTGGGATCTTCCTCTCCTGTGCTCTCCCTCCACCTTTTCAAGTATGTTGTCCTCCAAAGACTGGTCCCTCTGAGCCACGTGCCCGAAATGTGTGAGGTGCAAGTTTAAAATCCTTGCCTCCAAGAAACAGCTTGGTTTTACCTTCTATAGGATAGTCTTGTTTGTTCTTTTGGAAGTCCATGGTATGTTCAATACTCCTTTCCAGCTCCTCTGTTTTTTTCTGCCTCTCCCCTTTTTTTTCTTTTAAGAGTAATTGTTTTAGAGCTATCATTGATCATTTGGTCTTACATAAATACGTTTTTTTCCCCCCATGGGATTTTATTTTATTTTTGGTTTGGGTTTTTTTTTTTACAGCATATTCTTTCCATTTCATTTTTTTTCTCATTCATTCATTGTTGCACATTTTCCTCCCTGACCACACCTTCCCCCCCCGTTCACTTTTCTCTTTGAAAAGAAATAAAAGTTCTTTCATTGTTATACAATCCCCCCGCCTCTAAGTCCACAGTCTACTTTATTATATATTTATTTTTCTGATATCTTGTCATGAAAATAACACCTAATCATATATTCCTTTTAAACCATCTTCTCCCTCATCTGTTTCAATACAGTATGTATTATTTATCCCCTCTTTTCTTAGGTTCCCCTCAAGCTCGATGTCAGTCCCATTTTACAACAGTGTCACTATGTAGTATTTATCTTTTTGTGACTAAGATATTTCACTCAGCATAAACACTTTTTGTTGCTGTTATTTGTTTTATTATAACAGCACACTCAAAGGTAATATTATCCTTTATTATGTGTTATTTATATCCTTTATTTAATCTACAGCATTTCTGAAAGGGGGTTAAACTCAAATATTGCCTTAGAGTTCAAAACAGATTCATAATTGACCCTGCAACGGGTTTTCTGAGGCTGTAAGTCTCATAGGATGAACTGGCCTTTCTTCTGAGGTTCCAGTGGTGGGTTCAAACCACTACAGAAACATCACATTTGGGAGCTGGTTCAACCTTTGACGTGTGATGTCCTCAAAGTTTTCTCATGTCAGTTGGTCAGTGTGCTGGACTTTTGAAGAACCTGACTTCTGTTCTGCATCTTCTTCCTGTTCTGTCAAGAGCCATCATTTGTGGCCCTCATCAAAACAGGCGGCCGTACCAGCTGGACACAAGCTAGTTCTCAGGGGAATTGAAATTTCCTTATCCTGTTTAAAGAGAAACTTGTTACATAATTAATATTTTTTTCAAAGAAGAATATGCAAGAACTTTGCATGTTTATGTAAAAATAAGCCATAGAACTCTTTAAAAATAATAATAATAAGCTGTCTTGAACTTTTTTTGTGTACTGAAAATTGATAACACTAAAAGAATCACACACACACACACACACACACACACACACACACAGAGTAACTTATTACACAGGGAGTAACACTGTTAATCCAAAAGTTACATCTCCTAGGTGGTTTGAATTCACAAGT
Organism: Elephantulus edwardii; assembly: GCF_000299155.1. Taxonomy (NCBI): domain Eukaryota; kingdom Metazoa; phylum Chordata; class Mammalia; order Macroscelidea; family Macroscelididae; genus Elephantulus; species Elephantulus edwardii. The sequence continues at coordinate 6,308,924 of NW_006399908.1, forward strand.
GAATCCTCCATAGAAAGATAGAGAATCTCCTTCTGTGATATAAATAACTTCAGGAACCCAGTCAAGGGTCAGTTATGAGTCAGCTCTGATTTGACGTCAGTGAGTAAGTGTGTGAGTAATTTCACAAAGACTTTACAAAAATCAAGTCAACCATTTCTCTCATGAAGTGTTTGAGACATTGGTGATGTCACTGTCAGGTACCTTTGTGTAGAGTATAACTCATTGTGACCCTATGAGTAACAGCTCTGAAACTTGTCCATCGTGTGCCAACCCCAGAAGCTCTGACACACACAAGGCCATTTCTTCAGTCACTGTGTCAGTCCACATTGTAGAGAGTTTTCCTTTCCTTTGCTGTGCCCTCCCCCCTTTCTGAGCATGAAACCTTTTTCAAGGGATAGTGTCTCCTAGCAACATGCCCAAAGAATGTGAGATGAAGGTTCACCATCCTTGCCTCCAGGGAGCACTCTAGTTGTACGTTCTCCAAGACATAACTGTTTGGCAATCCATGGGATATTCAGCACTTTTCTCCAATACCACATTTCAAAGGCATCATTTTTTTTCTCTTGTCAACCTTATTTGTTGTTAAGCTCTCAGCAGCATAGCAAATGACTGCAAAGACTATAATCAGGTGTACCTTAATCCTCAAACTAGCATCATTGCTCCTCAGTAATTTAGAAAAGTCTCAGACTGCAACCATTCCCAGTGCAGTACATCTCCTGACTGCTGGTATGGAGTGCACTGAATGTTGACTGTTTCAATCTTTTCTACATTTATTATGACATTGGCTATGGTCTAAAGGTGAGAATTTTTGCTTTCTTGACACTGAGATACAATCCATATCAAAGACTGAAGTCTTTGATCTTTTACACCAAGCGTTTCAAGTATACCTCACTTTCAGTAAATAAGGTCATTTGCATAATGAAGGTTATTGATGAATCTTGTCCAATCTTGATGCCACATTCTTTTTCGTAGTGTTCAGTTTCCTGAATGCTTTCATTAGCACACAGATGGAATAGACATAGAGGAAGGATACAGCCTTGATGCACATCTTTCCTGATTTTAAGCCATTCAGTGTTCCCTTTGCTCTGTTGCCTCTGTTCTGGGATTCCCATTCTTCTCAATGTTTACCATAATTTGTTAAGATCCATACAGTCAAATGTCTTTGCATAATCACTAAAGCACAAATAAACACTTTTCTGGTACTCTTTGCTTAAGCCACGGTCCGTCTAATATCAACAATAACATTCCTTGTGCCATGGCTTCTTCTAAATCCAGCATGAACTTCTGGCAATTGTCTATGTACTATTCTAGTAGTTTTTTTAATGATCTTCAGCAGTGTTTCACTTGTAAGTGATATTAATGATATTGTTTGATAATTTCTACGGGATTACCTTTCTTAGGAATGGTAAAAAAAATAAATAAAATAAAATATGGATCTTTTCCCATCAGTCTTCCAGACAGCGGTCTTCCAAATTTCCTGGCATGGACTGATGAGTATGTCTAGGGCTGTGTCTGTCCTTTGAGACCTGTCAATAGGTATCACATCAATTCATTTTTTACAAGTTACTCTTTTTTTTTTTTTTACACAGTTCATTTTTAATATTTCAACAACACAAAAAAAACCACAATTTCTTGCTAAATTAGACAATAATGCCTTATCTACATTTGGGTTGTTTGAATTATCTAAGGGCAGATTAAGAAAATCAAGAAGTTTTACCAAGTCCACTTGGGACACCAAGGGCATTAATTTAAATGCTAAATCAGACAGTGGCTACCATGTGAAAAATACCTAAGTAGTTTTTGAATAGTCATTCAACCTGTCATATGCTGGCTGGAAGCCCATTTCTCACATAGGTAGTTGTGGAGGACATGGTGAGGATGAGTACCATTTACCCATAGACCTTGATGGGCCCTTGCATGCCCATCCCATCTATTAGTGCTTCATAGACTCAGCTATACGCGGTTGTATCATAACTTTGATGTGACTTAGGAGTTTAGAAATCTGTTGTATTTTATAGGACGTCACAGAATGAAAGAGAATTGGTACCCAGTGGTTGAGATGCTTATCCCAGCACACTCAATTCATTTTGTATTAATTAGCCTAGACAATCCATGTAATAGTATATCTACCTAATTATATCTACTAATGGCATATCTAGATGTGGGTCATACTTTGAAACTGATGCACTGTCCACAAAGAAAGGCAAAGCCCGCGAGTCTTTAGCAGTAAATGCCATCTCCATTGTCTGACATCTGACAAGTTTTCTCAGGTGATGAGATTATTTTTTTAAAGGTTACTTTCACAGAGGAAGGGAACATTGCATGGTTCAAAATTAGGAAGGGCATACACCAGGGGTGTGTCCTGTCTCCATGCTTTTTCAACCTGTATGCAGAACAGATTATCGGGGAGGCTGCCTCTATGAGGAGGAATGTGGGATCAAGACTGGAAGATCTATCAACAATCTGCAATAGGCAGATGACACAATGCTGCTTGCTGAAACTGAGGAGGACCTGAAGCACTTGCTGCAGAGGGTCAAAGACTTCAGCCTCCAATATGGATTGAGGCTCAATGTCAAGAAGACAAAGATTTTCACCACTGGACTAATTGGCAGCATCAGGATGGATGGTGAAGAGACTGACATTGTTCACAGCTTTAGTTTGCTTGGCTCCACAGTCAACACTCTTGGCACCAGTAGCCAGGAAATTAAAAGACGTATTGCCATAGGAAAGTCTGC
>NW_006399908.1:6312688-6315556 GCF_000299155.1 Elephantulus edwardii
AAAGGGGTCCGTCAGGGATGTATTTTGTCTCCATACCTTTTCAGTATGTATGCAGAACAGATCATCCGAGATGCTGGGCTGTACGAGGAGGAATGTAGAATCATGATTCGTGGAAGAATCATCAACTACCTGCATTATGCAGATGACACAACCCTACTTGCTGAAACTGAGGAGGACCTGAAGCGCTTGCTGCAGAAGGTCAAGGACTGCAATCTCCTATATGGAATGAAGCTCAACATCAAGAAAATGAAGATTCTCACCACTGGGCCAATTGGCAGCATCAGTATGGATGGTGAAGAGATTGAGATAGTTAACAGTTTTAGTTAACTTGGTTCCACAGTCAACACTCTTGGTAACAGCAGCCAGGAAATCAGGAGATTAATTGCATTGGGAAAGTCAGCTGTGAGGGACCTATCAAGCTGTAAGGGACCTGTCAAGTGTACTGAAGTGCAACAACAGCAGGCTGGAGACTAAGGTGTGCCAGATTCAGGCTATAGTGTTTGCAATTACGTGCTATGCATCAGAGAGTTGGACAGTGACTAGGGATGACAGAAAGAGAATAGATGCCTTTGAGTTGTGGTGCTGGAGAAGAGTGTTGAATACACCATGGACTGCCAGGAGAACAAACAGGTTTGTCCTGGAGAGGGTGAAGCCAGAATGTTCCCTGGAGTAAAGGATTATGAAGCTTTGTCTGACATACTTTTTGCATGTTGCAAGGAGAGACTGGTCCTTGGAGAGGGACATCATGTTTGGGAGAGTGGAGGGGCAGCGCAGGAGAGAAAGACCCTTGATGAGATGGATCGATTCTGTGAGTGGAGTGGTGGCAATGAGTGTGTTTGACACGGCGAGGTTGGCACAGGATAGAACGGTGTTTACGGCTCTTTTACATAGGGTTGCTATGAGTCACACGAAACTCGATGGCACATAACAACAACAACTGTTGCTGTTAAGTGCCATCAAGTTGACTATGATTCATAGTGACCCTATGAACAGGTCTGGACCTTGCTTTATCCTGCGGAATCTTCATGATCTTGGATATGCTTGAGCTCGTTGTTAGAATCTCTTTGTCAATACATCATGTTCAGGGTCTTCTCATTCTTTGACCCTCCCTCTTCCCAGCACAAACTCTTTTAGATTAGCTATCTCTTTGGCTAGAGGACAGAGTAATTAACATTCAGAAGCAGTAAGGACAAATGGACATGTTAGGTACCTATTCAGTGTATCTTGATTTCATTAACAGCTTATTAACTCTTGATCATGTGTTATTTCCCGAAATAGTTGAATGTCATCCAATTCTATTTGGCAGAGTGATTCTGTGTATTCCCTTCATCTTCATTTGATGCTTCCTGGATCGTTCAAGATGTTTTCCATTGCATTTGTAAGTACTGAAATCTGAGGCTTGAATTTGCCTTTCATTTTTTTTAGCTAGAAAAATGCTGAACAAGTTCTTCCTTTTTTATTCTCCTATTCTAGCTCTCTGTACATGCCGTTGTAATTTTTTCTTTGTTTTCTTGAGCTTCCCTTTGAAATCTTCTGTTCACTTCTTCTATTTCAATATATTTTTGTTTTGAATTATTGATGCTCTAGTGCAATTTTCAGGATCTCTTTTGACATCCATTTAATTTTTCTTCTTTCTTCCCTGTCTTACCTGTTGCTCTTTTCATGGCTAATAGCCTTGATATCATCCCACAATGCATATGATCTTTGATCATCAGTTTTTAATGTTTCAAATCTGTTCCTAAGATGATTTTTAAATTCAGGTGGGATAGTCTCAAGATCATAGTTTGGTTGTTGTAGACTTGTTTTAAGTTTTTTCAGATTCAATTTAAGCTTGCCTCTAAGTCATTGGTGATCTGTTTCACAATGATCATCTGGCCTTTTTTGATTGCTTATATTGAACTCTTCCAATGATCCCTCCCACAGATGTAGTCAATATACATTCATTGTTTGTATATGCCGTATTCCAACTACTAAAGGATGTTTGCAAATGTTTCTTCTTATTTTGATTGACTTCCAATCTGGGCTGTATCTATAATATTTTAACTATTTATATTCCTCTATTGTTAATAGGAACAATGAATGACGTAGGTTATATTAAATCAAGATTGAATAAAATACATAAATCTGGAAGCATCATGACTGATAGAGAAGAGATGGAAATTGTTAACAATTTCAGCTTGTTCGGCTTCACAATCAAAACTCTTGACACCAGCAGTCAGGAAATCAAAAGACAAATTTCACCAGAAACAATGTTGTCAGGAACCTCTCTAGACTTAAGAAACAATGATGTCAGTCTAGAGACTATGGTGTACCTAATCCAGGGCATAGTCTTCATAATTACTTGCTGTACATCAAAGAGTTGGACAATGACTAAGGATAACAGAAGAAGAATTGATGCCATCAAGTTGTGGTGCTGGAGAAGAGTCTTGAAAATACCATGGAGCACCAAGAGAACAAATAAGTCTGTCTTAAAGAGGGTGAAATCAAGTTTCTCCTTAGAGTCTAAGATTTTGAAACTCTGTCTCACATACTTTGGGCACATGGCCAGGATGGACTGGCCCTTGGAGAAGAACTTTATTCTTGCAAGAGTGGAAGGATGCCACAGGAAAGGAAGATTCCAAATGAGATGGATTGACACAGTATCTTGGGCAACGGGGGAAGTTGTTTCAGAGTGAGTGAAATTGGCTGGTGACAGGGCAGGCTTCAGAGTTGTACATAAGATCACTATGAGTCATAGCCAACTTGATGTACATAACAACAACAACAACTGTATAAAAAAATGAATGGTCAACACAGAAACATTTCAAATAGTGTGTGATCAATTCAGCAAAGTAGCAGGATACAAGATCAACATACAAAAATCAGTTG
>NW_006399908.1:6316041-6317330 GCF_000299155.1 Elephantulus edwardii
CTTTCTTTCATTGACTCTCCTGATATCTTTTTCCAAGCCACATCTGACAATATACTCAAGGTATGTGAGACAAAGTTTCATCATCTGTGCCTCAAAGGAGAACCCCGGTTGCACTTCTTCTGGGGCAGGTTATTTTTCCCCCTTGACAATCATGAGATATACATTATTCTTTTCCAACACCACAATTCAAATTAATATATTCTTGTCATCTTTAGTTGATGTAACTTTCAGAATCACAGGAAATAAGTAATAATTTAAAAAAATGATCCAAAAAACAATGAGTTGGATTAGGTATACCTTAGTCTTTAAATTGATATTGTTTCTCCTAAAAACTTTACAGAGGTCGTTGTCAGCAAAATTTCTGTGGGCAGCACCTGTGTTCTTTTACTGATACTTCTTATAGTCTTTATACAAGTAACATAGTTGTTGACAATGTCAATCTTTTCTTCAGCAATCTTGATGCTGCCTATTGTTCCATTGGTGAGGGGTTTTGGTTTTTTGTTGTTTTTTTTTTTAATTGAGAGGCAATCCATGTTGGAGACTTCCTCTGCAACTGTTTCTGTTCCTCTTCTCTTTCTCCAAGCAATATTTTTCCCTCTACATAATATGGATTGTTGGAAGTATACCATAAGTTCAGTTGCCGCAATCTTCTTCATCTACTACAGTTTCTTGAATTATTTACTCAGCGTACATATTTAATAGATAAGGGAAAAAATATAATTCTGAGACACATCTTTCCTGACTTGAAACCGTGCAGTGATCCTTTGTTCTTCTTGGACAACTGCTTGGACAACTGGTTTTTGGTCTTTGTTTAAGTTTTGTATGAGCGTAATTGTTTCATAATTCCCATTCTTCTCAAAGTTAACCATAATTTATTATGACCCAGACAGTCAAACGATTTTCTGTAGTCAATAAAACACAAATATTTGTCTGATATTCTATTTTCAACCAAGGTACACTTGACATAAACAATAATATCTCTGATTCCATGGCTTCTTCTCAAACCAGCTTTAATGTTAGCAATTTCCTTTCAGCAATTTCCAGCCACATTTTTTTAAATTTTCTACTAGTTTATTTACAAAATTAGAATACATTGTTTACAAGAACAATTTTTTTAATTTTCCTCATGCCCCTTGAAAAGATTGAAATTAAAATAGTCCCTATAGTTCTCAGCTGAATTAAAATCAAGTTTCTATAGTTCTCAGCTAAGTTAATTTTTAAAGCCCCACACCCAGGTATCCAGGGCAACAGTATTTCAAGAATAGCTAGCAGAAAGGCAGAACAAACAA
>NW_006399908.1:6318380-6325804 GCF_000299155.1 Elephantulus edwardii
TTGGAGCATTTCTCATGTCTCTATTTGCCATTCAAATATCTTCTTCCTCTGTGAAAATTCTTTCCATGTCTTTTGCTTATTTTGTAATTGGGTTATCAACCTTTTTCTTGTTGAGGCCCAGGAGCATTCTGTAAACATGTTAAAAGACTCTTGTCTGAGATGGTACTACTAAATGTTTGTTCCCAATCTGTACGTTTTTCTTTTCACCCTGGTGGGAAAAGTTTTTTCTTTGTGCAGGATTTTAATTTTATCCTCTTTAGATTGTGTATTTCTGATTGCAATTGAAAATCTCTTTTACCTGGATTAGTGCTTCTAAGCTTTATCCCAGTTTTTCTCTTATGAATGTTATGGTTTGGGCTTTTGCACTCAGGTATCTGATGCACCTTGAGTTGATTTTTGTTTGTGGTGTGAGATGTGGATCCTGTTTCAGCTTTTCAGCAGGTGAAAGTACAGTTTTGCCAGCATCATTCGTTGAATATGTTATCATTTCCCTGTTTGATAACTGATATCCTTGTTGATTATCAGTTGACCATAGAGAGCTGGGTCTATTTCTGGGTTCTCCATTCTGTTCAATTGATCTATATGCCTGTCATTATTATATGCTCTTTTGGTTACTACTGCTGGGTTTGAAGTCCAACCTCACTTTTGTTTCTCAGAAGTGTTTTGCTTTATCAGGGTCTCTTGCCTCTCCAAATAAATTTTGATAATTTCCCTTTCATTTGCCTTGATAAATGAATTTGGTATCTGGATTGGGATTGCATTGAACATGTAGATTGCTTTTGGTAGAACTGTCATTTTGACAATATTAAGTCTTCCTATCCATGAACAGGGCACATTTCCCCATTTCTTTAGGTCTTTGTGTCTTGCAGAAATTCTCTGTCATTTTCTTTGTATAGGTCTTATGTATTTCTCGTTAGGTTCAATCCTAAGTATCTCAAATTGTGTTTGACTAGTGTAAATAAAGTATTGTTTTCTTGATTTCCTTCTCTGAGTTCACTTAATTACTGTGAGGAATCCTACTGATTTTTGGATATTAATCTTGTATCCTGTCACCCTACTAAATTGGTCTATTAACTCTACAGTTTTTTGTTGAGTCTTTGGGGATTTCTGTGTACACTATCATATCATCTGCATATGGTGACAGTTTAACCATCTCTTTGCCGATCTGGATGCCTTTTATTTCCTTCTTTTGTCCTATTACCCTAGCAAGCACTTTTAATACAATATTGAGAAGAAGTCATGACACAGTGAGCATCCTTGTCTGGTCCCTGTTTGCAAGGAAAAGTTTTTAATCTTTCTCCACTGTGAATGATGTTGGTTCTTGGTTTTGCATTTATACTTCTCACTCTGTTGAGAAAATTCCCTTTTATTCCAATTATGTTGAGTGTCTTTATCAGGAAGGGTATTGGATTTTGTCAAATGCCTCTTCTGCATCAATTACTAAGATCATATGATTCTTGTTATTTACTTTGTTAATATAGAGAATTATGTTGATTGCTTTTCTTTTGTTGAACTATCCTTGCATATCTGTTATTAATGCTACTTGGTCATGATGAATTATTTTTTTGATGTGCTTTTGGATTCTATTGGCTAGGATTTTAAGGATTTTTGCATCTGTATTAATGAGAGATATTGGTCTGTATTTTCTTTCTTGGTAATATCTTTGTCTAATTTTGGTATTAGGATTATGCTTGCTTAACTCTGGATGTGTTCCTTATTCAATTTTTTGGAATAATTTAAGTAAAATGGGGGCTAAATCTTCTGAATGTTTGGTAGAATTCAGCTGTGTGTGTGTGTGATCAAGGAATTTTCTTAAGGGGAAGTTTTTATGACCTTTTAAATTTCTTCTCTTGTTTTGGGTCTGTTCAAGTGTCCCGTAACTGTCCTTGTCAATCTGGGCAGGTAATGCATTTCAAGGAATTTGTCCATTTCTTCAAGTTTTCTGAATTTTTATCAGAGTGCAGCTTTTTGTAGTATTCTGGTATTATCAATTTAATATCCTTTATTTCTGTTATGATGTCACCTCTATTGTTTCTTAATCAAGTTATCGGTGTCTTTCTTTTTTTTTTTTTTGTTAAATTTGCCATTAGTTTGTCAACTTTATTGACCCTTTCAAAAAACCCACTCCTGGTCTTATTGATGGCTTCAATTATTTGTTCTGTTTTCTATCTCATGGATTTCAGCTCTTGTCCTTATAATTTCTTTTTTACTAGAGGTTGTACAATTAGACTGTGAATATTTGTCTATTTGCTTTGGTTGTTGAATTAGATTATTGATTCTTCTTCTTTCTTCCTTTTTATATGAATGTACCTATTGCTATGAACTGCGCCCTGAGGACTGCCTTAGCTGTATCCCGGAGACTTTGGTAAATTGTATTTTCATTATCATTTGTATCAAGGAATATTTTTACTTCATTCTTTATTTCTTTTATAACCCAATCATGTTCTAGCAGAGAGTTATTTAGTTTCCACATGCATGGCTTTGAAAGCTTTATTCTTCTGTGTTAATTTCTAGTTCCATGGCGTTATGGTCTCAGAAAACACTTTGCATTATTTCTATATTTGAATTTGTTGAGACTTGCTTTATTTCCTAATATATGATCACATCTGGAGGATGTATCATGTGCACTTGAGAAGAAAATGAATTGAGTTTTAGTTGGGTGCAGTACTCTCAATACATCCACAAGTTTGAGTTGGCTGATAGTATAATTTAAATCTTCTACATCTTTGTTGAGTTTATTTCAAGTTGACGAATCCTTTGGTGATGGTGATGTGTTGAAATCTCCTATCATTATTATGGTGCTATTTCTCTCTTCAATTCAGTTAACCATTATTTTATGTATTTTGCAGGTCTATCATTTGATGCATAAATGTTGACCAAGGTTATGTCTTCTTGATCTATTGTACCTTAAATTCTGAAATCTGTTTTATCAGAGATTAGTATTGTCACTCCTGATTTTTTGAGGTTGTCATTTGCTTAGTATATTTTTTTCCGAGCCTTTAGTTTTAAGTCTCTCCTTCTCTTCCTTTTTTAGAAGTGTCTCTTGTAGGCAACATATTGATGTGCTTTGTTTTCTTATCCATTCTGCTACTCCTTTCCTCTTAATTGGTGCATTTAGTCCATTCACATTAAGTATAATTATTGTCAGGCCAATTTTCACTTTTGCCATTTTGCCCTGTTTCTTTTTCTGTGGTTTCTGGTTACTGTGATCCATTCACTTTCCTTTGACAACCCTGTGTGTAGGACTTCACTTAAAATTTCTTGTAGTTTTGGTCTTGTTTTCACAAATTCCTTAAGGTCCTTCTTTTCTACAAAGAAAAATTTCCCCTTCAAATTTGATGGAGAGTTTTGCTGGACATAGGATCCTTGGCTGCCAATTGTTCTTTTTCAACTTTTTGTGTATGGCATTCCATTGCCTTCTAGCTGGCATAATTTCTGCTAAGAAATGAGAACTTAATCTAATTGTTTCCCCTCTTCCGATAATTCTGTTTTTCTCATTCTGCTTTTAGAATTCTATACTTATCTTTTAATCTGGAGAATTTGACTATGATATGTCTTGGTGTTTTTCTTTCTGGTCTAGTCTATTTGCTGTTTTCTGTGCTTCTTGAATGTAGATTTCCCCATATATGGAAAGTTTTCTTCTAGTACTTCTTCCACAATCTTCCCAGTGATTTCCCTGCCACCTCCATGTTCTTGAATTCCAATCATATATATGTTATTCTGTTTTATGTATCCCACAAAATTTTCTTCATTTTCTTTACATCTCACCTTTGATTTTTTTTTTAAGTGTCTCTAGTGAGGCACTTGTCTTCTAGCTCACAGACTCTGTTTCATCTCTTCAGTTCTACTTTTTTGTCCTACCAGCATGTGGACACTTCTGCCATTTCAGTCTTAACATTCTGGATTGTTTTTTCATGCTTTTCTGTTATTTACAGTACTGTGTTGACTGTACCCTCTCTGTCTTGTGATGATTTTTTAATTTTTTGTACCTCTTTGTGCATTCTACCATTTTTTTTTCTTCTGTCTTTTATCATTCATATCTGTTCAAGTTTCTCCACACCCATATATTTTTTCTGGATTGTTGTCCCTGAAAGATTTGCTTCCTATTGATTTCTATTGTTTCTTACCACATTTGTATCTTTTTCTGTAGCTGATAAAATAACTCATTAACATATTTTTTCTAATTCTCTCTATCTAGGGTATTCACCGGGTCTGCTTTTTTAGGAGAAGGGTTATTTTGTTTTTTCATAATAGCTGATGTGGATGGCTGTTTTCTTGGGAGTCTTTTCTTAGTAGATATTAAGCTGCAGCCTATTTTGACTAATCTTCAGCCTGATTTTACTTGTGTGTGATAGTAATGCTATTGCGTGAAATGAGAATTTCCACATTCAATAAGTAGTATATGGTTAATATTTTAGAGAAAAACAGAAAATCGGCAAATCCACTCAATTTCCTCTTGTAAAAGATAAATCTTCCCATAAAATGTGTCCTTTTAGTTTAATGGATGCTATTTCAAGATTTTAAAATTATATATATCAAATATCTAATGTTGTTGGTGTGGTTATATGTCAACAAGTCAACTCCAATTCATCATAACCCTATGTACAACATCTCTGAACCCTGCTCTATCATGAGCCAATTTCATCATCTCTGACACACCTACCCGCATTATAGTCACTGAGTGAACTCATCTCAGTCAGGATCTTCTTTACTTGAGATGTCCCTCCACTCTTCCAAACACAATGTCCTTCTCCAAGGACTGATCCCTCCTTGCAACATGCCCAAAGTATGTTAGCTGGAGCTTCAAAACCCTTGCTTCCAAGGAGCAGCCTGGTTTCACCCTCTCTAGGATGGACCTGTTTATTCTCTTAGCAGTCCATGATATATTCAATGCTCTTCTCCATCACCACAACTTAAAGACATTCATTCTTCTTCTAGGTCTTTGATGCAAGCAACTGTTTGCAAAGACCATGGCCTGGATCAGATGCACCTTAATCTCTAGACTCTTCAGTACTCTAAAGAGGTCCTTGATAGTAGATTTTCCCAATGTAATGTATCTTTTGATTTATTGTTTTCTGGTACCAAGAGTGTTGATTGTGGAACCAAGCAAGCAAGTGGAAGCTATTAAAAATTTCAATCTCTTCACCTAATATAAAACATCTAATATTAACTGTGTAAGTAGTTTAAGATATTTTCCTTCACTGATCAGAAACTGCTAATATTTAGCATCTTTTTATCAACCACTGCAATTTCATGATGTAAACTTCATAAGAATCTTGGAAAATGTCTTTTTTTTCTATTCAACTATGTATCATTAAACGTCAGGTAAGTAATGAGTTGGGTATTTTTGTTGTTTTGGGGTTTTTTTTAAATGAGAAAAGCAGTGGTAGTTTCCCCCCTCATTCTTATGTTTATTTTCTAGTTGTTGTTATTCTTATGTGCCGTCAAGTCACCTGCAACTCATAGTGACCCTATGTACAACAGCCCTAAGACCTGCTCTGTCCTGTGCCATCTCACTGTCTCTGACACACCTACCCCCATTACTCTAGACACTGAATCAATCCACCTCACAGAGGGTCTTCCTTTCCTCCCAAGCGTGATGTCCCTCTCCAAGGACTGGTCCCTCCTTGCGACATGTTCAAAGTATGTCAGACAAAGCTTCAGAATCTTTGTCTTCAAGGATCAGCCTGGTTTAGTCCTTTCCAGGCTGAACCTGTTCATTTTTTTAGCAGTCCAAGGTGTATTCAATACTATTCTCCAGCTCCACAGCTCAAAGGCATCCATTCTTCTATCCACCCTAGTCATTGTTCAGCTCTCTGTTTCATACCAAGTGAATGCAAAGACCATGGCTTGTATCAAGCACAACGTAGTCTCCAGAGTGACACCATGCTCTTCAGTACTCTGGAGAGGTCCCTAACAGCAGACTTTCCCATCATAATATGCCTTTTAATTTACTGGCTGCTGGTGTCAAGAGTGTTGACTGTGGAGCAAGGTAAACTAAATCTCTTCACCATCCAAACTGATGCTGCCAATTGGTCTAATGGTGAGAATATTTGTCTTCTTAATATTGAGTCTCAATTCATATTGAAGGCTGCAGTCCTTGACCTTATACAGCAAGCGCTTCATGTCCTCTTCAGTTTCAGCAAGCAGGGTTGTTTCACCTGTATAACACAGATTGTTGATCAATATCCCACCAATCCTGATGCTTTTATTTTCTAGTGTCTGAATAAAAAAAACACAATGAAATATTTAGGCCAAGGCTTAACATATAGTTGAGACTAGCCCAATTTTTAGTCAAAGTTGTTGCTTCTAACAGGCTTAATAGCATGCAATTTAAAGGACTTTGTTGAAACTGAATTGAGTACTAATAGTACTATTAATTCCGAGATGATAATTGATGATTACACTTTTTTTACATCCTAAAAGAAACATGCATTGCATGTATAACAATGAAATGTCATAGAATAAAAATAAAGACCTGTCTTATTGTTAAAATTTTATCAACAAAAGAAGATGAAAAGTATTATGTCATAAAAGTAGATAGTATGATGTTTGTTACAGCAACAGAAGAGGAACTACATGTTATGCTAAAAGAAAATCCAATTTGCTGCCTTCTGGCTTCAATTTTGACTTGACAAGTACTCAATAATGTGCTGCATTTTGACTGTGTTCATTTATCTTTTGGAACATGTACTGTAATATTCCCTTAAGGGGGTAAAAAACCCACAGTACAACCAACATTCAATTTACTTTACAAAAAATAGTTATGTATATTTAAAAGTACTAAGTATGAACATGTGAAAAACTCTTTCTGTTGTTAATTATCTTTTTTGGCAGAGTGGGGGGGGAATCCAAGCTTAGTTTTGAAACTATTGTTTCTGTAATTTTCTGTTATGTAAAATTTACATGAACAGCTTTGCAAAGTTAAAATTTTTGAAAATCATTCCCCTAAATTTATTTGGATATGAAAGATAAATGCTTTCTACTGGTAGCAGTAATTTTACAATTTTTATTTGACATAAAAATGTCTTTCATTCCTACATCTTTACTAGAGGAAAATGGAAAATATGTTGTAAAGGCGTATCTTGGACACTAAACCTCAAAGTTTTAAAATTATTACAAAGACAAAGAGCTAGACTTGCTCATTATTTTTTATTCTAACAAAAAGATATTGAACTAATAAGAATTTTTTTTTCTTCTCTAACAAATACAAAATGGAGAGGAAAATACAGCTGGTTAAAAATTATCCACAGCTTTAGGGGATACAAAGTGAAATGATAAATGCTACCTGACTTCTCAGAGTAGTGAATGCTGAAATTTAAATGCTAAATGAGGAAACCAATATCTAATGAATCTCAATTAAATGCTTAACAGAATAGCTAAGAAAAATGAGAAATTTGAAACAGTAGATGTCTCTAGTGCAG
>NW_006399908.1:6335254-6361290 GCF_000299155.1 Elephantulus edwardii
TAATATTCCTAGTACCATGACCTCTTTTAAATCCAGCCTGCACATCTGGCACTTCTCTTTTGACATATTGTTCCAAACATTTTTGGATAATTTTCAGCAGAATCTTGATTGCATGTGATATTAATGATATTATTCGATAATTTCCGCACTCTGTTGGGTCACCGTTTTTTAGAATGGGAACATTCGAAATATCGATCTTTCCCAGCCAGTTGGTCACCTGGCTGTCCTCCAGATTTCTTGGCACAACTTAGTGAACACATCCAGGGCAGCATCTGTTTGTTGAAATATGTCAATTGGTATGCGGTCAACTCCTGGATCCTTGCTTTTTGCCAATTCATTCAGAGCCACTTGAACTTCCTCCTTCATCACCACAGGCTCTTGCTCATATGTTATTTCATTAAATTCTTCTATGTCAGCCAATTCTTTCTGATACAGTGACTCTGTGTACACCTACCATCTTCTTTTAATGTTTCCTGGATCATTTAACATTCTACTCAAAGTATCCTTAAGTATTATCACCTGTGGCTAGAATTTGCTTTTCAACTCCTTCAGCTTAAGAAATGCTGAGTGAGTTCAACCCTTTAGATTTTCTGACTCCTGCTCTCTGCACATTTCATTACATACATTCTGTTCAATCACCTTTGTTGGCAATGGGAACAAATATAGATCTCTTCCAGTCACTTAGCCAGGTGGTTATCCTCCAAATCTCTTGGCAAGTGAGCATATCCAGAGTTGCATCTGTTTGTTGAAGCACTTCAATGGTGTACTATCAATTCCTGAGGCATTATTTATTTGCCAATACTTTCAGTGCAGCTTGAACTTCTTCCCTTTTTTTGTTAGTTTTTGATCATACATAACATTTATAACAATTCAGTAGCCTTCCTGAAACTTTTAAATGTATACCTAATCTTTTTGTATGGTGATTTTGTGTATTCCTTCTGCCTTTTTTGGATACTTCTTGCATTATTCAATATTTTGCTCATCTAACCTTGCATTCTTGGAAGCAGGAGTGGCATCCACTTCCATAATAGCTTGCCTCTGGAAACCCTATGAACCTGGAGAGAGGATAAAAGTCATCAAGTGTCAAGGACTTTCGTTCATAGGGTTGCTATGAGTCGCCTACAACTCGAGGACACTTAACAACATAGAGAACAGTTGGCCGAGTGGACCGAAAGTGATGCTACCAAGCCAAAGGTGGGTGACTCTAATCTGCGGCCTTAAGACCTATCTTTAATTGTTTTTGGTGAAACATTCTTCTAGGTCATATAGCCCTGATGTGTCCACTTGCTGTACAAATTTGTGCTCGTTGTGAAGCTGAACACTGTGACAGTGGCACTTCTGGAAATCCCGTGTGGTACAAATATCACCGAAATTTCATATGTGTCAAATGCGATAACGGTTACCCTGGTGGACAGTGTTTGGTGGTGCTCGTTGATTAAAACAAGTTTAGAAGCAGGAGTGGAATCCACTTCTGTAAATAGCTAGGCTCCGGAAACCCCATGAACCTGGAGAAAGGATGAATGTCACACAAGTGTTGAGGACTTTTGTTAATGCCAGTTGTATTCTTGCCTTTTTGTTTTCTAATCTGAGTTTTTTGCACTTTAAAAAAAATAGTTCTTGTTTTTATCTTTATTAGTTGTCCCTTGAAATGTTCTGTTCAGTTTTGTAACTTCAGAAATTCTTCCTGCTTTGTCTTAGTCTTTCAATGCTCTATTATGCGTTTTAGAGTTTCTCTGACACCCGTATTGGTCTTCTCTTTCCCTTCTGTTTTAATAGTGACTTTTCTCTTTTTTCATGGTGATGTTCTTACTGTCATTAGACAACTCCTTGAGTCATTAATGCTTAATACATAAAATCTGTTCTTGAGATGGTTTTTAAATTCAGGTAGGATAGACTTAGGGTTGTAGTTTGATTCTCAAGGACTTATTTTTATTACTTGCAGTTTCAGTTTGAACATGCACATCTATAATTGAATAGTGAATAACTCCAAAGTCTGTCTTTGCTTTCATTGTTGCTCTTGAGCTCCTCCATTAGCTTTTTTTACATATGCAAATAATATGAATCCTATGTAGCCCATCTAGTAATGTCTGTGTGTATTGTCATCATTTATCTTTTTTTTTAAAAATTGGTTTTTGCAATACATTCTATCATTTGACCTCCACTTCATTTCTAATACCAGGATTGCATTTATAACAATTTGTCCTTCCTTGTTTCTAACCTTTGAATTCAAATCACCATCCACCCCCTGTGAGTGTTTGTTTTCTTTTATTTTGTTTTTATGGCTGCTGAATCTCAGACTGCAGTTTGTTGTGCTGTAGTTAGATGCCATTGAGTTGAGCACAATCCATTGTGACCCTATGAACAACAGATCCAACCTATCCTATCCCTATCCTATCCTATCCTCTGCCTTCCTTACAATCTCTGACACACTAGAGGCATTGCTGTAGTCACTCTGTTAATTCACCTGGCTGAGGCTCTTTCTCTCTCTTGCTACCCATCCACCTTCCCAAGGATGAATGAATAGCCTCTCCTAGTAACATGCCCAAGTATGTAAAACCAAGTTAGTTTTCTTTTCTTTGCCTCCAAGGAGCACTCTGGCTACAACTTCTCTAAAACATATCTGTTCTTTTGACAGTCTATAATCTTCCAACACCACAATTCAAAGGCATAAATTTTTTTTCTTCCATTCTTAATTTCTTTTCCAGCTCTCAGATACATGGCAAGTGACTAAAAGTACAAGGGCCTGAATCAGGTTCAATTTAGTACTCAGACTCACATCATGCTCCTCAATAATTTGAAGATTCCTTTCAGTAAGTAATTTGGAGATTATAGACTTTCCCAGTGAAATACATCTCCTGATCTCTTAACAGCTAGTACCAAATGATGTATACTTTCTTAATTTTAAACCATGTTATTTTCCTGGTTTTGCATGAGGACAATTATGTATTCTGGGATTCCCATTCTTCTCAGTGCTAGCTATAATATGTCATGATCCACACAGTCAAATGCCTTTGCATAATCAATAAAGCACACATAAGCATTCTTTTGGCATTCTTTTAGCCAGGATTCATTTGACATCAGCAATGATATTCCTGTGCTGCCACTGCCTCTTTTAAATTCAGCTTGAACTTCTGGCAGTTCTCTGTGTATATACTGTTCTAGCTATTTTTAAATTATTATCAACAGTATACTTGCATGCATGCTATTAACGATCTTTTTGGAAAATTTCTACATTGTGTTGGATCTCATTTCTTGGGAATGGTAACAAAAATGTATCTCTTCCAAGTTGGCTAGGCAGCTGCCCTCCAGATCTCTTGGCATAGGGTTATGCGTACATCTAGGGCTGTATCTGTCATTTGAAACATGTCAAGGGGTAGTCCATTGATTCCTTGGACCTTGTTTATTCTAGTGCCTTCAATGCCCCTCAAAATTCTTTCTTCTTACCATTGTATCTTGATCAAATACCTGAAAAACATATAATTTGACTTATGATAAAAATATTAATTTTATTGCTAGCCCAAGAATAATTTATTACTACAAAGGGACATTTAAAGAACAAGCAAAATTCTTTTGAAGTTGGAAAATGGTAGGATAGACTGAAAACTACTAGAAAAAGGACAAAGTTGAGAAATTATTTCACATATAAGAAGAATATTAGATAATTAGAAAGTATGAGATGTTAAACCAGACCAAACAATAAGAGGAAAATATAGATTAGATTTTTAAAAAAATGTTTTAGAGGAAAATTATCAACAATCTGCATCTTATGCAGATGACACAACCCTGTTTGCTGAAATGGAGAAGGACGTGAAGTGCTTGCTGCAGAAAGTCAAGCACTGCAGCCTTCAGTATGGATTGAAGCTCAATATCAAGAAGACAAAGATTCTCACCACTGGGCCTATTGGTAATATTGTAATGGATTGTGAGGAAATTGAGATTGTAAATAGCTTTAGTTTGCTTCGCTCCACAATCAAAACTCTCGGCACCAGAAGCAAGGAAATAAAAGACACATTGTGTTGGGGAAAGTCTGCTGTCAGAGACCTTTCCAAAGTACTAAAGAGCAATGATATCAGTCTGAAGACTAAGGTGCAACTGGTACAGGCCATGGTCTTTGCAGTCACTTGCTATGTATTAGAGAGTTTGACAATGACTAAGAATAATAGAAGGAGAACTGATGCCTTTGAGCTGTGGTGTTGGAAAAGAGTATTGAATGAACTGCTAGGAGAACAAACAGGTTCATCTTTGAGAGGGTTAAACCAGGATGCTCCTTGGAGGCAAGGATTCTGAAGCTTTGTCTGACATATTTTGGACATGTTGCAAGAAGGGACCAGTCCTTGGAGAGGGACATCATGCTTGAGAGGGTTGAAGGACAGTGAAGAAGAAGACCCTCAATGGATTCAGTGACTGGGGTAATGGGGTTAAGTGTGTCAGAGACAATAAGAATGGCACAGAATAGAGCAGGGTTTAGGGCTATTGTACATGGAGTTGCTATGAGTCACAGGTGACTTGACAGCACATAACAACAACATATTCAGAAAGAGAACAAAACTGGAGTTGAGGAAGTTATCAAACAAATTAGGTAAAACAATAAATTTCAAAACTTAAGAAAATTAATTTTCACATTGAAAAGTCCACAGAGAACAGTTAACAGAAGCAACAAGAAGACACAAATACACTAAGCTGTATTAATTGCAATACAACAGTGCAACAGATATAAAAGGCTTGCAAAATAATGGACAAAAGTCTACATCTCCATAGGTAGGCTAAAATAAAATTTACATTGAACTTGTCATTTGTTGTTGTTGCATTCCATTAAGTCAGAACCGACCCATAGCTGACCCTCCAGAGGGTTTTCTGAGGCAGTTAATCGAGACTGCCCTTCTTTTTCCCATGAAGCAACTGGAAGATTCAAACCACATGCATTTGGAATTGCAGTGCAGGCGCTTGCCACTAGACCACCAGAGCTCCCTTGTCAGTTGCTGGTTTTGAATACCACTGAGTCATACTGACCCATGACCTTCAGAAGGTTTTCAGAGGCAGTTAAACACATGGGAGGAGATTGCCCATCCTTCTCCTGCTAAGCAGCTTATGGTCTCGAATCTCTTGCCTTCGGGATTGCAGTGCAGGCTTTTAACACCAGACAACCAGAACTCCCTTCAGTAGGAACCCAAAATATTAGAAGAACAGCGAATAATCATTTAAGTCATTGTCATGGATTTGATGGCAACTTGCAGTGACCCTACAGGATAGAACAGAAGTTCCCAACTGGATTTCTAACCCTATGAAACTTATGTTAGCAAATGTTCCATAGTTCTCCGACAGAGTGGCCAGTGGTTGAAAATACTTACCATGCAATCAGCAGTAAACTACTGCATTGTCAAGACTCCTTTAGACACTGTTGTTCTAGTTATTGTGTGCCAACGAGTCGGAACTGACTTCTAGTTGACTCTCTAGTGAGTTTTCATAGGCAGTAAATTCCAAAGGAAGAGATTACCCAACCTTCTCTTGCATAGATAATGAATAATGCTATAAAATCTCTAAGGAACATTTACTTGAAATGGAATTTTAAATTCAGATAGACAGTTATTGAAGTGTGAAAGTATAATGACTACATTTTAAGGTTAAAAAAAATGCCAAAATTTATTTCTAACATTTTTGTGGAAGAAACACAAAATGATCTGGTGGTGGTTATTGTTGATTGCCTTCGAGTAGAGCACGACTCCTAGCACCTCTATGAACAAAACACCTAGTGTCTATCCACAACCATCATAATTTCTCCAAGTTTATAGAGTTTCCAGAGGCATGTGGTTTAGGAAGTGGATGCCACCCCTGCTTCCAAGCTTGTTTTAATATGGAAGGTCCACCAAACACTGTCCACCGTGGGTAACCATTATCATATTTGGCACATCAGTGTCACAGTGTTTAGCATCCCAGCAATCATGAGTCACTTCTGAACAGCAATGCACAGACCAGTGCCATACCACCTAGAAGAATATTAGATAAAAAAAAAAATTAAACCAGGCCTGAGGGCCACAAATTAAAATCACCTACATTGGGCTTGGTAGCATAATTTTCTGTCCACTAGGCCAACAGAGCTCTATGCTGTCGTTGTTATTGTTGCTAAGTGCCATGTTGTTAAAAGGCCTTATCACATTGTCTCATTCCTCTTAGTGAATCAACATTCCACCCTAATGCTCACCAATCCCATTCAACAAGCTTCGGTAGAACCCTGCTCCTGCGGATGGCTTTCAAAATGGATTCCAGCCCCATGCTGCTGACCAAAGACCTAGCTTTTTTAAAATTGTCCTGATTCTCTGGAAGCAAACTATAGCTCACATTGTTGTTGTTGTTGTTGTATGCCATCGAGTCACTTGCGACTCATAGCAACCCTATGTACAACAGCCCTAAACTCTGCTCTGTCCTGTTCCAATCACACTGTCTCCGACACTCCCATCCTGATTACCCCAGTCACTGAATCAATCCACCTCATAGAGGGCCTGCCCCTCCTCTGCTCTCCGTCCACCCTACCAAGTCCAAAGTATGTCAGAGGAGCCTCAGAATCCTTGCCTCCTGGAAGCCTCCCGGTTTAACCCTTTCCAGAATGAATCTGTTTGTTTTCCTAGCAGTCCATAGTACCCTCAATACTCTTCTCCAGCACCACAGCTCAAAGGCATCAATTCTCCTTCTATCCTCCTTAGTCACTGTCCAGCTCTCTGATGCATAACAAGTGAACGCAAAGACCATGGCCTGTATCAGACACACCATACTTTATCTTACCTTACCTTACCTCACATGTTGTGTTGTTGTTGTTATGTGCCGTCGAGTCGCCTGCAACTCATAGCAACCCTATGTACAACAGCCCTAAACTCCGCTCTGTCCTGTGCCAATCGCACTGTCTCTGACACTCCCATCCCAATTATCCCAGTCACTGAATCAATCCACCTCATAGAGGGTCTTCCTCTCCTGCCCCGTCCCTCCACCCTCCCAAGCATGATGTCCCTCCCTAAGGACCGGTCTCTCCTCACTACATGTCCAAAGTAAGTTAGACGGAGCCTCAGAATCCTTGCCTCCAAGGAGCCACCCGGTTTAACCCTCTCCAGGACAAATCTATTTGTTTTCCTAGCAGTCCATGGTATTCTCAATACTCTTCTCCAGCACCACAGCTCAAAGGCATCAGTTCTCCTTCTATCCTCCTTGGCCATTGTCCAACTCTCTGATGCATAACAGGTGATTGTGAAGACCATGGCCTGTATCAGACGCACCTTAGTCTCCAGAGAGACACCATTGTTCTTCAACATTGTACATAGGGTTTTCAGAGGCCTGCTATTTCAGAAGTGGATGGCCAATCCTTCTTCCTAGTCTGTCTCTATGTGAATGTTCAGATTAAGAGAAGTATTAGACAGACAAGCAAGTTAAAGGTATATCCCTTATTGCGGAGTTAACTTCAGTGTCCGTGTTGTCCCTAACAACTCAAGGACTGGAAGTGGCTAACTCTGGACTGTGGGATGTAGGTGTGTTATTTTTACTGTAGGGAATCACTGCTTTTGTTTTCTGGCTCAGAATATTATGTCTTTTAAACAAGATAGAAGTAAAACCCACTAATATTGAATTGTTAATTCATGGCGACCCATCATTGGCTTTCCACAACTTTAAGTCTTATAAGAGTTTCCTGACAGCTTTTCTTCCATAGAGTGATATGTGAATTCTAACCAATGACCTTATGGTTAGTGTCTTGACATATTACATATTATTCTACTAAGCCTCCTTATTCAAGTAATATATTGAAAAACCAAAATTTAGATAAAATGATAATAATAATGATAAATGTAAAGAATTATGTGACCCAATTACTTCTCTTATGTCATTATTAAGAATCTCAAATAACAATGTACAAATTGCAGCAATAGAATTCTAATTATCAGTTGAAATGGATTTGTGATATTTGGAGAAAAAAATTATTCAACTGTGATTTTAATTACTTCAACAAATTAATGTTACCAAAACAACGTGAGAAAAAAACCCAAGGTTTCATATCAGCTCTAAAGAAAAACTTCAATAAAAATATACCCCTAAGATGTATAATTTTCTATACTTTTAAAATTCACTTCACACTCAATTAATAACATGAATACTATGATATAATAAATGTTCTTAACAACCTTCACAGCTATAAGGTCCTTGGTTCCAAACATTTCACATTTTGGTGATAAAATTTTGTGAGTTAATTGTAGACTTAATGAGTAAAGTAGGTGTGACATCTAATTTAATGATTAAAAGGTAATTCATAAGAGGCCCTACAAAGATCACTAGGAGGAAACAATTGCTAAGACTGTTTTAAAAGAATAAGATAAGAATGTTAGTGAAAGATTTAGCTTTGGTATTGCCTTGTTGACTGGAGCAATGAGAGTTAGGCATGTCAGAGACTGGGATTGACTCAGGATAGGTCCGGATTCAGAACTGAGGCACATGAATTCACTATGAGTCTTGGTTGACAACTGTCTTGCTGTTGTTGTTAGGTGTAATTGAGTCAGAGTCCACTCATACCTAGCTGATCCTACAGTGAGCTTTCAAAGGCAGTAAATTTGATAGGAGATTGTCTATCTTTCTCTTGTGATTCAAACCACTTGGTTTTGGATAGGCAGAACAAGTCCACAAAGTTCCTTGTCCTGCCTTAGCTGCCAAAAATTAGTACTTATTTAGAATAAAATTTTCAATCTAGAATAAACAGTTTTACTTTGTTTGGCTCCACAATCAACAGTCTTGGTACCAGCAACCAGGAAATCAAAAGACATATTGCGCTGGGAAAGTCTGCTGTCAGAGACCTCTGCAAAGTACTGAAGAGCAATGATATCAGTCTGGAGATTTAGGTGCACCTGATACAGGTCATGGTCTTTGCAATCACTTGCTAAGTATTAGAGAGCTGGACAATAACTAGGGATGATAGAAGGAGAACTGATGCCTTTAAGCTGTGGTATTGGAGAAGAGTATTAGAAAACTATACCTTGGTCTGCTAGAAGAACAAACAGGTTTGTCCTGAAGAGGGTTAAACCAGGATGCTCCTTGGAGGCAAGGATTTTGAAGCTTCTTCTGACATACTTTGGACATGTTGCAAGGAGGGACCAGTCCTTAGAAAGGGACATCATGCTTGAGAGGTTGGAGGGACAGTGCAAGAGAGAAAGACCCTCAATGAGATGGATTGATTCAGTGACTGGGGTATTAGGGTTAGGTGTGTCAGAGACAATAAGATTGGCGTAGGATGGAGCAAGGTTTCGGGCTCTTGTACATGAGGTCGCTATGAGTCGCTGGTGACTTGACCGCACATAACAACAACAACAACCATGAACAACAAATGGCGTCTTGTTAGTTGTTTTTATTCCATTCTGACTCATGATGACCCTCTATAGACAGCAAAATAAATAATTGACTTAGCTGTTTTTATAAATTGTAACTTGTTTGAATTACCTATATAATAGTAAGACATCCTAAGGAGACGTATACACAAAACAAAAAATAATTTATTAATATTAGAAATGACAGTATCTATTAGAATAGGTACTTGGATCTATTTTTATGAAATATTGACTAGATTTATTACCATTATTTTATTTGATAAATATTCTTTTATTATAGATAATCAGCATCAGTGTTTGCCCTTTCACAACACTAGGCTAATGGGAGAAAATATTTCTAGTATGCTTCTTATAAAACAAAAGAGTCAGAGTAATAATGAGGCCTGTACTGGAAACAATCCTTTGACTGCAGGGTTTCTGTATCCAAACAAGTGATTGTCTGACAGTGTCTGACATGTTTTAGCTCAGAGATACACAATAAAGAAATTTTTTCTGCTACTATGGTGAGATATAATGAACAAATCATTATTCACAAAGTTCATACTACCATATGTTGAGAAAGCCCAGTACAAAATCAATCAAATTCTGTCTTTCCAATCCTCTGCAAATTTATTTCTAATCAAGAGATTGACCTAAAGCTAATGGAAGTTAAGTTTCAAGGCTCTCATTTTCCTGGACACCAATTCAGGCTTTGTGCTTCACTTGATGATGGTCTTAGTTTATGACCCTAACCAGTACATCTGTTTATGTATTAATTTGCAAAATAATCTCTTAAAAACCAGAAACAAGAAGTGAGGTACACACTAATAAAATGTTTAACCCACACTCTTTTAAAAAGTATATTCAATGTAAGTCTATTACCACTTCTGAATAGCAATAATGTCAGTCTGGAGTCTAAGGTATGCCTGATCCAGGCCATGGTCTTCACAATTAAATGCTATCTATTAGAGCTCTAAACAATGACTAGGAATGATAGGGAATTGATGTTTTTGAGCTGTGGTGCTGGAGAAGAGTGTTGAATATACCATAAACTGCTAGAAGAACAAACAGGTTCATCCTAGAGAGAGTGAGGCCAGGCTGAGCCTTAGAGGGAAGGTTTCTGAAGCTTCATCTGACATACTTTGGACATGTTCCAAGAAGGGGCCAGTCCTTGGAGAGGAACATCATGCTTGGGAGGTGGAGGGACAGCGCAAGAGAGGAAGATCCTGGATAAGATGGATTGATTCAGTGACTGGGGCAGTGGGGTTAGGTGTGTCAGTGATGATAAGTTTGGCACAGGATAGAGCAGGATTCAGACCTGTTGTACACAGTCACTATGAGTAGCAAGGGACTCGACAGCATGTAACAATAACACTTCTTGATTTGAAATCACTTATTTATTTGCATTTCATGTTTAGGTGCGCTAATATTTTCAGGGCGGAAATGTTGGCATTTCAAAGGACAATCCTATTATCTGAATTAACATCTAAGTTAAGATTCTTCACTTTGGGTTATGGATTATCTACCTCTCCATCCTCTCACAGAGACAAAAAAAAATATTCACATGAATTTTATATTTTATCTTATCCAAGAGATAATTTATAGCAGTAGAAAATAATGTGTAGTGAAAGAAAGATTAAGTATAAGTAGTTAGAAATGAGTGATTTGGTGATTTATAAATACATTGCCTAATTATATGGGTGTATTCTACAGTGACTTAACACTGATTACCCACAGGTTCCACTTAGCTGGCAGTTTGACTTCCCAGGAGATGGGCAACTTCTTCTTATATGATTTAAAATCTTGAAAGCCAAATGGGAGATCCACTATTAGTCACAACCAACTGGACAATAGGGAGTGAGGTAAGAGGCTTATTGCTTTAAAATATTCAATTTACTTTTCTATTTGTTTTCTCATTTGTGTAAAGTGGTACCTTTTACTTTGCACATTAAAAAATACTGTAAAGTTACTTTCTTGAAGTAATGAAAGACTACATATGCTTCATAATGTAACTCAATGGATTAATTGCATGTTAATAATTGATTGAAGTAAAGCAAATTCCTCAAAGCCTGAACATTAATTATTAATTCCATCACTAATGGAAAAGAGTGTTTCTGGCACTCTCATGTTGAAGTAATGACTGGTATTGATTTTACATTCAGTGTATGTTTGATGATGAATGAACTAGTGAACAAATTCAGATATACGATCGGGGCTACAAAACTAAAGTGACTTCTTCACCTTGCCCCTGAATAAAGAGATGTTTAATTACAACCTTGGTCACGTCTTTTGCTTCAATAGTTTTTTGACACTAAAATACAATAACTGGATCAATTTGTCACCAAACCATTATTCATGAGACACCATGATTTGGCCAGAATTGACAACTAATGACTTCTGGTAAGAGCCTTCAGATTAAAAAATAATTTGTTTACAGTTATTAGACTTACATTCAATTTCAGCTCGTTTGGAAGTACATTTGAGGAAATGGGTGTTTTTTTTTAAAGAACTGTTTTCCCTGATGTCTGTTGCAGCCTGATATTTATACTGCTGTCTGTGCTCATTATAGACTGCATTGATTACACAGTTGTAGTGTCAATGTAACAGAGGAGTTTATTCTTCTAGCACTGAAGCAAAAATGAAGAAGGAAGCAAGCTTACTTCAGTGTGTCCTTATTGTCTTCCAAGAATAAAATCACAAACAAAATCCAAGCTATCTTTGCTGCTCCTAATTTAACCACACAACCTATAAACAAACAAAGGTAAATGCAAAGACTGTAAACTAATTAATTGTGCAAATCAAATATCAAGGGAATAATACGTTGCTGCCAAACAATGGATTAACAGAAGGTAAACTCCCTTTGTACAAAATCGCACAATCCAAAATTACACCCCATTTAAGCCGTAATTCTCCTTTAAAATATGTAAAGCCATTTTTTATTATACCCAAATGAATAAATTTGATAATAAACAAAGGAAAAAATATTGATTCCAGTATTAAATTTATTTTGGGTAGCTGATGGTAGTAAAAGGATTCTTTGGACATTTCTCAAATTTCGTAAAGAGAATACCATTTGCCACGTTTATTGTGTAGAATGTTCTAGAGCTATGATGAATGTGTCCTTTCCTTACAGTTTATCATTTTGATTTAATTCTACTTGAAAATACTAATCTGTAAACAAACCAAATCAAAACCAAACCAAACCTACAAACAAAAAATTAAATCCATGATTCCACAAATGAAATTACAATGAACTTAATTATACTAATGTTAAATATTTTGCTCAATAATGAAATGATTAATATGTATTTTAGTTTTAAAGGTACTGCAATAATGAAGAAAAGAATTATTTATAATCAACCACTTATCTATCAGCATGTCTTACTATGCTGGCTTTCATGTTGATATAATGCTGGAAGCTATGCTATTAATAATATTTCGAACAGCAGCAAGGTCATTCGTCTGAAATATTTCAAAAAGGTGAGGAAGAAAGGTGTAGACATTTAACTCAGTGAAAAACATCTGAATCACAATAGAGTATCCTCTAGCATAACGCTGGGAGATGAGTCTATAAGTTGGAAGGTAACAGTGAACGTGTGGAAACTGCAGACATGGGCAGAGATTCGCCATGCTGTGCATGGCATTCTCACAAGTCAGAGCAACTCAACAGTTACAGTAGCAGCAACAACGACAACAACAAAGTCATTTCAATAACCTTAATCACTGTTAGTATCCCTATCATACAGCAGAGAAAAGTTTATGCACATCAGAGAATATGAACAGAAGTGTCAGAACTTAGAACATACTGAAGGAGTCTTACATGAGGTGACAAAGAACTACAACCTCGGAGTTTACCTTTATATGAATACCATTGTAAGGAGAATAAAAAGTATCTGAAATTAGACAGAAAATGTAGCCAGACTTAAAAAATGTCAGTAAATAGCGGAACCTAATAGCAAATAAATTAACTGAAGAAAGTAACTAAATATTATAAGTTAGAAAACAATGCAGTTAGAATTAAAAACTCTTTTATATGAGTAGACAAAGAGGAAAAGAGAATTGACAGTTCACAGAAGATAATGAGAGATAATATTTTTAAATATTCAGGTATAAAAATAAAACTAGAAGGGAAATAAGAGAAAAAGGGGAAGGTTGTGATACAAACTCTTATTTTGTGTGAGGGTATTTCTTATGCTTAAACATCTACTAAAACAATTAAACATAAATATAAATTAACCTGCCAAGGGAAGCAAACTACTTCATCTTGTGAACAGACACCTAGGCTCATAATGGGCTGATAACCGAAAGTCTTGTAATTAAGCAACAGCTTAGTAAGACAAATAAATTGTTGGGATCACTTTATGAGGACAGTGAAATAAATATATTGTGATTAATTGTCAGTCCACAGTCAGAGAAAAAAAAACAACATTAGAGTCAAATAATTAAGAATCACACTGCACCTTTGCTGACAATGAATTCTCTCCTTTGAGCTAGAGGTTGACCTTGACAGGCTGTGATTAATAAGCTTTTTCGGGAATGTTCCATACACCAGTTCAGGAACTCTGATGGCCTCGTGCATAGGGACTTGCATTGCCAATGCAATGCAAAAAGTAGGCTGTTTGAACCCACTACCTGTTCCAAGAAAGAAAGATGAGTAATCTCCTTTCCTATAGTCTATAAATAAACCCACTGGAGAGTCAGCTATGCATTGGCTTCTATTCAACAGGACTGAATTGAGATGATGCTCCTTTTTCTTTCTATAGTGATTTACCCTTATCTCCTCAGTTTCCTTGTCCCTCAGTGATTATCTGACCTATTTCCTGATAACTTACTGTAACTCTTCCTTTTCACCAGCAATCGGTTTATTGCTCTTTGATGGACTCTAAAAGTAGCTCTGGTGGCCTAGTGACAAGGGGTTGTGCTCAAAGGAACTCAGTTTAAATCCACCAACGGCTCTGCAGGAGAAAGATGGGCAATCTCCTAATATGTGATTTATAGCTTATGAAAAGCCACTGGAGGGTCACCTCTGAGTCATTTCCAACTTAACTGCACATAACAACAACAACAACAACAATCTCTAGAATTCCTGGATGGTGCAAATGGCTAGTATATACGATAAGCTTGGCTCTTTGAGTCCCTCCAAAGAATGATTGAGGTTCTGAAATCTCTTGTCATCAAAAGTCAATGCAGCACAGTCCTACTCTGACATGTAAGAGGTCACAATAAATCGAGAATACACTCGAAGGCAACAAGGGGAAATTTTGTTGTTGTTGTTGTTGTTGTTGTTGCTGTTACGAGATTTTATTCACCTTGCTACTACAGTAGGTAAGTGTTATTGTTAAGTGTCATTGAGGCAACAAGAATTCATAGCAGCTTTGTGAGCAACAAATCTATTCCTACAATTTCTGACATACTTGAGTCCATTGTTATAGTCACAGTATTAATCCATTTGAGGGTCTTTGTCTCTTTTTCTGACCTTCCATCTTTGCCAACATTATGTCTTTTCCCAAGAACTGGCCCCTCTTGACATCATGCTCAATGTGAGAGGAAGTTTTATCATCCTTGCTTCTATGGACCATTTTTATTCCTTGGACTTGTTCAAATGGGTCATCTTGATGGACAGGTTTAAGGAGGGTTCCCAGATTGAGACACACTGGAAATCAGGATTGGCTATTCATTTCTGAAATAGCAGACTCTCAAACACTCTATGATTAACTAGGAAGCAGTGTTGAATATGGTACTGAAAATAGAGCCAGTAGAGGACATTAAAAATGTGGGTAAATAGCTGCAAGAATCCATACACACCTACTCCCATCACCCCAGTCTCATAACTAGGCCATGAAATGTATGAAGTAGTAATCTAGGAAAATTATTCTTGTTATTGGGTGTCTCTGAGTAAACATGACAAATAGAGACCTTATGAACAGTAGATCTAAACCTTGCTCTTCTCATCATCTCTGATAAACTTAAGCCTATTGTGACAGTCATTGTGTCAATCTTCTTCAGACTCTTCCTCTCTTTTGCTGATCCTCCACTTTTCCAAATGTGTTGTCTTTTTCCAAGGACTGAGCCTTCCTAACAATAAACTCAAGGTTTGTGGGATGACGTTCCATCATCCTTGCCCTTAAGGTGCACTGGTTGCATTATTATCAAGATGCTGATGTTGTTGTTGTTGTTATGTGCCGTTGAGTCACCTGCGACTCATAGTGACCCTATGTACAACAGCCCTAAACCTACCCTTATCCTGTGCAAATCTCACTGTCTCCGACACACCTACTCCCATCACCCCAGTCTCATCACGTATCTTCCTCTCCTGTGCCATTCGTCCACACTCCCAAGTATGATGTCCCTCTCCAAGGAATGGTCTTTGCTTGCAACATGTCCAAAGTATACCAGACGAAGCTTCAGAATCCTTGCCTCCAAGAAGCAGCCTGGCTTCACCCTCTCCTGGACAACCCTGTTCATTTTCTTAGTTCATTTTCCATGGTATATACATGGTATATCAGTTCATGGTATATTCTTCTCCAACACTACAGTTCAAAGGAATCAATCCTCCTTCTATCATCCCTAGTCATTGTCCAGCTCTCTGTGACACATAGCAAGTGATTGCAAAGACCATGGCCTGTATCAGCCACACCTTAGTCATGTAAGAAGAAAAAATCATCTTTGATCAAAGACAGCTTCAATCCTTTCTCCATTTATCATAATATTGATTGTTGGTCCTGTGGTGTGAACCTTTGCTTTCTTGAGGTCAAGATGTAATCCATATTGAAGGCTATGGTCCTTGATCTTCTGCAGCAAGCATTTCATACAAACAAGGTGTGTCATCTGCATTATGCAGGTTGTTGATGAGTCTTCCTCTGATCCTGATGTCACATCTCTCTTTACAGAATTCAGCTTCATGAAGTATTTGCTCAACAAATAGACTGAGTATATAGAGAGAAAGGATACAATACTGACATACATTTTTCTTAATTTTAAACCATGCAGTGTTCCCTTGCTCCATTCGGACAACAGCTTCTTGATCTTGGCTTGGTTTCTTATGAGCACAATTAAGTGTTCTGGGATTCCTATTCTTCTTAATGTTAGCCATAATTCATTATAATTCAGAGTCAACTGTCTTTTCTTAGGCAGTAAAACACAAAAAGATATTCTTCTTGTATTCTTTTTTTTTAAGCCAGGATCCATCGGATATCCATAATTAGGTCCCTTGTGTCAGTCTCAATTAAGCCCAGCTTGAATTTCGAATAGTTACTTCTCAATGTATAGTTATAGCTAGTTTTGAACAATATTCAACAATATTTTACTTGCATGTGATATTAATGATATTGTTTGATAATTTCCACATTCTTTTGCATCCTTTGTGGGTTTTGGGGGGTTTTTGTTTGTTTTTTGGTGTGTTTTGTTTTGTTTTTGGTAATGAGGACAAATACGAATCTCTTTTTGAGTGTCAGCCAGGTAGTTGTCCTCTAAAATTTCTGAGTTAGACTGGAGAGTGCATCTGAGGCTTCATCTGGATAATAAAATATGTTAGTTGAAACATGTCAACTGATCTTCTCTTCTGGGGCCTTATTTTTTACCAGTGCTTTCAGTGAGGCTTGAATTTCAATCTTCATTAGTATTGGCTCTGAAATGATTCATTGTGAACTCGTTCTTTTGGTACAGCAGTTGTATGTATTCCTTCAATCTTCTTTTGATACATCCGAGATTATTCATTATTATATCCATAACATCTCTCAGTATTGTAACTTGAGGATTAAATTTAGTTTTTGGCTCTTTCAGCTTGAGAAATGCTGAGTAAAGTCTTCTCTCTTTATTCTCTGACTCCAACTTTTGTACATTTTTTTATAATATTTTGCTTTATCCTCTCAAACTTCCCTTTGAAAGCTCTTCACTTGGTTCAGCAATTCTCCCTATTTTTTTTTTTGGCTTCTCAATGCTCTATTGCAATTTGTATAGCTTCTTCTGATATTTGTTTTCATTTTTCTTTCTCCTCCTACTTTGTAGTGACCTTTCTATTCTTTTCATGGATATATTTGATATTCTCCTCCAGTTCCTCCAGTATTCAGTTATTGGCATTCAATGCCTCAAAACTGTTCTTGAGATGAGTCTTATATTAAACTAGGATAGACTCAAGTTCATACTTTGGTTCCTGAGGCCAACTTTTCATTTTCTTTGGCTTCCACTTAAAATTATACATCAGTAATTAACAGTCTTCTTCATAATTGGTGCCTTGTCTTGTTTTGACTTCTGATATTGCACTGATATTTCGATTCCTGTGAAGTCCATCAGATGAGTTCCATGTCTAAAGTTGCCCTTTGTGCTTTAAAAAAAAAACAGAACAAACAAACAACTTATCTGCTGTGGATAATTGATTGCCTCAAATCTATAACCAAGTTTGTACTTTCTGATGACCATTCATTTCCAACTTTTGTGTTCTAGTCACCAATAACTATTAATGCATTGTAATTGCATGTTGGGTCAATTTTGGACTGCAAAACTTGGTGGAAACCCTCAATCTCTTCCTCTTTAATTGCTGGTACAAATAACTGAATACAGTTATTATTATATATTGTAATTATTATTGTAATTTTATATTGTAGTTATTATTATAAGTTGTAATAGTAGGTCTTCCTAGAATGTGTGTGGTCTGTATCCTATCCCTCACACTGTAGTACTTCGGAACTTGCCCTTTTAAATATGAAAGCAACACCCTTCTTCAGTTTTTAATTCCCAGCATAGTAGGTCATGTAATTTTCCAATCCAAGGTAGCCCATGCTAGTCCATATCAGTTCACTGCTACCCAGAATTCCAAGCTTTATATGTTTCACTTTGCTTTTGATAACTTCTAGTTTTCCTACATTCATATTTTGTACAGTCCATGTGCCAGTTATTTTGCACAGATCTTGTATTTTGTACATTCAATGAATGGTTGTTTGTAACTGTTTCTCCTCATTTTTTAGGGACTTCTTTGTCTGAGCTCTACCTCTGATACTATGTCTACTCATGTTTCTTTGTTCAAAGGACTTTCAAAGACATGTTGTTTTAGAAGTGGTTGCACAATCCTTTTTCCTTGTCTGTCTTCGTACAGAAGCTCTCTTGTAATCTGCTACTCTTTTTCTCTTCAGTGGTACATTTAAACCATTCACGTTCAGTGTAATTACTGAGAGGTAGGGTTTTATTGCTGTCATTTTGATCAATTCTTTTTGGTGTTGTTGCTAGTTACTTCGGTCCATCCTATTTTCTGTGGCATGTCTGTATGAAGGACTTCTCTCAGTATTTCCTGTAAGGCTGGTCTTGTTTTTATGAACTCCTTTAGGTTCTGTATTTCTGGGATAATCTGTCCACCATGGGTAACCATTCTGATACTTGAGATAGCAGTGACAGCTTTATAGTATCCCACAAGCTACACCAGCACAGCAGACTAACAGACAAATGCTCTAGTAATAGGAATAAATAATAATACTCAAGTGGCAAGAAGCTGGACTGCAATCTCAAATACATATGGTTCAAACACACCATGCTCTTATGAGGAGAAGGATGAGCAATCTCTTCCCTTGTGATTAACTGCCTCTGAAAACCTCCTAGAGGGTCAGCTATGGATTGGTTCTGACTTGATGTTAAACAACAACAACATATAAGTCTAAGATATAAAGTAATTGGCAACATGGAAACCATGCCTCAATAAACAGATTCATTAATAGGTGTTGTACCTCTAAAAACAAACCATGAAGACAACCAGGTATTCACATATCATGGCACAGTAAATCCTTTTTAAACCTCAGCTGAGGCCCATAGGACACAATAGGATGGGGTCCTGGATGGGAATATTGGAACAGACTGTGACTCAACTGGATCTTTAGAATTGGCTCTAAGCATAGCCCAGAGGCTACTGGTTCTGAGGACCAGATGGCACAGGGCAGAACCTGCCTCCTTCTCACCTTTAGACCTCTGCTCCATGCATCAGAACCCTCAGTGGGGCCACAGCTTCCTTTATTGTTGTCTTTAGACCACTGTTCTGGGCATCTGTATCTATTACCATCAGGACCTTACCTGCTTTACTAATAGAAAATTCTGAAATGTCTCTTCCAACATTATTCTTTATTTTTATCACTTTATATTGTAATTACAAAATTAAGTATATGGCAGTATACATTTTCTTCTCCTCCCAGGTAAGGTATGATTTTTTAAAAAATAAACATTTCCTTTTCAAAATATAAAAATTATGAAACATCATAACATGATATTGTAAACAGTACTAATATACTGAAAAGTAATTTAGGGAGTCAATAAGACAAACTTAGATCAGAGAAGGATAAGACATAATTAAATTGTCATCACATTATTTTATTAAGAAATTTTTGTGGTGTAGTCCATAGTGGATTGGCTGTACATTTCAGTCATTCAAATTCACCAGATATTCTGTGGGAGAAAGTTGAATAGTCTCCTCCCATTAAGATCTACAGTCTGCACTTGATCCAGGCCATAGTCTTTTTAATTACTTACTATGATGCTGAGAGCTGAACAATGAATAAGGATGACAGAAGAAGAATTGAAGTCTTTGCATTGTGGTATTGGAGAAGAGTACTGAATTATGGATTACAAAAAGAACAAACAGGTATGTCTTGGAGATGGTGCAGCTAAGGATCTTCTTGGAAGCAAGGATGAGAAGCCTTGTCTCACATACTTTGGGTGTGTTACTAGGAGAGGCAACTCCTTGGATAAGGATATGGTCCTTGGGTAAGTAGAGTGATGGCAAAAAAGAGGAAGACCTTCAACCAGGTGGATTAATACAGTGAATGCAGTAATAGGCTTGAGTGTGTCAGAGATTGTGAGGATGGCACACGATAGACAGGATTCAGATCTGTTGTTCATAAGGTCACTATGAGTTGTACTAGACTCAGTCATAACTAACAACAATGATACAGAGGGAGTATTGGTGGCTTAGTAGTAAAGAGTTAATTAAGCTCTCAATTCAAAGATAGGTAGTTTAAATCTTCCAGCAGGTTTGCAGGAAAAGGATAGGCAACCTCTTTTTGTGTGATTTGTTGTCGAGTAATATTGAGTTGGAACCAACCCATAACTAACACACTAGCTAATTTTCAGAGAAGTTAATCTCACAAGAGAAGATTTCCCAATCTGCTTCGGCAAAACAGGTAGTGGACTTGAACCATGTGATTTATTGTCTCTGAAAACCTGCTGAGGGGTCAGCTATGAAACAGTTCTGACCTGATGGTACCCCAAAAAAACTTGGTGAAGGGTCACTGTGGATTAGAACCACTTCAAAGGCAGTAAACTTGACATTTTGGTTTTGACATATCACTACTGAAAAGATCAATATAACATGAAAGAATTAAAACAAATATGAAGTGTTATTTGGAATTTAAATCAGATTGTTAGATTCAAAGAATTTCTGTACTTTCAATAACAACTGTGAAGTTGTATCTGCTATCTTATTTACAACAATAAAATCAATGAACAACTTAAAAGGTAAAATAATATATGTCTTAAATATACATTATAGAATGCATACTAGTCTATGGAATTTGATGTAGAATAATTAGTTAATACATTAATGACCTAGTGAGTAAGAATTTGAGCTGTTAAACCAAAGGCAAGCAGTCTAAATTTCCCCTGAAGTAAAGAGATGGGCAATTTCCTCTTGGAAAATTTATAGACTCTGAAAAGCCAGCAATTTTGGTTCACATATGAGTCAATTATAACTTGATGGCAAAGAATCAGTCAATTGTACAATGCATAAGGACTTGTAAAAGCCTTCATTTTACTTACTTTTTATCTTTTGAAAATACTGATTTCTTTGAGTTGTGGTATTGGAGTATTGAAAATTCCATGGACCTTCAAAATAACAAATTCTCTTCAATTCCTAATTGAATTTTTCCTATACCTTCACCTCCCCTTCTGCCCACTAACATCTGCGGTCATGATGGTTTTCTGTTCTTCCATTTGTTCTCCCTCACATTTCCTCTCCCCCTTACCCTTTGAAACATTTATACATATTTTATTCACTTATCTTCCTATTTTCACAATAGTGATCTTATGCAGTGTCTGTCCTTGGGTTATTGAGCTATTTTGTTCAGTATATACTCTCTAGCCTCTCCCATGTTACATATTATTTTACAAAATCATTGTTCCTCAGTGCTGCATAGTATCTAATTGTGTGAACATACTACAGTTCCTCAATCTGTTTGACTGTGGATGGGCCTTTGGGCTGTTTTCATTATAGTCTTATTGTGAATAACACAACTATGAACATAACAGTAGATACATCCATTCATCTCAGTTTAGATTTCCTTAGGCTATATTTCTAGCAGTGGAATAGCTCATAATATGAGATTTCTATGTTCAGTTTTTTGAGGAAACATCAAACTGTCTTCCACAGTGGTTGTACCATTTTAAAATCCCATCAGCAGTGCATAAGAGTTTCAAACTCCAAACACATCTGATCCAACATTTATTGTGTTGTTAAACTTTGTTACTGCTTCTGGGTAAGATGGTGTTACTGAATGCAAGGGGTTCTTTCTGTATTCAATTGTCAATAAAACAATTGGATTGCAATATTCATACGCACTTTATTACATATCTGGGAAAAAGGAGTGAGATTCTTCTCAGAGACCGCCTTCTCATCTAGGAGTGGTTATTAGGCTTTTATACCAGGGTAAGACACCAACTCACTTAACAAAACACTTTTTTTTAAAGTAAAAAAGAACTTTTACATCTCGAAAAAAAAACAACCCATCCCATACTCACAAACAGATAGCAGTCACAAACAGATACCAGTAAATAGGCAACCTACAAGAGTTAACACATGAGTGAGAAAAACAGGTCCTGAAAAAATAAAGGCTAACTCAGGAAAGTCACTCCTCTCTTCCTGGCAAACTGGCCGATTAGTATATAATTTAGATATGACAGGGAGCAGTTCTGGTTTAGTTGTGCTGCAATTCCTTACTTAGTCCAGCCAGTAGACTAAGCCATCAGATCTCCCTCCCTACACCACCAGGACTCATCTAAAGAGGTAATGATGTATTTTAAAAAGATTTGTTTAGGTTCTAACTGAGCATTGTTATTCCACTCTTGGGTACATTCCCTGAAAAACTTTGAAAGCTGGGACTCAAACAAGACTCCTATACTCTAGTGTTCCTTGCAGTACTTGGGGCGTGGAGCTCAGTTGACTTCTTAGCCTTGAGTGTTTATGTTGGAAGTTTGATACTGTTGTGGTTTCTTACTTTCTCTGAGACCTGTTCATCCTCCTTGGTAGCTTCTTTGACTCTCAGTGTTCTGAAATTTCACAGGAATAGGCTGGTAGTTCCTGAGTGATGCAAACACTTAGATGCTAAGATGCTAATCAAAAGGTTGGCGGTTTGAGTTCACCTAGTGGCATCTTGGAAGAAAGGGGTGGTGATATCCTTCCTCAAAATCAGCCACTGAAAACCATATGGAACATAGAGCGTTACTGAGCAGTTCTATTCTGGTGCATGTTGGGTTGCCCTACGTCAGAATCAATTAGATGTAAGTGGTTTGACTTGCTCTGGTGCCTGTTTTATTTCATTGAACTGGGTATTAAGTGGGTCCTTTTCAATCTGAAAAGGAACATTCACATTATTTATAACTTTGTCCTTACCATTTTCTCCTCTCTTTTTTCTGGGATTCTGGTATGGTCACATGGTAAATTTCTGGAACAGGTCATCTAAGGTTTTTTTTGTTTTGTTTTGGTTTTTTGTTCCTTCTTCCTCCTCTTTCCATCTCTTTATTTAAAATCACATCCTAGAGGTTTCCTTGGTTCTTGCAACTAAAATTCTGGCATCATTTTCCATTTCAAGAGCTCTCTTTCCAGTTGCCATTTCATCTCATCTTTTTGTCTTATCCTATTTAAATTTTTTAATCGTATTTAACTTTTTGTGACACGAATGTGTCAAATGCGTTAATGGTTGGCTACCCAATGCGGACAGAGAGTGGGGTGGAGCTCCCTGATTGAACAAGCGTGGAAGGAGGAGTGGCAATCACTTCCATAATAGCTTGTCTCCGGAAACCTTATGAACCTGGAGAGAGGATGAAAGGCACCTAAGCGTCGAGGACTCTCTTCATAGGGTCACTATGAGTCGCCTGCGACTTGACGGCAGTTAACAACAACAACAACAAAAGCTGACCTAGGAAAGATGCATTTCCTCTCCTAGTAAACAGAGGACTTAAACTACTTTATATGACTAAAGAAAGGAAACAAAGAATTCTGAGGCAAAGTAACCAGTTTTGTAGGCTGAAGAAAACAGATACAAGTTTTAGTTTTATAAAATGTGTGTGTGTGTGTGTGTGTGTGTGTGTGTGTATAAAATTGATAGATAGATAGAGAGATGGACTGTTTGAGCCTATTGTTACAGTCACTGTGTCATTTCATCTTGCTGAGGGTCTTCCTGTCTTTCTTTGACTCTATTTTTCCAAACAGGACATCTTTTTCCATGAACTGGTCCTTCCTGATAGAATATACGTATATGAAATTTTAACATCAGTTAATAAAATTCTAAAGTTATTGTATTATACTTACAAAGTTAAGGCAACACTCATAAATGTTAAGGAGCTCAAATTTTATTCCACATAAGGACAGAACAGACAAGGAGGGTGGAGTGAAAAACATTCTACCTCTAAGAAAGAGTAGGATTCTGGATCTCTTCATTGATAATATCCCAGATCTTGAAGAAAACTAAGGACAGGACCCATGGGGATTTTCCAGCAAATCTGAGGCCACACCTGTTGAAAGCAGAGAAGGACTTTCCCTCCTAGAACAAGGCATCCCCCAGAGCTGGTGGCTCCTATGTGGACTTGGCGTCTTCGGAAGTGACAACAAAGAACTGTTTCCTAAAATCATCCACTTGTATTTCTCCCACAGAGCACTGCAGAATTAAGAGAGCGTTCTTTTCCCAAGGTTTTGAAATCTAGTCTTGTATGCTTCATCAGGCTAAGGTGTGGAGGGTTGGATTCCACAAGGTGGTTGTCTTGTTTTGGTAGAGGCTCGGTTGTTGCATGTTTGTTTTCTGTTTCATTCACAATGTGGTGTAAGCTGATTGTATTTAGCTTTGTATTTAATAAAGATGGTTGAGCCCTCGGGCCTGGTTTTAATTGTGTTCTTCTAAGTATTATAGCACTGGTCTGTCAATTTTCTGTACAAAGGTAGCTTGGAGTTGCTGTGATACTGAATACTGTGATAGTGATGTATCAAATGCAATTATGGTTACACATGGTGGGCAGTGTTTGGTGTAGCACCCAGATTAAAACAGGCTTGGAAGCAGGAGTGGCATCCACTTCCTAAACAGCTTGCCTCTGGAAACTCAGTGAACTTAAAGAAATGATGATAGTTCATAGCGTTACTATAAGTCATCTAAGACTCCAAGGCACTTGACAGCAACAACATCAGAGTTAGATATAACTAAAGAAATATAAATAGTTAATATATGAAAGAATAAAAAGCCAGAATGGGCCATCTGTCTTTTCCTCTTTTCACTTCATCTGCGTATAATGAAATTTTAGAAAATATTGGCAAAATATGAGTATTTTTACCCAAATGAATTATAATTTGTACTCTACAAGTACTCATATACATGAAATATCTTTCTTCTTTGAGTAACAACAAAAATTTTAAGTCAGATGTACAAAGGAGAATGTATAATTTCCCTAAAGGTCAAAGTAATTTGAAGAGAGATATAAATAAACTGTGCTGTATCAGAAATATTAAGAACTCAAGGAAAGAAACTCCATGTTATTTCACCACTTTCACTTTCCCTAGTAAAACTAGTGTTCTTCATACTACTTAACAGGCCAAGAGTTCTGGAAAGAACCGAAGTTTAACAAAATCATCCCTGATGGAATAAGGCACACAAGATGCTGAAGAACACAGAAAAACTGAGATCTGAAATAAGAAACAGTGGCAGTAAATAAACTCATTATTGCCAGGCCTGCAGGGCTGGCTCACACCTTGGAGGCAACCTACCTCGCTTACAACCGCCACAGCCAATCAGCAGGCTTCAGGACTCTGCCAAGAGCCTTCCCCCTTAACAACATCATCAGATGTCACCAACAGCGCCAATCAGCGAGCCATATGTCTACTTCCTCTGTCAGGAGACGGCCCTGTCCTCCCGAGCCTTTTAAAAGCCAGTTCACACCTGGAAGGAACTTCTCTGATCTGTTCTTCCTTCCTTCCTTGCATCCCTCTAACCCCGGGTGGAGAACCTAACCTCGGCCAGAGAACCTTACCCTGGGAGCCAGAGAGCCCCAATAAAAGCTGCTTTGCTTAATTTTGCTTTCCGTGCCTATTTTACTATATAATTATATTCTGGCCTCTCTTCATTAGAAATCTAGGCTGTGCTCTGGGAAAAAAATGTTCCAGTGAGAAAAATTAACCAGGAAATGTAGAGGTCTAATTTCATATGATACTGATTATGGTTATGTTTTTTTTTTAAAAAAAAAAAAGTACAAACAAAAAGTTCTAGAAGTTCAAAAGAGCATATGTTAAATTATTAATGAAGTTTATATGATAGTAGAATTGCAATTTTGGTTTTTATGGTTATTTTTTAATTCTTGTTTTCTTAAACTCTTTAATGAACTTATAATATAGAATAAATATATGGTAAAGGTATTATTCATTTGCACTTAGAAGAAATTAAATGAATTATAATTCACAATTAATGAATAACAATAATT
>NW_006399908.1:6361390-6367921 GCF_000299155.1 Elephantulus edwardii
GAGGGACTGATAGTTGGAAAGTACAGACTTAGTAACAGAAACAAGCCTGGAAATCAAATGGTAGGATTCTGGAAAACTGTTTATTAATTGCAAATGCCCTTTAAAACAAACACACATAACAACAAACCCCCCCCCAAAAAAAGCCCACAAATAATTGGCTAATACGTGAATCAGAATGACTATATCCGTGAAAATAATCATTGGAGAAGCTCAGTATCAGCAGTCAAAACCAAGGCTAGGTGCCAACTGTGGAAGAGACTATCAATTACTCGTGTTCAAGTTCAAGTTGAAACTAAACATGAAAACAAGTTCACAAGAGCCAAAATATGACCTTGAGTCTGTCACACCTGAATTTAGAAATCATTTCAAGAATAGGTTTGAGGCATTGAGTATTAGTGACCAAAGATCAAATGACTTGTGAGATGATATCAAATATATTATCCATGAGGAAAACAAAATGGCATTAAAAGGGGAGAAAAAAAAATACCAAAATGAATGCCAGAATAGGCTTTAAAGATTGCACTAGAGCAGCAAGAAATAAAACAAAAGGAAGAATTGCCAAAGTAACAGAGACTAAAATAACATTTCAAAGGGTAATGTAAAAGGTCAAAGTAAAGTTTTATCAAGGTATGTGCAAAGAACTAGAACTAGAAAACAAAAGAGAAGAATGCTGGCATTTTTTGTTCTGAAAGAACTGAGAAACAAATTACTATTGAGTTTTAAGGCTAAACGATTCCATGGGCAAAATCCTGTTTGATCCACGAAGTATCAAAAAATGATGAGATGTGTATTGATATCCAAAGAGGGAAGGTGAGAGGACAATAGGGCTGTGGAAGCGGGAGAGGGGGAATAATGGTATACTAGAATATACTGAGTCTCTATACCAAAAAGAATAGATTGACACAATCATTTCAGGAGATAGCAAATGATTGAGATTCAAAGGTGATAAAAGAAAGAAGCTCAAGCTATATTGAAGGCATTAGAAAAAATTAAGACCCAAGGAATAGATTAGAAACCAAATAATATTTTTCAATTAATGGATGCAACCCTAGATGTATTCACCAAGCTATGGTAGGAAATTTGGAGGGCAGTAATTAACGAGCTGAAAGAGATCCAAATTTGTTCCCTTTCTTAAAAAAAAAAAGTGATAAAATGTGGAAATTATCAAACAACAGAAGGATGGGCAATCTCCTCCCATGAAGTTAACTGTCTCTGAAAACCCACCAGAAGGTAAGCTATAGGTTGGTTCTGACTCCATGGTATACAACAACAACATTAATATAATATGCAAGTAAAATCGTGCTGAAGAAATGCCAAAAATTCTGGCTGGATATAGAAGTTTAGGCACAAAAGATATTGTTGTTGGTGTCAGATGGGACTTGACTGAATACAGAGAAAACCAGCAGGATTTCTATTTATGTTTTACAGAATATCAAAGGCTTCCAACAATATGGCTCGTAATGTTTTGCCCATGAAATGCCCCTCAAAAGAATAATCCTCACGTTTGGAAATACAAATAAGCACTTTATTCCAGAGTATCCACTAGCAGAGGCTTTCTCCCTCAGTAGGAAGGTGGCGAGGGAAAAAAGCCCCAAGTCCCCCCATCATTGCTTTTATGGTTTTCCTGGGTGCTTCTGTCAGGGTGGGGAGATTGAGATCATGGCTGGTGGGTCAGGGATCAGTCATGTGGGTCGGCTTTTGATGGGCTGGCTACTTTGCCCGCCTTTACTCTTTTTTTGTGTCACATAGACACGAGTTAATTCTTTA
This sequence comes from Elephantulus edwardii, assembly GCF_000299155.1. Taxonomy (NCBI): domain Eukaryota; kingdom Metazoa; phylum Chordata; class Mammalia; order Macroscelidea; family Macroscelididae; genus Elephantulus; species Elephantulus edwardii. The sequence continues at coordinate 6,363,158 of NW_006399908.1, forward strand.
CTTTGCAAGGACAGATAAAACTATACCTGGGGCATTTATGGTTGCCTTAAGCTAAGAATTTTTATGGCCCACTTCTACTTCTGGTATTAATGGGGGTTTATAAAAAGTGGGGTTTATGCTGTCACTTCACATAACAAATTGTTGACATTGAGAAGCATAAAAATTCCAGCACAGTTCATCATGCTCGTGAAAAATCTTTATTAAGGCCAAGAAGTTGGTGTTCAAACAGAACAAGGGACTACTGCATAGCTTAAAATTAGGAAACGTGTGTGTCAGGTCTTTACCTATTCTCCATACCTATTCAAACTGTACACAAAACAAACTATTCAAGAAACTCTGCTATATGAAGAAGAGTGTGGCATCAGCAATAGATGAAGGCTTGTCAACAACCTGCACGTTGCACATGGCACAACTTTGCTAGCTAAAATTGAAGGGGACTTGAAACACTTACTTCAAAGGATCAAATGCAACATGGTTCAATATGGGTTACATCTCAACATAAAGAAATGAGAAAAACCTCAACAGATAGAAATTTTCAAAGATTTCATCTTGCTTGGATCCACAATCAGCACCTTTGGCACCAGCAGCCAAGAAATCAAAACTGCTGTCTAGAAACTTGTCAAAGTGTCAAAGAGCAATACTGTCAGTTTCATGACTAAATTACACATGGTCCAAACCATGATCTTTTAAATTACTTTCTATACAGCTAAAAGTTGGGCAATGAATAAGGATTATAGAAGAATCAATGTCTTCAGGTTATAGTGTTGGAGAGGAGTGCAGAATATCTTTTTGACTGCCAAAGGACAACCAAATATGTCTTGGGAAAAATGTCGCCAGAGTTCTCTTTGAAGGAAAAGCTAGTGAAGTTTTATCTCACATACTTTAGGGTTGTTAAGAGACCAGTCCTTTGAAAAGGACATTATGCTTGAAAAGGTGGAGGGTCAAACAAAGGAGAGGATGACTCCCAATAGATAGATTGACATGGTGACTTCAGCAGTGGGCTCTAGTGTGTCAGAAATAGGGATAGCACAGGATCAGGCAGGATCTACATTTTTCTGTAGAGACACAAAATTGTTTCAGTTCTTTTTCTTCTGATTTTATTCACATCCTCAGCTAGTTCATGTGTATTTAATTTTGGTCCATATGACCAAAATTGGCAGGGGAAAAAATGTGGCCATCATTCAATTTAATGTATTCTTTATTTTAAAAATATTTTTAAATAGTGCAATCAATATTAATAATTAGACAAATTCATCGTGGACTAAAATTAATGTAGACAACAATTATGAATGAACTGTGGTTTACACATGGTAATACAAGCTAAGTTACTGAAAGGCTTTAGTTCATTTTGGATTTGGTAAGCAAGGATATATCATTTCTTTTATTACCTCTCCTTGTGATTAACAAGTAAAGAATGATGACATTTAAATCCATGCATAATACTGCTATTATTTTTTAAACACATTTTTGGGTTTTTTTTGCATTTTTTTATTATTAATTTTAATGAAAATTTACAGAGACTTTGGATTCCCATTAATTCATTGTTGCACTTTTGTCCCCTCCCAACCCTCCCCCCCAGTATACTCTTCTCTTTGAAATGTAAAGGAAAGATTCTTTCTTGTTTTACAATCCCTTCCCCCAGGTCCACTCCACCATGTAGCCTTCGCTCTAGACTCCTGTCATGACAATAATACCTAATCACATATCCCTTTTTAAACAGTTTTCTCCCCCATCTGTTTCAATGCAGTATACATTATTGAACCCATCTTTCTCAGTCTCCCCACAACCCCGATGTCAGTCATGTTTTACAACAGTGGCACTGTATTTGTCCTTTTGTAACTGAGATATTTCATTCAGCATAATGTCTTCCAGGGTCACCCATTTTGAATAATATTTCATGAGTTCCTTGTTTTCCAGTGCAGTGTAGCATTCCATTGTGTGAATATACCAGAGCTTCTCTATGTATTCATTTGTTGATGGGAACTTAGGTTGTTTCCAACTCCTTGATAACCATGGGTGTGCATATATCTGCTTGGGTGGCAGTTATGGTCTCTTCGGGGTATATTTCCAGTAGTGGAATTGCTGGGTCAACTTGTATCTCTATTAGCAAATTTTTGAGAAAGTACCACATCGCCTTACACACTGGTTGCACCATTTTACACTTCCACCTGTTGGTGGAAGTGACTAAGGGTTCCAGTTTCTCCACAACCTCACCAGCATTTGATGTTTGCTGTTCGGTTAAATTTTCTTAATCTTACTGGAGTGAGATGATATCTCATAGTTGTTTTGATTTGCATCTCTCTTAGACCTTGGAATTTTGAACATTTTTGTGTTATATTGGTTTGTGCATAAAGTGTGTATACTTGCATAAAGTGTTGTGCTTCACACTAGCTCTTTAACTTCAAAAAAAATAAAACTTTAAATCAATTTAAAATATTTTATTTTTAAAAAATATTCTTTCCTCATAGGTACTTTTCTTTTTAGTTCTAGAAAAGAAATACCCAATTGGAGATATAAAATCTAGACGCCAAGCTCACCTCTGCTCCTTCCATTGTGACATTGCTAGCTTCTAATTAATTAATATTATATACCATAACATATGACATTTTGTCCACGGTTCCACTGAATATGTCAATTGTCCATTCAATATGTCAAGTTATATCATTGGGTCAGATAGTCCATGACACAGGTTTCTATTCCAAGTATACTGAGTTTAGTAATTTGAATTTAAAAAGTATACATAGAATCATGAACTGCTAGGAGAACAAACAGGTTCATCCTGGAGAGAATGAAATCAGGCTGCTCCTTGGAGGCAAGGATTCTGAAGCTACATCTGACCTACTTTGGACATGTTACAAGGAGAGACCAATCCTTGGAGAGGGATGCCATGCTTGGGAGGGTAGAGGAACAGCGCAGAAGAGGAAGACCCTCGATGAGATGGATTTATTCTGGGGTAATGGGGGTAGGTGTGTCAGAGACAATGAGATTAGCACAGAATAAAGTAAGATTAAGGCTCTTGTACATAGAGGGTCACAGGTGACTCAATGGCACAAAACGACAACAATCTATGTAATGTGGCCTAGTGGCAAGAAGCTGTGCTGTAATCCAGAAGGCATGGGGAGCCCACCAGTTGCTTCACCGGAATAGGGTGGACAATTTCCTCTCCAATGGCATGAACTGCCTCTTGAAAACCTGCTAAAGGGTCAACTTTGGGCCAGTTCCAAATCTATGATGCACAACCACAACAACATGCAAAGCATAAAAACACTGAGAAATCCGTAACATTTAGAAGTCAGAAAGAATTGAATTAATCTGGAGAAGAGAATAGTAAATATTCAGTGAGGAGGATTGCTTCGGATGTGGGAACAAATTGTTTTCTTAGTCAAGGAGTGAAAAAAGCAGCTTCTGGCATCACTTTTCTGGTTTCTACTCCAGCATGAGGAGGCTCCAGGTGGTCTGAACAATTTAACTGAAAACATGGATATCAGACCAAATAATACAATTTGTGTCAACAATAAGAATAACAAAATTAAAAAAGGATTGAAGAGGTCTTTATAGGCCTTATTTTCTCAGTTTGGCCATGTGGTAGATATTGTGGCTTTAAATACCATGAAGATGAGAGTGAGGGGACAGGCTTTTGTTATATTTAAAGAGCTGGGCTCTCAGTCTCATTTTTGGGGTATACTTCAAGCAATGGAATAGCTGAGTCATATGGAATTTCTATGTTCAGCTTTTTGAGGAAGCACCATACTGTCTTTCAGTGTGGTTGTACCATTGTACAATCCCACAACAATGTAAACGAGTTTCTATCTCACCACATCCTCTCCAACACTTATTACTTGCTGTCCTGTTAAACTTTGTCACTGCTACTGGAGTGAGATGGTATCTCATTGTGGTTTCTATTTGCATCTCTCTTATTGTCAGTGACTTGGATCATTTCTTCATTGTGTTTGCTGGCCATTTGAATATCTTTTTTTTTATTTTTTTTTCCATTTGAATATCTTATACACCAATGTTCATAGCAGCATTATTCACCATCGCTAGACCGTGGAAACAGTTCAGATGTCTAACCACAAACAAATGGACTGAGAAATTGTGGTACATTCACACAATGGAATACTACCACAACACATAGGAGCAGTCATTTTGTAAATTATTACCTAACTTGGGAGGGACTGGAGACATTATGGTAAGTGAACTAACTCAGTCCCCCAAGGACAAATACTGTATGAAACCATTATTAAAGAATGACTATGAGGATCCAAGGTCAGGGAAGGGTGAAAATAGACGGGGGTGGGGTGGGGGGTGGTAGAGTGTTAATCATAGGGTTGCACAATTTGATGGGTGGGTGAGATGAAGGAAATGGGAAGGATCTGTTGTGAAAAACCATGTATTCAAACTTTGTAAATAAATCAGAGTAATATTATAAGAAAAGAACTGGGCTCATCAACAAACACTTTGGGACAGTTACAAGTTTTACCGTTTTAAAGAAAACCAGTGTGAATTCAGTATGCAAAAGTGGGTTCTAATGTAATTTCTAAAATGTAACTTTTTCTGACAAAGGGGGTGGAAAGAGAAAAAAAAACAGAAAAAAAAAACACCAAAAGACAAGATTGCAGCACACCCAAACATGAAACCTGGTCAGGGAACACCAAATTGAACTACTGTTGTTGTTGTTGTTGTTATTATGTGCTGTCGAGTCATTTGCGACTCATAGCGACCCTATGTACAATAGCCCTAAACCCCACTCTATCCTGTTCCAAT
>NW_006399908.1:6368421-6420964 GCF_000299155.1 Elephantulus edwardii
ATCCATCCTGATGCTACCAATTGGTCCAGTGGTGAGAATCTTTGTCTTCTTGACATTGAACTACTACTCCATGAAATTCAACATCAAGTCACCAGGTCCCTAATTATCCTCCAAATAATATTTTATTCCTTAATAATTTACCAGAAGAAACTAGTAAGATGTTGTTATCCATGTTGTTTAATCAGTTCTCTGAATTTAAGGAAGTGCACTTGGTACCTGGCAGGCATGACATGGTGTTTGTTGAGTTTGAAAATGATGGGCAAGCTGGTGTCATTCAGGATACTTTGCAGGGATTTAAGATCACACCATCCCATGCCATAAACATCACTTATGCCAAGAAACAACATTGTGGGGGAGTCTTCCTTAAAGGACTTGAATTTATTTATGGGGTTTTGTCTTTTATAACTCTCGACAGGCCATTTTATAGTTGAGAACAAGGGACATATTGAAAGTAAACTTTGTGGAAATGCTTAGATAATTACGTGGTCTTTCTTAAGCTCTGATGAGTCTTAAAGTATGAAGACCAGAAAATTTTTCTTTCTGTTCTGGGGAAAAAAAAAGAAAGGAGTGAAAGCGTAGAAGAAAGCAGAGGTCATGTGGAATAGTCTTCATTATGACAAGCTAGACTCCGCAGTGCGGAAGTTACGCTGTGGAGTTCGGGCAGGCAGCAGACAGAAGTGGCATGTATCTCCAGGATAAAACAATGAGCATGGTGAATTCAAACCTGATGAGAAAATGCTGTCTTCAAATTAACTAGCAAACACTGGTGGACTGGTGGACTCCCAACAAAGTTTTGAGCTCCAAAGAACTCCTCTCAGTTACTAAACACTCTTCTTACTATCAGTTGTGCTAACATCCATGTTTTGCCATCAAAAGTAGCAATGAATGCTTGAAAATCTAATTTCTCTCTAAATGTTAATTAAAATTACAATTAAAATAAAATTTTATATAAAAAAGCAGCACTCCTGATGTTAAAATATATAATCCAAGATGAGTTAGAAGTAACCTAAGGTGTGTTGAAAAATATTTAATTGACTCAGTGTAACAGAAGCACTAGTGGCCCTAGTGGCAAGTTATACCATTGGGGCAGGTAGTTATGAAATAATTTTTTCTATCCCAAATTCACTGAGTTTAGTAATTCTAATTTTAAAAGTGTATATAATGTGGCCTAGTGTCAAGAAGCTGCATTGCAATCCCTAAGGCACACGATTTGAGACCACCAGCTGCTCTGAGGGAGAAGGATGTACAATCTTTTCCCATGTAACTAACTGCCTCTGAAAACCCACCAGCGGGTCAGCTATGGGTCGGTTCTGACTCTACGGTCCACAACAACAATATAAAAAAAGGAGATTTGACATTTGCTGATTTCTTTCTTGGAAATATTCCCATAATTGCTTTCTCCATGCTACCAATTAGACCTCATTGAACATAGAATTGGCAGGTGATGCATATAATCCGCCACCAGGAGGAGCTGGCTGCGGCACACAAAATCACGACAGAGCTGGCTATTTAACTCATTTAGAAAAAAATTATTGTGCTCTCCTATTCCCAGTATCATTTGTATTATCAAAGACAGAGTGGCAACCATAAAAGAAATATCTTTTAATCTTATGAAATTGCTTTCTAGGTCTACTAGAAAAAAGATAAACAAGATAATTTCATATTTTTAATAAATGTTATGGATCAATACAATACAGTGACTGCAGTCTGGTGGGATTAATTTAGAGCAACTAGGAAAAGCTCCCCTTGGACTTGAATGATAAGAAGAGAACAGCTAAGGAAATTTCTAGGTCTGAATGTTTCAAGCACAGATGTTGCTGTTAGGTGCTGGCGAGTCATAGACAACTCATAGCGACCCTATGAATGAAAGGCCTGAGCACTGTTCATAGAGTTTCCGGAGGCAAGCCATTGTGGAATTGGATGCCACTCCTGCTTCCAAGCTTGTTTTAATCGGGAAGCTCCAACAAACACTGACCACCATGGGTAACCACTATCACATTTGGCACATCAGTGTCACAGTGTTTAGCACAGATAACAAGACAAAAAAAAGATAGTTCAAGGACCTGCCTGGTATACTGCAGGGAAAGAAAGCTTTATTGGCTTAAGGTAGCAAGTGAGAGAGAAATTGAGGGAAGAGAATAAGAACAAGTCATGACAAATAGCAGATTACATAAGCTTTATAGAGTATGGTAAAATAGATGCATTTCATACTAACTACAAAATAAAGACGTTGTTGTTATGGGCTGACATCTCTAAACCCTTCTCTATCCAATGCCAATCTTACTGCCTCTGATAAACCTACCTCCATGACCCCAGTCACTGAATCAATCCATCTCATTGAGGGTCTTTCTCTTGTGCTGCCCCTCCACCTTCCCAAGCATGATGGCCCTCTCCAAGGACTGGTCCTTTCTTGCAACGTGTCCAAAGTATGTCAGCTAGAGCTTCAGAATCTTTGCCTTCAAGGAGCATCCTGGTCTCGCCCTCTCTAGAATAAACCTGTTTGTTCTCCTAGCAGTCCATGATATATTCAATATTCTTCTCCAGCACCACAGCTCCAAGGTATCAATTCTCCTACCATCCCTAGTCATTGTAAAACTTTCTGATCTATGGCAAGTAACTGCAAAGACTATGGCCTGTATCAGGTGTACCTTAATCTCTAGACTGATATTGTTGCTCTTCAGTACTTTGGAGAGGTCTCTGACAGCAGACTTTCCCAATGGGAAATTGAAAATATTGATATTATGAAATTACTGTTGTTGTTAAGTGCTGACAAGTTGATTTTGACTCACAGTGACTCTATGTACAGAATGAGATGCTGCTGAATACCGTAACATTCTTTTGATCTTTGCTGTGCTTAAGTCTCTTAGTCAATCCATCTCATTAAAGATCTTCATATCTTTAAATTTCTGTCTTTCCAACCATGATATCCCTCTCCAGGAAATAACTTCTCAGGATAGCATGCCCAAAATATGTGTGACAAAGTCTCAACATTCAGAGTTGCAAAGAAAGGTCAGTTAGGAGTCTACAATCCCACAAGTTAGACGAAAATGTTTCCCATACATATATCAAACACATATCAAACTTGCTATGCATCAGAGAGCTGGGAAATAACTAGGGATGACAGAAGAAGAATTGATTTTTTTTACTGTGGTGCTGGAGAAGAGTCTTGAACATACCAGGGACTGCCAAGAAAAGAAATAGGTCTTGACAGGGTGCAATTAAGTTTCTCCTTGGAGGCTAGGACATTTTTCCCTTTCTTTTTTTTTGTGACTATTGTGGGTTTGTTTTTTTGTTTCTTTTGGCCGTTTTAAAAAATTAATTCTAATGGAAGTTTACAGAGACCTAGGATATCCAGTCATTCATTGTTGCACTTTTCTCACTGCCCACCTCTTCTCCCCCAATTCACTTTTCTCCTTGATGAATAAAAGAAAAACTCTTTCATTGCTATGCAATTCCTCCACACAAGTTACTTCACTATGAATCCTTCATTCTTGACTCCTGTCATGACAATAATACCTAATCATATATCCCTTTTTAACAGTTCTTTCCTTCATCTATCACAATGCAGTGACCCTAGAGGACATTATGCTGAGTGAAATATCTCAGTCACAACAGGACAAATACTGCATAGGGCCACTATTATAAAACTGGACTGGCATTGGCATTTAGGGAAGACAAGGAAGAAGGCGAGGATTTTGAATCCCCATCTCACATACTTAAGGCAGGAGGGACCAATCCATGTGGAAGGACATCATACTTGGAAGGGTAGAGGGACAGCACAGGAGAGGAAGACCCAGGATGAGATGGATTGATGCAATAACTGGGGCAATAATGGTAGATGTGAAGAAGTCAGTGAGATTGGCTCAGGACAGGGCAGACTTCAGAGCTGCTGTACATAGGGTCGCTATGAGTCGCAGGCAACTTGACAGCACACAACAAGGACAATAACAACAACATAGCAAACAAAAGATTTCTGCACCAATTATAGAAAGAAACAACTCAGCACACAAATCAATTTTTTAAAGACTGGTAAAAAACATTGTACTGACATATCACAAATAAAATTTGTGACTGGAAAATAACCTCATGAAAATGTCTCAATAGGAATCAACACACAACATATGTATCGGGGAGAAGGGTGCAACAATGAATTAATGTAATTCCAAAATCTCTGTAGATGTTCATTGAAATTAAAAATAAATAAACACAAACATACATACATAAATGAATAAATTAATGAATAAATAAATAAATAATTTTAAAACAAACAAAAAAACCCCATATGTATCACAATTGTAAAGTTCAAGACTGTTGTTGTTGTTGTTATGTGCCATCGATTTGCTCGCGACTCATAGCAACCCTATGTACAACAGCCCTAAACTCTGCTCTGTCCTGTACCAATCGTACTGTCTCTGACACTCCCATCCCAATTATCCCAGTCACTGAATCAATCCATCTCATAGAGGGCCTTCCTCTTCTGCACTGTCCCTCCACCCTCCCAAGCATGATGTCCTTCTCCAAGGACCTGTCTCTCTTCACAACATGTCCAAAGTATGTTAGACGGAGCCTCAGAATCCTTGCCTCCAAGGAGCCACCTGGTTTAACCCCTTCCAGGACAAATCTGTTTGTTTTCCCAGCAGTCCATGGTATTCTCAATACTCTTCTCCAGCACCACAGCTCAAAGGCATCAATTCTCCTATCCTCCTTGGTCATTGTCCAACTCTCTGATGCATAACAAGTGATTGCAAAGACTAGCCTTTTCAAAAGTTCATGTCAAATATTCAGGGCTCTCCTGGGTAGTCAGTAGGAAGTTGCCCTGCTAGCCCAAAGGTGGTGTCCCCCTAGTACTTCAAAGCCACAAGTAACTCCTTGGAAGAAATGCGGGCAATTTCCTCTCTCATTTTTACAGTCTTTAAAAGCTCACTGGAAGGTCAGAGATCAATTAGTTCTGACCCAATGGCAATGTGAAGTAAATGAATCTCTCTCACACAGTGCCATTCCAATCCTAGACATTTAGCAAAGAGCAAACATAATATATATCCACTTAAAACACATGAACACAAATAATAATCAACAAGTAGATGGATAGATGTTGGTTTTGTGTGCCATTGAATTAAAACTGATTCATAGCTGACCCTCCAGCGGTTTTAAGAGGCAGTCAGTTTCACAGGAGGGTATTTCTCTTCCTTCTCCTATGAACCAGTAAGTGGATTCACACTGTGAGCCTGTGGAATTGCCACTAACTTCTTGCTTAGTGATAAGAAATGGATGTGTTAAAAAAAAAAAGAAATGGATGTGTTGTTGTTGATTGCCTCCAAGTCTAGCACAACATATAGTGACCCTATGAACAAATGGCCTGAAGCCTTTGTATAACTGTTAACATTTATCAAAGTTCATAGAGTTTCTAGAGCCATGTTGTTTAGGAAGTGGATGCCACTCCTGCTTCCAAAGAAATAGATAGATTTGTTGTGTTATTGTTAAATAGATAGATTTGTTGTGTTATTGTTAAGTGTTGTAGAGTCATAGATGACCCATAGTGACCTTAAAAACAAAAGTGTTGAACACAAAACTGTCATCTTTTCACCAAGTTCATAGAGTTTCTGGAGGCAAGCTTTCCCCCACCCCCCTCTTGAAAGTGGATGCCACTCCTGCTTCCAAGTCTGTTTTATTCAGCAGATCCACAAAAGCAGGCCCAAGGACCCCAAAGCCTTTTTAAATACAAGGCCAAATTCAATAAACTCACACCTTATTGTGAGCAACTGCCACATCCTGGTCTCAACTCCGAACCAGAAAACACACCTTAGCAGAATCCAGCTGCTCCACTCATCCTCCCAGCCTGGAAATAGCCCCAGTCGGGCAGCAAAAAGCTTTTTAAAATATGAGGCCAAATCTATTTGTATATTAAAATACAATGTAAGATTATAAAATAGATCTCAAAGTAACATTGAATGAAAGAAGGCATGCAAAAATAGTTCATAGATGATGATTTCTTATATATGTAACACCCTTGACAATTTCAGCTCATTTATAATGACAGCAAGCATATCAGTATATGCCTTAAGATGAACGGAAAGGAGAGACTGTTCTAAAAAGCCATGGTGGATACTTTTGATGCTGATGGAAATGTTAATAATTTTTATTATAATAATGATGTCAGAGTTGAATAAATATATCAGAACTGATCAAATTTTATGTACAGGTCACTGTACTTAAAATATGCCTCATTACAACTGGGATGGAGAAAAGCGATCCTTCCAGATCCAGGCAACAAATTACGTTGACTTCCTTTCACTTGTAATGAAAATCTGAAAATGTCACCTGAAACTTCAAATGAAGTGATAACCTTTTCAGATGAAAGGAAGTGACAAATTTAGAATATACTTTTTAATTGAAGTCCACAGTTGTTTTGGATTATTTAAGTAAGGAGAACATAAGGCTGAAGGCATGCAGTTTAATTCCATAGAATATATTCTGGTACTGTAATTGTTTACTTGGGAATTTGTCACTGTATCACTATATTTTTAAAATACTGTTTGTTGGTTTTTTGTTACAAAATTTGAGTACATTATTTCTAATACCTCTTCCTTCTCATTTCCTAAACACCCCTTCCAACAATTTGTGCATCCCCATGATTAATTCCCCCACCTTGCTCCTTCTCACCCCTCTGCTTCCACCCTACCCGCAACTTGGATCATCACGTTCATTCTACAATAATGTTTTTTACAGTATTTGTCCTTACAGTACTGAGTTAGTTCACTCAGCATAATGCACTCCAGTCCCTCCCAAATTTGATAATAATTTACTAAATTATGGCTCCTGCATTCTGAATAGTATTCCATTGTGGGAATGTACCATAATATCTCAATCCTTTCAATTGTGGTTGGACATCTGAGCTGTTTCCATGTTCCTGAGATGGTGAATAACACTGCTATGAACATTGGTGTACAAGTCTTCGTTTGTGTCTCAGTTCTCATTTTCTCAGAGTATATTCCAAGCAGAGGAATAGCTGGGTTATATGCAATTTCTATGTTCTGCTTTTTGAGAAGGCACCTAACTGCCTTCCAGAGGGGTTGTACCATTGTACAATCCCACCTATAATGTATAAGAGTTCCTATCTCACCACATCATCTCCAACAGTTATTACTTGCTTTCCTGTTAAGCTTTGCCACTGCTGCTGGAGTGAGGTGCTATCTCATTGTGGTTTTCATTTGCATCTCTCTTATTGCCAACAATGAAATGGGAAGCATAGCACTACCTTACTTCAAAACCTACTACACAGCTGTATTAACCAAAACAGCACGGAACTGATATAATGACAGGTCCATAGACCCATGGAACAGAATTGAGAATTCAGAAATAGACTCACCTATCTATGGTCAACTGATATTCTACAAGTAAAAGCTATCAAATGGAGAAATGACAACCTCTTCAACAAATGGTATTTGAAAAACTGGATTGTCACCCACAGAAAGCTGAAACAGGATCCACGTCTCACACCATACACAAAAATCAACTCAAGATGGATCAAAGACCTGGGAGTAGAGCCAAAAACTCTAACTGGGATCAAGCTTAGAAGGCCTAGTCTATAGTATAAAGAGACTGCCAAATACAACCACAAATACACAATATGAACAGGATGAAAATGATGAATAGGACCTTATAAAGAATAAATAAATCCCTGGCTGCATCAAAACCTTTTCCCCAAGAGGATAAAATGAAAAGCTACTGACTGTGAGCAAACATTTGGCAATACAAGCTCAGACAAGAATCTTAGAACTAAAGTTTACAGAATACTCCTGGGCACCCACAAGAAAAAGACTTAGAAACCAGTTACAAAACGGGCAAACGACATGAAATGAACTTTCACAGAGGATGATATTTGAATGACCAACAGACACATGAAGAAATGTTTAAAATCAATGCATCACTATCTTTTAATCTATTTAAACGTAAAATAGTTTTACTGAAATATAAAAGGATCATCTCTGTTAATATAAGTACTATTGTTGTTATTATGTGCCGTGGGATCAGAATTGACTCATATCTGACAATTCAGTGGGTTTTCAGAGGCTGTAAGTCATATGAGACGAGATTGTCCATCATTTTCCTGTGGAGCAACTGTTGTGCTAAATCTGGACCTTTGTCTTCGCAGCACAATTCATTATCCACTAGCCCACTAGAGCTCTCTAATCCAAACTCTGTTGCTGTTGTGTACCACTGAGTCAGAACTGACCCTCCGGCAGGTTTGCAGAGGCCATTAACCCAATGGGAAGATGCTGCTCATCCTTCTTTAGTTGAGCAGCTGTTGTTGTTGTTGTTGTTGTTGTTGTTGTTGTTGTTGTTGTTATGTGCCGTCGAGTCGTTTCCGACTCATAGCGACCCTATGCACAACAGCCCTAAACCCTGCTCTATCCTGCGCCAACCGCACCGCCTCTGACACACCCATCCCGATTACCCCAGTCACCGAATCAATCCATCTCATAGAGGGTCTTCCCCTCCTGCGCTGTCCCTCCACCCTCCCAAGCATGATGTCCCTCTCCAAGGACGCGTCCCTCCTGGCAACCTGTCCAAAGTATGTCAGACGAAGCCCCAGAATCTTTGCCTCCAAGGAGTAGCTTGGTTTTATCCTCTCCAAGATGAATCTGTTTGTTTTCCTGGCAGTCCATGGTACATTCAGTACCCTTCTCCAGCACCACAGCTCAAAAGCATCCACTCTCCTTCTGTCCTCCCTAGTCATTGTCCAACTCTCTGATGCATAACAAGCGATTGCAAAGACCATGGCCTGTATCAGGCGCATCTTAGTCTCCAGAGAGACACTGTTGCTCCCGAGTACTTTAGAGAGGTCCCTAACAGCAGACTTTCCCATCGCGATACGCTTTTTGATTTCCTGACTGCTGGTACCAAGAGTGATGACTGTGGAGCTAAGCAAACTGAAGCTGCGAACACTGTCAATCTCTTCGTCATCCATCCTGACGCTGCTAATTGGTCCAATGGTGAGAATCTTTGTCTTCTTGACATTGAGCCTTAGTCCATACTGAAGGCTGCAGTCCTTGACCCTTCGCAGCAAGTGCATGAGGTCCTCCTCAGTTTCAGCAAGCAGGGTTGTGTCATCTGCATAACGCAGATTGTTAATAGATCTTCCATCAATCCTGATGTCACAATTCTCCTCATAGAGCCCAGCCTCTCGGATAATCTGCTCTGCATACATGTTGAAAAGGTATGGAGACAGGATGCATCCCTGGCGTACACCCTTCTGAATTTTGAACCATGCAGTGTTACCCTGCTCTGTTCTGACTACTGCCTCTTGGTCCACGTAGAGGTTTCGTATTAGCACAATTAAATGTTCTGGGATTCCCATTCTTCTCAGAGTTAGCCACAGTTTGTTATGATCCACACAGTCAAATGCCTTTGCATAATCAATGAAACACAGATAGACATTCTTCTGGTATTCTCTTCTTTCAGCCAAGATCCATCTAACATCAGCAACAATATCCCTAGTACTGCATGATTTTGGGGTTACACTGCAGTTTCTTGCCACTAAGCCACCAGATCGTCCTAATTTACTGTATAGTAACAGTACTAGTATTTTTAAAAAATGGAAATAAATTGTTCACTTGATTCTGATTCCCCTACTGATTTTTGTCAAATTTTTTGGTCCTTATAATATTGATATTGACATTTCTGAGACAATTATTATTGTTATATGTGCCATTAAGTCACCTGTGACTCATAGTGACCCTATGTATGATAGCTTTAAATCCATCCCTATCTTGAGCCAATCTCATTGTCTCTGACACACCTGTATCTATTATTCTAGTCCCTGAATCAATCTATCTCAATCTATCTAGGGTCTTCCTCTCTTGCACTGTCCTCCCACTCTTCCAAAGATGATGTCTTCTCCAAAGACTTGTCCCTTGGCTACATGCGCAAAGTATGTCAGATGGAACTTCAAAATCCTTGCCTCCAAGGAGAAGCTTGGTTTCATCTTCTCTAAGATAGACATATTTGTTCTCTTGGAAACCCATGGTGTATGTTCAGTACTCTTCTTCAGCACTACAACCCGAAGGCATCCATTCTTCTTCTATTATCCTTAAGCATTGCCCAGCTCTCAAATGCATAGCAAGTAATTGTGAAGGCCATGGCCTGGATCAAGCACACCTTAGTCTCTAGATTGACATCACTGGTCTTCAGCACTCTGGAGAGGACCGTGACAGCATATTTTCACAATGCAATTTTCTTTTGATTTCTTGATTTCTAATGCCAAGAATGTTGATGGTAGAACCAAGAACGCTGAAACTGTTAATAACCTAAATCTCTTCTCCATCCAACATGATGCTGCCAATTGTCCTAGTGGTGAGAATATTTGTAGCTGTACATTTTCCTGAAAATGACTGTACTACACAAGGAATATTATTCAGCCTTGAGAAGGAGATGACAACTTCATTATAGATATAGAATACATAATAAGTACACAAGACCCAGCAAAAGTGATAATTCTCTCTTTTAAAATCTCTCAGCATTCTCTAGTTTATGATATGCTACTTTTTAAACAACTGAGACATTTAATGTTTGCTATATGTAGATAATTCTTCTTAGAAAACCGAAAGGGAAAACACATTTGGCCTTTCTCAGATTGAAAGAACTGAAGAATAAATTCAAGTCTTGAGTTACAATACTTATGGACTCTATGGACAAAATTGTGAATGATACAGGAAGCATAAAAGGAAATGGAAAGAATACTTGGAGTCACTGGATCAAAAATAACGGTTGACACTAAAACATTTTTGGAAGTAGCACATGATCAAGAGCAAATGGTACTAAAAGAAGATATACAGGCTGCACTGAATACATTTGCAAAAAAAATAAAGTGTCAGGAATTAATGGAATACAAATTGAGATATTTCAGGAAACAGAAGCAACCCTGGATGTTCTTATCAGTATCTGGTAACAAATACAGAAGACAATTAGTTATATGCCTAACAGACTGAATGAGATTCACATTCTTTCCCTTTTTCAAAAGAAGCAATCCAATACAATGTGGACATTATAAAACAGCAACATTAATATCACAGACAAGCACATTATTCCTGAATTACTATAAAATGGCTAAAGCAAGTACATTTCCTATCATTCTTTTGCTGGATCTGCTCACTTTAATAGTGAGACAAGGCATTTCCTTTGTGGATTGGTGAGGCTATTCAATCCCCTTGTGAATTGATGACATAGTCAATCCCTTGCAGATAGGTTAACACCCCTTATTTGCATATTACTGACCATCTGCATGGCAAAGCAAAGCCACTTTTTACATGCCTCAATAACTTAACCTATACAGATGCATGTGAAATCAATGATATTGTTCTGTAGTTTCCACACTCTGTTGGGCAACCCTTCTTTGGAATGGGAACAAATATAGATCTCTTCCAGTCAGTTGGCCAAGTGGTTGTTCTCCAGATTTCTTGACACAACTTGGTGAGCACATCCAGGGCAGCATCTGTTAGTATATCATCTATTCCTGGGGCCTTATTTTTCACTATTTCCTTCAAAGCAGCTTCAACTTCTTCCTTCATCACCATAGGCTCTTGCTCATATGTTATTTCAATAAATTCTTGTGTATCTGCCAATTCCTTTAGATGCAATGACTCAGTATATTCCTTCCATCTTCTTTTAATACTTCCTGGATTATTAATATTCTGCCTAAAGCATCCTTGATTAGCAGAGAACTGCCAGAAGTCCAGGCTGGGTTTAGAAGAGGTCGTGGTACTAGGGATATTGTAGCTGATGTTAGATGGATCTTAGCTGAAAGCAGGGAACACCAGAAGAATGTCTATCTGTGTTTCATTGACTATGCAAAGGCACTTGACTGTGTGGATCATAACAAACTGTGGCTGACTCTGAGAAGAATGGGAATCCCAGAACACTTAATCGTGCTAATGTGAAACCTATACTTGGACCATGAGGCAGTTGTCAGAACAGAGCAGGGTAACACTGCCTGGTTCAAAATTGGGAAGGGTGTACGCCAGGGATGTGTCCTGTCTCCATACCTTTTCAAACTGTATGCAGAACAGATTATCTTGGAGGTGGGCTCTATGAGGAAAATTGTGGCGTCAGGATTGGAGGAAGATCTATTAACAATCTGCGTTATGCAGATGACACAACCCTGCTTGCTGAAACTGAGGAGGACCTCATGCACTTGCTGCGGAGGGTCAAGGACTGCAGCCCTCAGTACGGACTGAGGCTCAATGTCAAGAGGACAAAGATTCTCACCACTGGACCATTTGGCAGCATCAGAATGGATGGCGAAGAGATTGAGATTGTTCACAGCTTCCGTTTGCTTGGCTCCATGGTCAACACTCTTGGCACCAGCAGCCAGGAAATCAAAAAACGTATTGCAATGGGAAAGTCTGCTGTAATGGACTAGCAACAGTGTCTCTCTGGAGACTAAGGTCCGCCTGATATAGGCCATGGTCTTTGCAATCACTTCTTAAGCATTAGAGAGTTGGACAGTGACTAGGGAGGACAGAAGGAGAATTGATGCCTTTGAGCTGTGGTGCTGGAGAAGAGTATTGAATGTACCATGGACTGCAAGAAAACAAACAGATTCATCCTGGAGAGGGTTAAACCAAGCTACTCCTTGGAGGCAAGGATTCTGGGGCTTCGTCTGACATACTTTGAGCATGTTGCAAGGAGGGACAGGTCCTTGGAGAGGGACATCATGCTTGGGAGGGTGGAGGGATGGCGCTGGGGTAATCGGGATGGGGGTGTCAGAGGCAGTGCAATTGACACAGGATAGAGCAAGGCTTAGGGCTGTTTTACATAGGGTCTCTATGAGTCACAAACAACTTGACGACACATAACAACAGCAACAACATACAGATGGCACAACCTTGATTGCAGAAAGTACAGAACACTTGAAATACTTTGTGCAAAAGATCGCATACCTTCAATATGGTTTCAATTTCAACATAAAAGAAAAATCGTCACCACTGGACCTATAGACAACATCATGATTGAGCAAAGTTTGAAATTGCCAAGATTTTTATCAACATCCAAAGTAACAGGAGTCAAGAAAGCAAAAGATGTGCTGGATTTGGGGAAAGTCACTGTCAAGATCCTTTCCAAAAAACTGCAACACAACCATTGTCAGTTTTAAAACAAAGGTTCACCTGCTCCAACTCAAAATATTTTATATTTATTTCTATGCATCTGAAAGTTGGAAAATGAATAAGGATGGCAGAAGATTAATCAATGCCTTTGAATCGTGGTGCTAGTGAAGAGTATTAAATATTCCTTGAACTTCCGAAAGAAAAAAGAAATTTATAAGAAGAGCAAACTGACTGTTCTCCAATGAAAAGGTGTTGAAACTTTATCTAGTATATGGTGAGAATATTTTCTAGAGGAATCAGTCCCTAGAGAGAGATACTGTGATGGGAAAAGTACAGGGTCAGAGAAACAGAGGAAGATCCCCAATGAGATGGACTAATACAGTGAGTTTAAGCATATCAGAGCTCATGAGGATGATGCAGAATAGAGATCAGATCTGTTGTTCACAAAGTCACTTTGAGTCACAGCTGACTGCATGTCACCTAACAGCACAACCTTTCTTTACCGTAAAGCCATTTTTACAAATAAGATGTGAAACTTTTGAGAAACATAAGTAATTTTTACATGGATGCATTGATGTGGTTTGGCTGATTAAATTATCAGTGGATATCAGCAATTTACATCTACCTTCTTACTGAAATGCTAACAGTTTGAACATATCTAGCAATACCATAGATTAAAGGTTTTATGATGTGCTTCTGCAAAGATTACAGGCTAGAAAAAGTTAAGGAATGATTCTACTCCGTAGCAGAGGAGGCCACTATGATTTGAGATGTACTTAAGAAAAGTTGTTTGTGATGAATGTGTGTTTATGCGTTTATTTAAGTTTTCTCACTATTTTTATGTTTCTTTATTTCTCACTATTTTGGAAGGAGGAGTGGCATCCACTTCCAAAATAGCTTGCTTCCAGAAACCCTATGAACCTGGAGAGAGGATGAAAGACACCCAAGTGTCGAGGACTCTCCTTCATAGGGTCGCTATGAGTCGCCTGCGACTCGACGGCACTTAACAACAACAGCAACAACACTATTTTTATAAGGAGCCATAGTAGTGCAATGGTTGAAACATCATAACTGGTAAATTAGAGAGAGCAATAGGCACCAATTAGCTACACTATTTATTTTCTTTTTTATTTTGTTCTTTTGCCAGTTTGGGCAGTAGCTTGTTAATTTGATTAACTCTTAAAAAAAAAAATCAAAGCAATTCTGATCTTATTTATTAGTGGGACACTTTTGTTTGTTGCTGATTTATTTCTTTCTCTTTTTATCTTGTGTATTTTTCAAGCTTATGATTGCTTTGGACTTGTTTTGCTTCTCATTTTGTATTTGTTCAAAGTGTAGAATTTAGCTATTAATGTGGTCCTTTTTCAATACATTTTTATTGTCATACATTATCCTCTGTACATCAATTTTACTATGTTTCAAAAGTTTTGGTTGTGTTTATAGGCTTATCTGATTATAAGAATGTTTATATCTCATTTTAAACTAGAGTTTTCAAGTAAGATTAAATTTCCAAGTACTTACTTTTTTCTTCATTCTGTTTTAGATTTCTAATTTTATAAAGTTATAACCAGAAAAGATGCTTTGTATAACTTTAATGTTGGTGAATTTATTGAAGTTTTTCTCTGTGTCATAAAACGTGCTCTGGAGAATGACACATGTGCGTTAGATTCTCCTAATGTAATCCCCTAATTTTTTTCAGATTATATTATTTTTTGGAATCTATTTTCTCAACATTTCATGTGAACTAACTATAGTAGAATGATAAAATTCTGATAAAAAATTTCCTAATATTAAACCATGTACAGATTCCACATGTGCACAATTAAGTGTTCTGGAGTTTTTATTTCTCACAGAGCTTTTGTGTAGCCAATAAAATGGAGATAAAAATCTCTCCAGTATTCTCTGATTTCAGCCAATATTCATTTAATATCAACACATTTTTCTATGTTCTCTGTATCCATTTTGAATTTCGAATTTCTGTCAGTTCTCTCTAAATGTACTGTTCAAAATATTTTCGAATGACATACTAATTGTATATTATTTGTCCTTCAGAATTAATAAACATCTTTTTTCTATATTTATGTTGCCAAACAGAAAAATTATTTCAACTAACTTTGTGCAGCTATCCTTAAAATAAATACGCAATATAAACAAGAGTACATTCACCTTCTGCAAAGTCTGAAATTCATCAGTTAACAAGATAATTGCCAAATATATGTTTTCGTTGTTGATTGCCATTGAGTTGAGCCCGACTCATAGTGACTCTATGAACAAAAGGCCTGAAGTATTTCTGTAACTATCATCATTTATCAAAGTTCATGGAGTTTCCAGAGGTATGCTATTTAGGAAGTGGATATATATTTCTCATATCTGCATATACATTTTTGGCCTAGAACTTTGTTGTTTTCTCCTCTGCAAAAAACTAAAAAACTAACTTTAATATTATCTGAGAAAATGTCTTCCACACCAATTAACATTAATATTCAAAACTAGTATTGATTTTTAAATGATTCTTTTTTTATTTTAATTTTTTAAAAATTTTATTTTATTTCATTATTTTTTGTGTGTACTGCCAAATCAGATCTGACTGGTACAGGAGGAGATTGTTCCTCCTTCTCCAGCAGAGCATCTGGTGGATTTGAACCGTGCACCTCTGAGACTGTAGTTGCAGCTTCTTGCCACTAGGCCACCAGAGCTGACCAGATTTTTAAATGATTCTTATTTGGTTATTTGACTTCTTTTTTCTGGCAGACACTACAAATTCCATTTACAAAATGTGCTGAATCTTATTCAGCACATTTTTATCCCATCCCATTTTAGGGGTAACTGTGGCTATGTCCACACTTACCAAGTGAGAAATCTTACTGAGTTAAAATTGCTTCCTGAACGCACCAGAGGAAAATAAAATAGTTTAAATGAATAGTTAATCCTAATTGTAAACATGATCTGCCTGTTCAATTAAGTCACTAAATGGGATCTATTCTGTTTAACATTCAATTTGCCAATCACATTCGTCCCAGGAATTAAATGAAGATAAATTATATCTATTAGTGATCAGTTAATTGGAAATTTTCTCATCCATCTCCGTGTTCTTCTCCCTCCCTTTATCTTGTTTTTCCCTTTGTCTATTATTGAAGACAGAGAGGAAAATTTGAAATAATATAAGCACAGAAATTCCCAAGTATCATGAAAGATTTTAGAATTAAAAAAATAACCTTGAATGAATTTAGAAATGAGTGATGAAAGAAAGCAGACATAATTCAATGCCCATCTAAACTAATATGTAAAAGTATGACTTTGAAATAATGTAAGAATCAGAATGAGTATCACACAAGCAGATTACTTATACCAGACCAAGTATAAGGAGCTCTGGAGGTCTAGTGGCAAGAAGCTGTGCTACAATCCTGAAGGCCACCAGCTGTTCTTTGGGAGAAGGATGGGCAGCCTCCTCTCACACTATTAACTGCTTCTTAAAACTCACCTGAGGGTGAGCTACAGGTTGGTTCTGACTCTACGGTACACAACAACAACAACAGACAAAGCATGCTTGTTTTGACACGTCCCTTTCATGTGGAGTGGCCATTGCTGCGCTCTGTAGCCCACACTGAAGACATAATTTGATGCATCCCATGTACATCCACCATCAGTGTTAGTATAATCGGTTCATTTTTCAGTAGTGCCTCTAGACTAACATGGAATAAGGAGCAAGGACTGATGATCTTCTAACAATTAGCCAATCAAAACTCAATGAATCAAAAAATTTGACTTATAAGACTATCATGGGAATGATACAAACGCATTTATCCTTTAATGGTTCGTTGGGTTACACTGAGTCAGAAAACCAACAGACTGAACAAATGCTTAAGTAATCTCCTGCTAACACAGGGCAGCAAACTTAGTAGGAGTCAATGTCCTCAGTCCATCTTGTAAGTGGGTTTTTGTCTTCTTCTTTCTTAAGTGGTGGAATTTTCTACAATTTTAAAGATAAGCTTTTATTTTTTATTATTTTTATTTTATATTTGCTTGCTTACAAAGTTTGTATATGTTGTTTCACGCTATTCTTCATTTACATTGTGTTTCATACAATCATTCCCATTCACTATGTTTTACAAAATTAATCACCATTGAACTATGACCACCAGTACCTGGTCTTTTCAGGTCTCCACTGGATCTATCCTGTTTCCTTTTCCTTCTTCCTCCCTCCACCACACTGTACAACTCTGTGATTTCACTCCTAACCATCCTCACCTCTCTGCTCCTACCCTTTCTCCCCTTGGATATTTGTACAGATTTTACTAGTCACCCTTCTATTTTTACAATAATGGTCAAATGCAGCCTTTGTCCTTATGATGCTGAGTTAGTTCACTCAGTCTAATACTCTTCATTCTCTCCAAAGTTATGGAGTATTTTTCAAAATCATTAATCCTGAATGCTACATTCTATTCCATTATGTGAACGTACTGCAATTTCTCAATCCATTAAATTGTGGTTTGACATCTGGGCTGTTTCCATATTCCTAGGATAGTGAATAACAAACACTACTATGAACACTGGAGTAAAAATCTTCACTTGTGTCTCAGTTTTAATTTCTTTGGGGTATATCCTTAGTAATGGAATAGCAGGATCATACGGAGTTTCTATATTCACAGAGGTGTTTTTTTTTAGGAAATGCCATACTGCCTTCCAGAGTGGCTATACCATCTTACGATTGTCTTAGTTATCCAGTGTTAATGTAACAGAAACACCACAAGTGAATGGCTTAAACAAACAAAACTGTATTTATTCAGAATTAAGGAGATTAAAACCCAAAATTCAAGACATTAGCTTTGCAGGCAGGCTTTCTGTCTCTGTTGGTTCACAGGTTAGAAGGAAATTTATTTACTCCGAGAGTTTGTGAGTGCGATATTAGTTTAAAAGTTGGCTTTGTAACCGTTATGTTAGTCCCCTCTGGTCTCCAATTACCTTAATGGAAAACATTTCATCTTGTAGGTCATCAGCTGCTGAAGGATAATGATAAGAGAGTGCTTCCCATACTGAGTAGTAAGACTTGAGAAAAACTGGAGCAACACTGTGGTCAGAACAAGACCGTAGTGATGAGATTCTATCTATGGTGGTGGAGAGACCGTGGCGTTGCTGTAGAGAAAATCGTGGTAAGGTGTCACTTGAGGAGATAAAGCCTCAGTTAAATATATTACTGTTTTTGCCAGATGATTGAAGGGGAAGTTGAGTTATAACTGCTCTGAGGCAAACCACGCTGAATGATTGAGGAAACCAGAGGCTTCTTGAATTTATGTTGCTGAACTGAAACCAGGACTTTTACTAATTATGCAGTTAAGTTTTGCTATTAATCTGGCTCGGGACTACTCAACTAAATCTTGACTTGCATTTTGAGATATTCCATGCCTCTCCCATTCCCCAATCTATTTCTTTAGTAAACCCCAATATTTGATATCACAACTGTGAGTAAAGTCTGTGAATCAGGGATCATAGTGGGCAGAGTGAGTGTCTGACCTCGCAGCTATCTGTTTGCTGTTATGGACATTACTGATGGAGAATATTCTCCTTTATGAAGCTGGCAAAAGTCAGACTTGACCACCTCACATTGCACCTACTCCTTTCACAGAGTCTATCATTCCTTGGTGATCCCCATATGTTTTGGCATCTATATTCACTGACTGAAGGAAGTTTACAGCTCAGATATCCTACGGTCAAGGCATAAAAAATAAAAGACAGTTCATACTATATTATAGGAAAAATCCACTTTTAGTTAATCAGAGTTTAGATCTGATTAAGGGGGTTTACATACCACCTAAAGCTCTGGTGGCCTAATGGCAAAAATTTTCATTGCCAACTTGAAGGTATGAAGTTGAATCTACCAGTTGCTTCGTATAAGAAAAATCGGCAGTTTCCTCCTCTTTTATTTACAGCCTCTGGAAACCTGCTTGAGGGTCAGTTATGACTCCATTCTAACTCTAGCACATAACAATGATAAATTCAATTGTATAAGATTAGTGATAAGTCTATTATATTACATTATGGGGGTGCTGTGTAACTGCCAGACTACATTGTTGTATAATCATCTAACCATCAAATCACTGTGTAAGACAGTTCAGGTAAATTTTCACATAATTGGGGAATCATAACCAATAGCAGAGAATGGAGAACCCAGAAATGGACCCAGCTGTTTATGGTCAACTGATATATGACAAGGAAATACAACTTATCAAATGGGTAAATGACAACCTCTCAGCAAATGGTCCTGGAAAAACTGGACTGCTACCTGCAGGAAGCTGAAACATGATCCATATCTCACAACACACACAAAAATATCAACTCAAGGTGGATCAAAGACCTGGGAGTAAGCTTAAAAGCAGAGATAACAAGCATCAAGATCAGACAGCCTAGTCTATGATATAAAGGGATTGCCAAATACAGCCAGAAATGCACAAAATGTGTAAAATTTGATGGGTGGAGGGAGGTGTGGGTTAAGAAAATGGGAAATATCTGGTGTGAAAAATAATGTATATGAACTATGTGAGTAAATAAAACTAAAATAAAAAAATTATACAAATTAAAATTGGGAACTACAGAGGAGTACCTTCATGGTATAGAACTAGTCATCTAAGCCTTAGAGAAAGAGGAAATTTGGGCAGGGAGTGTGTATTTCCAGGGAAATAAGGGAGCAGAATAGAAGGACAGTTGAGAGTTCCTACCTCTCTGGTATGGGCATAGAAGGAAAGGGCAGGAATTAGTGCATGAACTGTTTGTTTATGGAGGCAACTGGCCATTTATGTGGGATCCATCCAGCAAAACACCACAGAATAATATCTATAGTTTCAATGGCTAGATATTAACTCAAGTAAGTAATACTTAAAAATAAAATAAAGCTTAAAAAATGAAAGTATAATATGAAATATATCAATGGCAAAAACTTAAAAACAGAATAAATGGTGTCCCTATTCCTTTTCTACACAGAGAAGAATTCAAGGCAAAAATTAATGTTACTGACATAGAACAGAAGCTTCAAACTACTGTTAACGCCAAAAGAATGGAGACTTCCTATCTCACCACATCTTCTTCAATATTTATTACTTGCTGCCCTGCTAAACTTTGCCACTGCTACTGGAGTGAGATGGTATCTCATTGTAGTTTTTATTTGCATCTCTCTAATTGCCAGTGATTTTGAGCATTTCTTCTTGTGTCTGTTATACTTCTGAACCTGCTCCATTTAAGCCTAGTGGGTTGGCCAAATTGATCAAATCCCATGTCAGTAGTCTGTTTTTTTGTACCATCAAGTCTGAACCAACCCATATCTGATGCCGTAGTGGGTTTTCAGAGGAAGTTAAAACGAGATGTTATTTACTTTATTCAATAATTAGCAAAGTTATCCAATACCTTTGATGAAGACACAAGGAAGTCACTTTTATATAGTCGTAGATAATCTTGTAGTGAAAGTCAAAGTAAATGGCACAAACATAATAAGCACAAATTCAGAATACAATGAAGGACAATAATGCCACTGTAACAAAACACACTGTTTTAAGCTATGATGGTAAAAGCAAATTTCAGAGTTACTGCAAAGAAGTTTGATAAATATACACACACACACAAATGAAAAAAGTTAAACTCAATAAACACAAAATAAATGACAATAAAAGATATGAAAACAAATCCATATACAGAACTAGGCATGGAAAATTGAGTGGAACAAAGAGCCAATTAACACAAAAAGAAAATAAAACAAAAACATGAAAGCTCCTAATCAGTAGCAGTAAATTGACACATATCAAGAATTGAATGTAATTGTCTTAAATATATGAATCAAGGGACTAAGAGTGACAGCATGAATAAAAATATGTAAGTTATCACTATGTTGTCTATAATAGATATCCCTTTGCACAAAAGCATAAATACTTTAAAAAATGATAAAAGTTATGGCAAATTACAGGCAAACAAAAGACAGTAAGAGTGGCAATAATAATCTCTATAAAATAAACTTGAAGTCAAAATACTCTTTAAGAGACAAAGAATAGAATTGTATCATTATGAAACGTTTAATACATCATAGGACACAACTATAATAAATATTTACACATTTATCAGTTTTGCTTACCTGTTATACAGGAGATAATACAGACTGGAAGAGCTTCCTCCTAATCAGGAACAGGATAGAAGACAGCTACTTAGGTTGGCTCTGGCACCTTCTGAGACTTTCACTTACTGAGATTTTTCTGAGATTTCACCTACTGAGACTGGGCGGGGGGGGCGCTGCACTTCTGTGATAGCACAACTCCCCTGGGTCATTGTACAGGAGTGAATAGAATTAATATCTTCCTTCTAACCAACTGCAGAAAGAGACAAGTACTTGGATTAGCATCTAGCAACTAATGAAACTTGTACCTGCTGAGACCCAGGGCTGCACTCCTGAGGCCAAGCCATCGCTGAGCACCTTTTGCCTGCTTAATCATAAGAACTCCCCTTCTAATCAGCCACAGGAGAGAAGATAGGTATGTTGATAGACCTCTAGCACCTACTAAATTATCCACCTACTGAGACTAAGGGTCCACACTCTGTGGGCCATGCCACTTCCATTCAGGTGAGAACAGCTCTCTCCTAACCAGCCAAAGTAAATGAGAAAACTACATAGGAGCCAGGCCATTAGCAATTGCTGAAACATGGGAATTTCAAGCCTGGGACCTTGCCACCTCCCTGAGTTTGTGTCTACTCAAATGAGAACAGCTCCCTTTTAACCATCCACAGGAGAGGAGATAGTTAACATGGGTCAGCCATTAAGACTTACTGAGACATAGGTTGCACTCTTGAGACTTTGCTTACTCATGGGAAAAACGAACCCCTCCTTTCAAATTACAAGAAAGGACAGAGAAATGAGTGCACCACAGCTGGGCAAAGAGAAAGATTCCAGTTCCCTGACCCTAAAAAGCTAACTGAAGGAGAAATTTGCCACTGGAAAAGGAGAACAGAGTCACCCACAGAAGATTGCCACAGGGAATCCAAATTGGGGTAAGCAATTAAAGCCTACCCCTCTATTAATAGCATCATAAAGATAAAGAACTAACAACAACTTATGTATACACAACAGAAACTACGTCATATGTACCAAGAATATTTTCACGTAGTGTCAGAGCAGCAGTGGGTAGGTTCAAATGGTATGAAATAAAACAAAATACATCTTCTTCCAAAAATAAACAGACCATATCACAGACCCAGTGAACATAGAGACAGGGACATAAGAAAAAAATAAATCAACACAGAGATGCATGAACAGTTACCAAAGAAGTTACAAATGCTAGAAGAAAGAATTTAAATCATTTGTAAAGAGGAATAAGAACTTTAAAAATCATTATAAGACAAAGAGAGTATAACCAATACAATATTATAAACAATACAAAGGCATAATTGCAATCCAGAATACCAAGGCTGAAATGTCAGGACTTTTAACATGTTACAGGGAAAATAAAAACCAAAACAAAACAGAATAGAGGAGATGAAACAGAGATCAGTGAGTTAAAAGACAAGAACATCTATCAGGACTTTCTAGAAGAAAAAAATCAGAGAAAATATGGAAGGAAAATGAAGAAGAGAACATTAGAATCATGTGAGATAACAACAAATGGAACAACTTCCATGTGACTGGAATTACAAAACTGGGAGATGGGAAAAGGAGAAGAAATTGAAAAAATATGGGAGAAGTACTAGAAGAAAATATTCCTAGGTACCATGAATAATGGGTAAGTCCACATTCCAAAAAGCTCAGCTAGCTCAAAACACTCTAGGCCCCAAAAGAAAACCATCAAGATACATCTTAGTCAAATTCTCCAAAATCAAAGACAAGAATAGAATACTAAAAGCAGTGCAATAAACAGTCACTTGGAGATCAAATTGGAGTAAACAAAGTCTGAATTTTTTATCAGTAGCATCAGAAATATAAGGAACGGACAACAACCAAAGCATATACAACAGAAGCTACCTCAGATGTAACAAGAAGAATTTCCCAGAATTTCAAAGCAGTAACAGACAGATTCATACAGTATGTAAAACTTAAGAAGAAGCAGTTAGATAACAAATAGATTCTCAGCAGACACTAAGTGAACAAGAAGACATTAGGAAGAAGACAGAAGCCTGAAAGAAAACAATATCCAGCTGAGGATGTTGTACCCAGGAAGCTATCCATCAAATATAAAGAAGAAATTAGGTCATTTGAAGAAAAGAAATTCACGAAAACAAGATCAATTCTATAAGAAATATCAAGGAAAGTAATTCACACAAAAACAGCAAAGAAAGGGAAGTGGATGGACCAATGTAACTAGCAACAACAGAAAAAGGAACTCAGCAAAAGAGCAATGATAAAACCTAATCTGTCAATAGTCACACTTAATGTGAATGATATAAATGTAGCAATTAAGGAAGGGAAAGTACCAGAATGGATAAAAAAAAACCAAAACCAAACAAACAAAAAACAACAAAAAACCAAAAGAAATAAAGCCCATCAATATGTTGCCTTCATAAGACATTGCTAAGAAATGAAAGACTAAAACTGAAAGAGTGGGGAAAATATCACAAACAAATAACATCTATAAGAAAATGATAGTTGCAATTGCAATCCCTGGTAAAATAGATGTTAGGATGAAAACCACTATAAAAGATAAGGTAGGGCACTGTTTAATGATTGAAGACAAAATAGATCGAGAAGACATAACATTGGTAAACATCTATGCACTAAATTATAGACCTGCAAAATATATAAAATAATGATTAAAAAACGTGAAGAAATAGACAGAACCACATAGTAGTTGCAGACTATAACACACAGCTCTCACCAAAAGACAGGTCAACTAGAAATAAACTCAACTAAGGTGCAGAAAAATTATCTCGACTATTCACTAATTCATCCTTCTAGGCATATTCAAGGTTTCACTCAATTAAAACTCATTTGATTTTCTTCTCAAAGGCAGATGGTGCATTTCCTATAATTGATCATATTATAGGACATAAAGCAAACCTTAACAAATTAAAACAACAACATTGGAATAATATAAAGTATCTTTTCAGACCAAAATGCCATAAAGTTAGAATTTAACAACAAGAAGACAAAGGATAAAAACTAGCCACTTTGGAGATAAGTAACCCCCTGCTTAAGCACTATTAGATTACAGAAGAAGTAAAAAGTGACATTAAAAATTACCTCAAAACAAATAAAAATGAAAAATACAACACATCAAAACCTCTGGATCACAGCTTTAGCTAATAGAAAAAGAACAAGAAGCTGATTTCACAACTTCTAGAAGAAAGGACAAAAGCTGAAATCAATGGGATAGAAAAGAGTAAAGCAATTGAAGCCATTAATAAGACCAGGAGCTTGTTTTTAAAAAATATCAATAGAAAAGACAGACCATTGGCAAACTAAACAAAATAAAGAAAAGACACATATAAGTTAAATAAATGAAAAGGGAGACACACCACCACCAACTGAAATTAAAAGAATAATAAAATATGATGGAAAAGGAAACTAAGAAAGCAGCAACATTTAAAGATGAAATATCAGGGCTTAACCTGGTGACCTAGTGGTTAGAGTCTGCAGTGCAACGCCTAAGGCACACAGATTCTGCCAGCTCTTCCAGGGGAAAAGGATGGGCAATTCCTTCTCTGTGATTTCAGGTCAGCTATGAGTTGATTCTGATTCAGTGATACATAACAACAGAGACACAAAAATCCTTTATAAGAATAACTACAAAATGCTACTATGAGAAACAATAAGAGACCTAAATAAATGGGAAAATATTCCCTGCTTATGGATAGGAAAACTCAACATTGTGAGAATGACAATTCCTACCAAAAGCTTCAGAATCCTTACCTCCAAGGAGCAGCCTGGTTTCACCCTCTTAAGAACGAAACTGTTTGTTCTCCTGGCAGTCCATGGTATATTCAACACTCTTCTCCAGTTCCACAATTCAAAGGCATCAATTCTCTTGCTATCATCCCTAGTCATTGTCCAGCTCTCTGACACATAACAAGCAATTGCAAAGCTTATGTCCTAGATCAGACACACCTTAGTCTCCAGGCTGACATCACTGCTCTTCAGTACTCTGGAGAGGTCCCTGAAAGCCAGCTTTCCCAATGCAATTAGTTTCTTGATTTCCTGGCTGCTGTTGCCAAGAGCATTGATTGTGGAGCCAAGCAAACTAAAGCTGTTAACAGTCTCAATCTCTTCACCATCATCAGGATGCTGCCAATTGGCCCAGTTGTGAGAATCTTTGTTTTCTTGACGTTGAGCTTCAATCCATATTGAAAGATGCAGTCCTTGATCTTCTGCAGCAAGTGCTTCAGGTCCTCCTCAGTTTCAGCAGGCTGAGTTGTGTCATTTGCATAATGCAGATTGTTGACGAATCTTCCTCCAATCCTGATGCCACATACCTCCTCATACAGCCCAGTCTCCCAGATGATCTGTTCTACATATAGATAATAAATAAGGAAGATAAACAAAAAAGTAAAGCTTTTCAATTGTGCATTAGAGAATTTGGAGGGAACAATTATATCTGTCATAGACTGTCAAAAATTAACAATTTTTTTAAAGTATAGCCAGCTTTCTCTTTAGAAGGGAGCACAAAAAGAATTTGTTGCATATCTTCTGGAAAGGTTTTCAGAAGAATATTTCCCCAGAAAAGGGCATCCTCCTTATTAAAGCAAAGGGAACGTACAAAAGATAAAGTTCCATTGGACTATTTCCACCATTACCTGAAGTCCAATGATGATTAATTTTATATAACATATTGAATGAGAATGACTGCGTGAATGAAACACAATGTGAATGTAGTGTGAACCACAGTGTATACAAACTTGGGAAACAAATCAATAGAAAATATATTTTATGGGTTGTTTTTTTTTTAAAAAAAAAAAAAAGGCAAAGCCCTCTCAATAGCAAAAGGCAATGGCTTTTAATTAGCATTACTGACACAGTGGCTGTACCAATAGGCACAATAGGACAATGGCTATGAAAATGGTACAACACTAGAAGTGTTTCGTTCTATTTCTTTTTTAAATATTTCAATTGGTTTTATATAATAGTTCCTTTACATTGTATTTCATTCATATATATTGTTTTATACAACCTTTCAAGTTACATTGTGTTTCATGCAATCATTCGTATGCATTCTATTTTACACTTTATTATTTTATTTCTTTGAATTGACATTGGCTTGATGGCTTCTTACAAGAAAAATCGAGCTAGCGATCTCTGGTGGCCTAGTGGCAAGAAGCTGCACTGCAACATGAGAGGTGAGCGGTTCAAATCCACCACATGCTTTGCTAGAGAAGGAAGAACAATCTCCTCCTGTACCAGTCAGATCTGATTTGATGGTACACACACACAAATAATAATAATAAAAAAATAAATAAAAAAGAAAAATCGAGCTAAAAATATCTGCTGTTATTGAATAGGATTCCAAAACTCTGACTCCATAGGAAAAATAGAGATGCCCCTTGTTTCCAAAACTACAAATCTTTATGAATGTCAACTACCATCATCTTTCTACTAGCTTATGAGTTCAAATCATGGTTCTTTTTTATCATCTGAGCTCTTAAACTACTGAGTCCCCAGGACTTCCTGAAACAAAGGTAGTGAGTAGGTAATGTAAATTGTTGGGAAATGTGTTTTTGTGTTTTGGTGGTCTAGTTCAGACTTGGATTATCCTTGGTTCATAGACAGTTATTACTTCAGAGTATTTATTGTATTTATTTATTTGTTTTGGAAAGACAGGCACTCAAGCAGGTACTTGTACAATTTAACAATTTACAAAAATAGATCACACTAGAATATATAAACACAGAACAAAACTCTGTGACAATAAATGGGAATTATTGAACTGTTCATAGGTATTGCACTAACGAGAACATGGCATTTATAAGCCAAGTGCTATGTGTTTTCTTTTTACCAAGAAATGAAGAAATTTAAGCAAACCAATTAACTGAGATAATTACAAATGTGTTACAATTCATTTGCTTAAATTACTAAAGAACACATTTCGAAAAGCAAAGAAAGACAGCCATAAAGACACAATATAGATTTGACATTCAATTTCTCCAGTCTGCTCTTGTCTTCATCATGTCATTCTTTACACAATGAAAAATTTTAGTGTGTGTAGACAGAAAGCATTCAAACTACAATAGCCAAGATGTAAATGCAACATTAAAAAGTTTTCACAACTTTTCATTTTTTTCAAATGGAGCACTGGTATTTAACATGACAATGACTTCTGTTTTACTCCCCACACACTTTATGATGCCTAATCGTTTCATAGCTCCTTACAGGTTGTGCTGTTAACTGAAAAGTGGTTTCACCAGCTGCTCAAAGAGAAAAAGATAGGAGGTTTCCTCCTGTAAAGATGTAAAGTCTTCAAAATCTAATGGAGAGCTGTTATGTGTTGTTCATGATGGCAGTGGTTTGGTTTGGATTTAAAGCAAACACTAGCTAAATGTCCCTTAAATTAATGAATAATGAATGTCTATGAATATGATAGTTGAAAGGCATTTCCTACTTAAATTAACACTTTACTCAGAAATTTATTTCCATTATCAAGGTATCCATGGAAACAGAACCATCTGAAGTCTTAACTAAATGTTCAATACATATCTCAAGTGGTTTACTGTACTTTTAAAAAACATTAAATTAGATAAATATGTATTTCTAAAGACTATGTTCAGCTAATTCAGATATTTTCAAAATCTAGTTCTTTAAAAGATACAATTCTTCAAAAAACAGGTCACTTGGATATGTTTAAAGAGGATTAAGAACAACTTGCACCTAAGGAAGTAAATTGTTGTTGTTGTTGTTATGTGCCATCGAGTTGCCTGCAATTCTTAGGGGCCCTTTGTACAACAACCCTAAACCCTGATCTATCCCTTGTCTCTGACACACATATCCTCATTTTCACAGCGACTGAATCACTTCATCTCATCAAGGATCTTCCTCTCGTGTGCTGTCCCTCTACCCTCCCAAGCATGATGCCCCTCTCCAAGGACTGTTCCCATCTTGCAACATGTCCCAAGTATGTCAGACGAAGCTTTGGAATCCTTGCCTCCCTGGAGCAACCTGACTTCACTCTCTCCAGGGTGAACTTGTTTGTTCTCCTGGCAGTCCATGGTATATTCAGTACTCTTCTCCAGCACCACAGCTCAAAGGTGTCTACTCTCTTTCTATCATTATTAGTCATTGTCCAGCTCTTTGATATGTAGCAAGTAATTGCAAAGATCATGGCCTGTATCAGGTGCACCTTAATCTCTGGATTGGCATTGTTGCTCTTCACTAACAATTATTAAATGCTCAATTAAATTGATCAAGTATTTAATTAGTCAAGCTTCAAATTATCCCGAATAATGACATTTCAAACATACATTTTTCATTGTGCTATTGTGGTATCCACTTCCTAAACAACATGCTTCCAGAAACTCCATGAACTTTGATAAATGTCAATAATTATAGAAAGCCTTCAATCATTTTGTTCATATGGTAGCTATGAGTCGTGCTCGACTCGATAGCAATCAACAACAACAACATTGTTCTTAGATGCCATCAAATCGACCCCGAACAACAGTGACCCCATAAACTGGAGATCTATACCCTGCTCTATCCTGCACATTCTCATCAACTCCACTATACTTTAGTCCATTGTTACCGTTACTGTGCTAAACCATTGGTTTAAGGATCTATTTCTTTCATTGACCCTGCACATTATTTAGCATGATATCTTTTCCCAAGGACTGGTCCATTCTAACAAAATGCCCAAAGTACTTCTCTCCTCCAAGCAAACGATGGGGCTGCACTAAGTCCCCTCGTCTCCTGGCAAGAGGCTGTAGTAATAATTGGTTATTCAATCAGTTTTAGGTAAATGTAAATTACATTTTTTTTGTAAATGTAAATTAACTTTGTTATTAGAAGCCATACATCCAAATAAGTACTAATTTACAATATCCTGAACAAATATGTTCAATAGAGAGAAAACGAGTCATATCAATTTTGTTATTGTAGACCTTTTTTAGATTGGCAAAACTACTTTTTAAAAAATATTTGAGAACATTATTTCTGATGAATGGTAAAAATGTTTGTTGCTATTTTTATATTAACATTAATATATTAATCTGTTTATTTTAATCATTAATGTTAAGTAATTTTGAAATGTGGTTATACCATTTTTAATTTCAACCAACATGGCATAATATGTTGTTATACATATACTTTGTTGTTGTTATGTGTTGTCAAGGAGTGTGCAACTCATAGCTGCTCTATGTAAAACAGCTCTAAAATGTGTCCTATCCTGAGCCAGTCTCACTAGCCTAGACCGTGTATCCCCATTACCGCAATTACTGTATCAATCCATCTCATCTGGGATCTTTGTCTCCTGAACTGTCCTCCCATCATTTTGAGCATGATGTCCTTCTTCAAGGACCAGTCCCTCCTGGCCACGTGCCCAAAATATATGAGAAGAATCTTGAAACTTTTATCCTCCAAGGAGAAACTTGATTTCAATCTCTCCAAGACAGACCTATTTGTTATTTTGGCAGTCCATGGTATATTCAAGACTCTTCTCCAGCACCACAATTTAAAGGCACCAATTTGTCTTCTGTCATCCTTCGTCTCTGTCCAGTTCTCTGAAACAGAGCAAATAACTGCAAAGACCATGGCCTGGATTAAGCATGCCTTGGTCTCTAGACTGACATCCTTACTTCTCAGAACTCTGGGGAGGTCCCTGACAACAGATTTTCCTAATGCAATTCACCTTTTATTTTCCTGGCTGCTGGTGCCAAGAGTGTTGATTGAGTAAGCAAGCTGTAATTGTTAAAATTTTTATATGTAACGAATATAAAATTTTTAAAAAACCAAGCCTGGAGGGAAAGAATTAAAAAAAAAAAAGAAAAGAAAAGAAACCATAAGGTTTCTGATTCTTTGTAACAATTAGAGATACCTCATACCTCATGGGGACTGGGAAGTTAGTAAAAGGTGTATTCGATCAATTTCATGTGCTTCTATAGTTTATCTCAACTATCTATTGAAGTTGTTAAGGACTGTTGAGTTGCCTGTGGCTCATACAACCCTATATAAAACAGCCCTAAACCATGCTCTATCCTGTGCCAATCTTATTGTCTCTGACACACCTACACCCAACACCCCAGTAAATGAATCAATCCATCTCATTGAGGGTCTTCCTTTCTTGCGCTGTCCTTCTACCTTCTTAAGCATGATATTCCTCTCTAAGGACTAGTCCTTCCTTGCAACATGCCCAAAATATGTCAGACAGAGCTTCAGAATCCTTGTCTCCAAGGAGAAGGCTGGTCTCACCCTCACTAGGATAAACCCATTTGTTCTAGGGCAGTCCACCACAGCTCAAGGACCTCAATTCTCCTTCTATCATCCCGAGCCATTGTCCAGCTTTCTGATGCACAGCAAGTAATTGCAAAGACCATGGACTGAATCAGGCACAACTTAGTGTCCAGACTGACATAATTGTTCTTCAGTACTTTGGAGAGGTGTCTGACAGAAGACTTTCCCAATGAAATGTGTCTTTTCAATTCCTGGCTTCTGGTGCCAAGAATGTTGATTGTGGAGTCAAGCAAACTACAACTATTAGCAATCTCAGTCTCTTCATCGCCCATTATGATGCTGTCAATTGGCTCAGTGGTGAGAATCTTTATTTTCTTGATGTTGAGCTTCCAACCATATTGAAGACTGCAGTCCTTGATCTTCTGCAGCAAGTAGTTCAGGTCCTTCTCAGTTACAGCAAGCAAGGTTTTATCATCAGTGTAACAGAGAATTTTGATGGGTCTTCCTCCAATCCTGATGTCACATTTCTCCTCATAAATCTCAACCTCCTGGATACAAATATATATAGATGTAGATGTAGATAGATTAGATATAGATGATATAGACATATAGATAGGTAGATAGCTAGATAGATATATAGCTAGATATAGATAGATGATAGAAAGATAGATAGATGACAGAGATATAGATGATAGAGATAGATATATATATTTTAATTTGAAAAAGACTCTATAAAGAAAATTTAAGCAATCTACAGACAGAGGGCCTAGTGGAAAGAAGCTGCACTGCAATCATGAAGGCACATGGTTCAAATCCACCAGCTGCTCCAACGTAAAAGGATGGGCAATCTCTTCCAGTGTGATTAACAGCTTCTGGAAACCTGCCAGAGGGTCAGCTGTGGGTTGGTTCCAACTTGGCAGTACACAATAACAATACACAATATCACAGAGAGGATGATAGCATAGGTGCAGAACATATCTATTACCACAGAGATCATTTATTGTATAAAACATTGCAAGCTGATATGGGATCTATAGCTTCTGATCTCTACTAACTCTAAAAGGGGCAAGAGTTCCCTTTAACAACATCAGTATGATAAAACTGATTCCTATAATCAGATATGCCTCATGCTCCCACACTTCTATCAATTCTAACAAAAACCCCCTTCTATAATTCTCTCTGTGATACCATTTGTTTCAATAAGTAATGGGATAGAATTTAGGGTGTAAACACTTATACAATTCTTCAGACAAGACTACTTCTCAGGCCTGCTCAGACCAGACTTTCCTTCAACCTGGTGGCTCTGTACCAGTGTCACAAAGCTCTTTGTTATTGTGTGCCATTGAGTGACAGCTGAACCATCAGTGGTTCTGGGGCAGTTAATTGTAGAGGAGGAGATTGTGCACCCCTCTCGAGTGGAGAAGCTGGTGGATTCAAACCTCATGCCTTCAGGATTACAGAGCAGCTTCTTACCACTAGGCCACCAGAGCTCCCTTATTCTACCTTGTTCTAACAAAGGCTTTAGTTCTTCTAATTATGGCATCTGCTCTATTCCTATATCTCCACCTGTTCAGCTAGGCAAAGGCACTTGCTCCTTGGAGTAGAAGGTCTATAGAGCTCAGCTCTACTTCACAACAGTCTCTTGGTCTCCAGTTCTCTGCCACCTCTGCTCCTCTTGCTGCTGCTGTTGCTACTGGTGGCTATCTGTCCTGGTTCTCAGCCTAGTACAGGACTCTTCGGCACAAAAGGTGTTTCTTCTGACAGTAAGATTCTAGTTTTCTGCCCCTGAGCTTGCTTAATCTTGATTTAAACATCTCATTTTACATGTCTCCACCCAAAGAACACAGTTTATCATATTTACATCATTAGTAAGCTGTCTCATGCCTTTAGTCGGGACATCAACACCCCAGATTTGTACTATTCTATATTGCTATGTGAGGAAAGTTTTCAAAGCCGAGAGCTAAAGAAGCCATAATAAACAAATACTGCACGTCTGGCGCCCTTTATAATTACTCAGACTCCCTTGTCACAGCTGACTTTCTTTACTACCAGTAATCACTTGTTTGTTCTCCATTTTTACAATTTTGCCACACAAGTATATCATATAAATAGGATACTGTAGTAAATGTTCTTTGCAGCTTAGCTTTTTTCCATTGATAATCTCTGAAGACAGAAAAAGATGTTTGTTTCTTTTTCTTTCTGATTAGTCCATGCTGTAGATACTTTTTTCTTTCATTGTTGTTGTGGTTTGTCTGCTGTGTTTTTGTTTATTTGTTTGTTTAACCATGAATGTGCATCTGCACAATACCCCCCACCCCAGTTGTTTCCTAACTGGGTTATTATTAATGCATCTGTTATACACTTTAATGTACAGATACTTTTGTAATAAATCTTCATTTCTCTGAGCAAAATATCCAGGATTAAAAATGCTGGTTTATATTATAATATCATATTCAAGTTTTAAAGAAAGGATAAAATTGTTTTCGAGAGTGATTATGCCTTTATATTTTTCCACTAGCAATGTAAAAGTAATTCTGTTTCTCTGTGTCCCCGCCAATAATTGTATGGCTCTCATTTTTTTAATTGCTCTCCTGAGAGTAGGGAGCACTGGTGGCTTAGTGGTAAGGATTTGCACTGCCATTTCAAAGGCAGTTTGAACCAACCAATTGTTCCATGGTAATAAGATCAACAATCTCGTTCCCTGTGATTTACAATCTTTGAAAACTCACTGGAGGTCAGCTATGAGTTGCATCCAACTGGACAGCGTGTAACAACAGCATTCTGATAGTAATATCTTACTGTGATTTTAATTTTTATTTTTGTAATGGCTATTTAGGAATCCCTGGATGTTACTACGACTTGGGTTATCATTAAAAAAATCCACTGAGCACTACATATGGGGAATATGAGCAATGTTCTCTCAGAAAAAGAAAGTTTAAAAGTCCATTCCTTTATTCCTAAAACGCATGCCTCTGGAAACTCAATGAACATAGATAAACAATGATAGTTATAGAACAGGGTTCAGGTCTTTTGTTCATAGGATCGCTAAGAGTTGTACTCAACTTGACAGTGTTCAACAACAACAACAACATTCCTATATATATCTTTTTCTCTTATAAGTATTTTTATTCATGTGATAAATTTTACCAAAGATCTATATATCTTCACACAATTTCAAATTATTAGGTTATTTATTGTTATTTTTGTCAGGTGCTTTTGAGCTTGCTCTGACTCATGACAACCTTATTCAAGAACAGAACAAGATATTACCTGGTTATAAAGAATCTCCATAAATTTAAATAACTTATTAAAATATATTCATTATAATTAATATATAATTACAAGAGGCAAACATATCATTAACAATATAAATATTATTGTTGTTATTAGGAGCCATTAAGTCGAGTATGACACATAATTACCCTGTGAACAGCCAAACCCTGCCTTATTCTGTACCATCCTCATAATCTCTGACACACTAGAACCTATTCTGAAGTCGTTGTGCCAACCCACCTTTTTGGTCTTCTTCCTCTCCTAGTTATATGTCCCAAGTATCAAATGTGGAGCTTTACTATCTTTGCTTCCAAGAAGCTCTCTAGCTGCAGTTTTTCCAAGACATCTTTGGTTATTCTTTAGACAATAAATAGGTTATTCATCACTCTCCTCCTACATAACGACTCAAAGGCATCCATTCTTCTTCTGTCATCATATCCATTGATCATGGTCTAAATCAGGCACCCCTTGGTTTTCACACTTGTATCATTGCTCCACAGCATTCTGTAGAGATCCCTAACAGACGACTTTCCCAATGTAATATTAAATATATTCAGATACACATTGTTGAGAGCATTATGTCAAGCCAACTTATCGAAGGGTTCTCTTGTTTTTATTGACCTATATGTTACCAAGGAGGGACTGGTCCTTGGAGAGGGACATCATGTTTGGCAGAGTGGAGGGACGGCGCCAGAGAGGAAGACCCTCGATGAGATGGATCGATTCTGTGAATGGAGTGGTGGGAATGAATGTTTGAGATGGTGAGGTTGGCACAGGATAGAACAGCGTTTAGGGCTCTTGTACATAGGGTTGCTATGAGTCGCAAATGACTCGATGGCACATAACAACAACAACAAACATATATTACCAAATGTAATACTGTGATTAATCTTTACAAAAGAGGCAAGATGGACACTTGTCATCATCCTGTCTTTTAAAGAGTAATCAGATGGATTTCTCCTAAATTGATTGATTCTTCTGGCAGCCCATAGTCTATTCAGTATTCTTGCTTTACACCACCAAAGAAATCAATTCATTTGTCTTTACTTCTTATTATTTCCTTCAATATGCATATGAAGAGATAAAGATTATGGTTTATGTTGTATGCAACACAGTTGTCAAAGTGTCATTTTCATTTTAAAAAATTGTTAAATTATTGTTTACAATTAGGAGCAGGCTTGTCTAACAAAATATAGAATTTGATTTCTTGACTGCTGCTTTTGTGAGTTTTATCTTTTTAATAGTATTTTTGTTGTTGTTGACTTTTGATAATAATATAACAAAGTACTATTAAAATAAGTTTGGAAGAGTCTTCTCCTTTTCTATTTTCTATAAGAGTATTAGAAAAATTTCATTAATTCTTCTTTAAACTTTTGATAGTATGCTTTTGGAAAACCCTGAGAGCCTTGTGATTTTTTTTTTAGCAGGCTGGATAATTTCTCTTAAAAGGATATAATTATGAACGTGAAAGGAATATTATGTGACTCCTGGTGGCACCACGATTAAGCACTTGACTGTTAAACTCAAAGAAGTGATTTGAACATCCCTAGCACCTCCCTGGGAGAAAAGACCTAGTGTTCTGGTGCCATAAAGGTTGTGGTTTTATAACTTCCTAGTGGGAAGTTTTGCTCTGCCATATGGGTTACTTTATAGATCCACAGACAAGAAGGAAGAACAAGGTGAAGACTTTGAGTGAAAGCACATTGAATAATAGTGGATTGAGTTCCTCTGTAAAGGATTCTAAATAGAGATTTAAAGACCATGAATGCAGATATGACCATGACTTCCCTATGTGCAAATGAGACTCTGATTGCAATTACTTTAGAAAGTAGCAATGATCTGGCTCCTGCAACAAGTCTACTGTTAGGAGCACAGTTGCTTCCTATGAGGTATACCAGTCAAAAATTCAAAATTGCCTACCATCAAGCCTGAAAGATCATACACAATTTTGCCTTGAGCTGAACTGCTCATATTGCTAAATGAAGACAAATAAAAGTAGTGTTAATCATCACAAATTTAATTATGTTCCCCAAAATATATATCACCTTGACTAGATAATGATTCTTAGTATTATGTAAGTATCCTTGTCATTGGTGTGCATCGTGGAGTTGGAACTGACCCACAGCTGAGCCCATGGCAGGTTTTCAGAGGCAGTTAATCACACAAGGAGGAGACTGTCCATCCTTCTTCCATGGAGCAGTTGGTGGCCTTGTCCTATGTACCTTCAGGATTACAGTGTAGCTTCTTGCCAATAAAACGTCAGAGCTCCCTGTAACTATCCTACGTGTTATAAATGATAAACTCTGCTTGCCTGGTGGCAAGATGCTGTGCTGCAATCAATCCCAAAGGTATGTGGTTTGTGACCAACAGCTGCTCCACAGGAGAAGGATGATAGGTAATCTCCTCCTACGTGATTAATTGTCTCTTAAAACCTGCCAAAGGGTCTGATAGGGATCGGTTCTGACTCTACTGTACACAGCAACAACATGTTCTCACTATAGAGGTTGTACCAAGAAATCTGGAGGACTGTCTGGTCAAGTGACTGGAAGAAATCCATGCCCATTCCAAAATAATTTGATGACATAGAGTGAAGATATTAGTGGGGGGGAGGGGATATCACTAGTATTACACATAAGCAAAATTCTGCTGAAAATTATCCAAAAATAGCTAGAATTACCATTTACAGAAAACTGCCAGAAATGCAAACTGGGTTCAGAAGAAGTCATGGCAATAGTGACATCATAGTGAATGTCAAATGGATCTTGGCTGAAAACACACATTAGCAGAGGAATATTTATCTGTGTCTCATTAACTATGCAAAAACCTTTTTTTGTTTGTGGGGAACACAACAAATTGTGGCTAACTTTGAGAAGAATGGGAATTCTAGAACACCTGTTTGTGTACATGCAAAACCTGTACCTGGACCAAAAAGCAGTCATCAGAACAGAGCATGGTTTAAAATCTTGAAAGAAGCACATCAGAAATGTGTTTTGTCTCTATAGTTTTTCTTTTTTTTAAATTTAATTTTATTGTATTATTTTTGCGTGTACCGTCAAATCAAGTCTGACTGGTATAGGAGGAGATTGCCCCCTCCTTCTCCAGCAGAGCATCTGGTGGAGTCTCTATAGTTTTTCAATCCATATGTGGAACAGATTGTTCGAGATGCTGTACTATCTGAGGAGCAAGCTGGTATGGGGAATGAAGACTTATCGACAAACTACATTATGCTGATGACATAACATTTGCTTGACATAAGAATTGCTTGCAGAAACAGAGGATGACTTTAAGGTGTTGATGCAGAAGCTCAAGGACTGAAGTTACCAATAGGGGTTGAAGCACAAAATCAAGAAAACAAAGATTCTCACCATTGGGCCCCAAGTGGTCACACTATGATAGATGGAGAAGAGATTGAAACTGTTCAACATGCTTAATTTCACAATCAACACTCAGTCAACATATCAACAGTCAGAAAATCAAATGACAAATTGCATTAGATATATCTGCTGTCACGAATCTCTCTATAGTGAAGAGAAATGATGGTTTTTCAAGAGACTAAGATGTATCTGATCAAGGCCATTGTCTTCATAATTACTTGTTATGCATCATCAGAGTGCTGGCCAATGATTAAGGATAACAGAAGAAGAATTGATGCCTTTGAGTTGTAGTGCTGCAGAATAGTTCTGCACATACCATGAACCACCAAGAGAACAATTCTATCCTAGAAAGGGTGACACCAAGTTGCTCCTTGGAGGTAAGGATTTTGAAGCACCATCTCATGTACTTAGGTCCTGTTGCCTGGAGGGACAAGTCCTTAGTGAAGGACATCATGCTTGGAAGGAAAGAGGGACAGGAGGGGAAGAGTCTGGGTGAAGTTAATTGACATAATTATGAGTGTAAGGGTTAATGATAGGTGTGTTAGAGACAGTGAGGTTGGCTCCGGATAGGAAAAGAGGCACTATGAGTCACAGTAACCTGACAGCACGTAACAGTCACAACAATGTGCTGTTCATGAGACAGAATTAGAGGCTAGTTATGTATTGACAAAATTATTCTCCATATCATCTGTGATGATCAGTTGAGATACAATCAGCTGTAAGAAGATGCTACACCATTAGTTATCCCATAGCCCTGATTTGATGTAAAGGAAATTTCCCTGGGATGTGACCTACATCACTTTTTGTCTGAAAAGAGAGAATAGGAAAGAGAAGCTAGGGAAGATATAGACAGACGGGCACACAAGAGCACATGCACATACACACATAGAAGAGAGATTCAGTAACACCAAGAAAGAAGAGTCTGAAGTGAAGCCTATCCTTTGGACCCAGGACTTTGTACGATGAACCTCCAAGATAAGCAAAATATTCTTTCCAAGACACATTCTATATGAAGGATAGAGACCTATGTGACGGTCTCCAAGGAGCACCAGGTCTACAGATGCTAAAAGGAGGCAAAAATCCTCCTCTGGCCTATGCAGAGGGAAAAGTATTCCCCTAGAACTAGTACCCTGAGTTTAGACTTCTAACCTTCTAAAGTAAGAAAGAATGAATTCTGTTTTTAGAGTTATCTCCTTGTAGTTCCTCTGTTATAACAATACTAGATAACTAAGACAGTAACGTAAGGAGAGAAAACATTTTAGAATAAATCACTAGCTAGTTTCATTTATATAATTATTATTATTATTAGTTAAAAAGTGAAATTAACTCTAAATCACTTTCTAGCTTAATTTAGGTAGATGCATATAGTATAAATGCTCTTGGCAAATTAGTGCACCCAATTAACTCCCTTCTTCTTCCTTTCAAAAACTCACATTTTAAAACTTAAACTTTTCCAAGAAACTATCTCAGTCTTGAACAATAAAGAGCATACATCTGTCATATGACAACGATGACAAGACAGTGTATATTCATACTTTATCATGGGTCAAGCTTCAGTGATTTTAATTACAACAGTTGCTGTTGCATAAAATCTATAATGTAAAACAATCTACTGTTTAGCAATATACAAATTAGTGGTGACATCAGATACTTGGAAATACTTACTTTTGATAGCATCATTTCATGAATAAGGCCATTATATGCCTATCCATCTCATGCCTGTGAATTACTGTGTTAAATATAATCTGTATATCGGGAAAGTAGAATTTAGAACTTAGAATTGTGTATTCCTCAAGGAACATTGTTTCACTTATTATGAAACTTAACCATATTTCATGGTAAATTCAGGTTGAATTTGTTTAGTCCATATTTATTAATCTGGTAAAGAGTAGTAGATATTCTTTCTTTTACCTGTAACTTTTCAAGGAAATGTTTACAGATTATTTATACCTATTTATTTCAGAAAGTTCATTCTGATATATTTTCAACATTACTACATTTTCATCACTTAACAATACTATCAGTTTTACTAATGTATAAAAGTACAGTATGTTTTTTCAAATTTTCTCAAAACAAAAACTCCAAATTCACTACCATCAAGTTGACTCTGATTCATAGAAACATTTTATTTAATTTCCAGACTACATCTTGAATCTCTTCATTTTTCTCCTGCTGATGGATTTGAACTGTTGACCTTTCTGTTAGCAGCACAAGTAGTTCACTATTCGACCTGAGCTTCTTCATAGTTAGTCCTAACTGTC
Source organism: Elephantulus edwardii (assembly GCF_000299155.1). Taxonomy (NCBI): domain Eukaryota; kingdom Metazoa; phylum Chordata; class Mammalia; order Macroscelidea; family Macroscelididae; genus Elephantulus; species Elephantulus edwardii. The sequence continues at coordinate 6,407,765 of NW_006399908.1, forward strand.
AGGACTGCTAACCAAGAGTGTGTGAACTCCACAGTGAACAGAAGGTATACTGTAGTGCACCACCAAGACCTCCTTCAGAACCAGTCGTATATATTCCTCTAGCTACCTCTGCACATTTCCTCGTGGAAGACATCTGCTCTGCTTTATCTTTGCTCTCTGCTCAGATTCAGAGCACATTTCATGATAAGCTAACATGAAAATACACAGACTCAGGAGCCTAGCCAGTGGCCAACACTGAGGTATCATCCCAGCTCCAGAGCATGCAAATATTCACTTGGGTTTCTGCTCATTATGGTCCCGCTTCTTCCTCTGCCCAATATTATTTATCTCATTCTTTTATTGCACCATTTCTGGTAAGACTCTTACAGTATTTTACCAACTCAGAATCTGTCACAAGGTTGTTTTTCCAAAACATTTTTCCTTTTAGAATTTTTGTTCTAAATTATAAATACCTACCCCTGACTCACTAGATTGTGAATAGCTCTGATAGTAACATCTGGAATGAATTGCACTGCTATTCCAAAGGTTACCTGTCCCTGACTGGCTGAAACCCCCCAGCAACTCCTTGGGAGAAAGAGAGAATCTCTTCCCATTGAGATTTACAGCCTCAAAATCTCTGAAACCCAATGGAGAGTCACTATAAATCAGAACTGATTAGAAAGCAGTGAGGTGTTGCGGGTTTTGAATTTGTTTTAAAATGTATTTCTTGGGTAACCAAATCTACTTTTGCCAAGTCAATTCTGACTCATGTTGATGTAAGGTCTTCGAGTCTCAGGGTTTTCTGGCTGTCATGTTTATGCAAGCTGGGCTCGAGATCTTTCTTCTAAGGCACCACTGTGTAGGTTTGAAGCATTAATCTTTGAGTACAAACAATTTGCACAATCCAGAAGCTTCTTCATTAGGGGTAAGTTGTTGATAAGTGTTACTAAATTGATTTCCCTGGGTTTACTTTTATTAAATTCATATAAACAGTGTTCATCACTCAACATTCTCCTATTGGTAGAATTTTAACAATGTTTTCGGAGTTAAAGCTTAACAGAAATGCCTATGTATCTATGCATCTCCATGAAGAAGGCTGAAATAGAAAGTCTATCTTTTCACTGAAATTCCTTTGTGCAAAAATTGACTTTTCACTGATCCTTAATCTTTTCCCTAACATATTACATTAGAGCATGTTACTTAGATCCCTCTGATTGTATCCTCTTCAGACTAACCAAATAGTTAATAGAAAAATTTTGCCATATTCTTACCATTATTATTATTATTATTAGTCCAATTGTTCTGATTTTAATTTAAAAAATATCCCTCAAGAAAAGTCACTTTGTTTCAGTGTATTCTTGTTTTATGTAAAAATCAAAGATCTTGACTTATGCAGCTGACTTTCCTATTTCAAAGTGGCAGTTTGTAAGCATAAGTAAAATCCCTACCAAAGTAGAGATAATCTTTTACAGTAAAAAGACACTCAAACCATTTGAGCCTATAACTCCACATAAACAAACAAAAAGTTGCCACAATAACTGCTTATCTGCAAAGCATGTTATAAAATAAAACTGTGGGGCAGAAATATACAATGCTTTGAATGCATAAGGTCCCACAAGGCGATTGATAAAATGATATGCTAAGATTTATAGCTCTCTTAAGCTGTATAAATGTCCTGTAGTCATGCATTTTATAAAAGGCAACAACAATGGCAAAGAACAACTTAGAAGAAGTATTTGATTGCAGAAAACAAAGTAATAAAATTGATAGAGGCAAATTAAGCAAAATCCGTATGATCTGCGAGAATGATTTAGAATTTAAAAGTCCTCTACAAAATCCTACTCTTTATCTGAATTTTTTAATAGAGTCTGCACAATTGAATAGAAAGCAATTCATGACCTCTCAAATAACCAACTTCTTATCACAACTGAACAGAAAGTGAAAGGAAGTTTGTTAAGGAGAAAATGCAGAGCATTTGAGTGGAAAATCTATTAAGACAAGGTTGCATATAATTATTTGTTAAATTTAAAATAAGACCAGATTGTCAGAATTATTTCCCAGCAAAGAGGTTGCAGAGTGACACAAAATTGAAATTTTTTCAAGAATAGCTGATAAAGGACTCCACTGCAGTCAACACTAATCAAATTCCAGACTCAAATAGCCCAAGGGAGTCAAACTCTTCTGGCCAAGAACATAAACTACAGTCACTTCTATCAGAGTCATTGTAACAATATGCTTACATAGGTAAGCATGTCTCAACTGTTATGGAAATCATAAAATGTAAATTCTAACCCTTCCTCTATTTCAACAGCTTTTTTAAAACACCCTTAAGGATTTAAAAGTTAGACTCAAAGCCACCATGTGTTAAAGCTTCTTCAAAATACCTGGACAATAGCATCTTTCATTATTATTTAAAAATGGTAGCAATTTTACTTAATTCCTACAGCTATGTATAGTAGTATAAACTGGGTAACAACAGGAGACTTGACTGCTCTTACAACGTGGGGATAGGGTGAGTTCTTGGAAAGCATATCTTAGGTAAAACATTTAAAACACAAGTGATTCATAAAGGCAGTGGTCTGAGGGAAAACACGAGCGGAAAAAGCAGAACAGAAATCACAGGTAACTCCAGTATTTTCTCAATCTATCATGATGTTCGAATGCATATCATGAACGCAGTTCGAATGCACCGCCTGCTCCATAGAAGAAGGATGGGTAATCTTCTCCCTTGTAATTCACTGCCTCTGAAAACCCACTGATGGGTCAATTGTGGGTCAGTTCTGACTCCATGGTAAACAGCAATAACATTCCTTGTAAAGGATATCATGCACGGAAAGGAGGATGGTAGGAGAAAGAGAAGACTCAACCCGATGGATTGACATAGTGACTGAAGGAATGGGTTCAAGTATGTCAGAAATGATGGCACAGGATAGGACAGGATTCAGATCTATTGTTCACAAGATTACTATGAGTTGTACTTAACTGAAAGACAATTAACAGCAACAAAAGAAGACAAGGAAAGAAGTACCTCTAAGGAAGTTAGAATAATTTAGTGGATCAACATTATGAAAGAGAAAGGATTGACCCTGTCAATGATATCATCTTGCTTGGATCAATACTCAGCATCCTTGGTAACAGCAGTCAGGAAATCGGGAAGTATATTGCATTAGGCAAGTCCACTGTCAGGGACCTCTGCAAAATGCTGAAGAGCAGTGATGTCAGTTTGAAGACTAAGGTGCACCTTATTCAGGCCTTGGTGGCAAAAGGACAATTGATACCTTTGAGTTGTACAGGAGACGAGTATTGAATGTCTCAAGAATTGCCAAAATAACACAGATATGTCTTGGGACAAATGCACTTAAGTGCTCCTTGGCAACAAAAATGGTGAAACTTCGTCTCATATACTTTGGACATGTAGCTAGACAAGACTATTCCTTGGAAAGGGACATCATGTTTGGAAAGATGGAGGGTCAGAGAAGGAGAGAAAGACTCCCCAAAAAGTTAGATTGACACAGTGACTTCAGCAATGGGTTTTAGTGTGTCAGAGTTGATGAAGATGGTATATGGGAGAATAAGGAGGTTCAGGTCAAGTGTTCTATAGTGTAGTCTTTCTGATGCATATCAAGTAATTGCAAAGACAATGGCTTGAATCAGGTACACCATGTCTCCACACAGACTTTGCTCTTCTTCAATACTTTGGAGAGGTCTCTGACAGTAGACTTTCCCAATGCAATTTGTCTTTTAATTTCCTGGCTGCTGCTACCAATAGTGTTGATTGTGGAGCCCAGCAAACTGAAGCTGTTAACAATCTCAATACCTTCATCGTCCATCATGATGTTGTCAATTGGCCCAGTGGTGAGAATCTTTGTTTTCTTGAGGTCGAGCTTCAATCCAAATTGAAGGCTCTAGTCTTTGACTTTAAGTTTCAGCAAGGATTGTGTCATCTACATAATGCAGATTGTTGATGAGTTTACCTCCAATCCCGATGCCACATTTCTCCTCCAGCCTCCTGGATTATCTGTTGTGCATATGGATTGAAAAGGTGTGGAGATGGGTTCACCAAGTTATGCCCGTAAAAAGGTATGGAAATTTCTCACCAAGTTGTGCAAAGAAATCTGGAGGATTTCTGTATGATTAGAAGAGATCTATATTTGTTGCCATTCCAAAAAAAGGTACCCCTATATAGTGTGAAAATTATTGAACAATATCATTAATATCACATGCAAGCATGATACTGCTGAAAATTTTCCAAAAATTACTGGAACAATACATTAGCAGAGAACTTCCAGAAATGTAGGCTGGGTTTAGAAGAGGCCATGGTCCTAGGGATATTATAGTTAATGATAGCTGAATATTAGAGAAGGACTTGAGGAGAAATGTGGCATCAAGATAGAAGTAAGACTCATCAGCAATCTGTCTTATGCAGATGACACAACTACGTCAGTCTGGAGACTAAGGTATACCTGATTTAGGTTATCTTGTTGTTGTTAAATGCTGTCAAGTCATAGGTGACTCATAGTGACCCTATGAACTTTCTTTGTTTCTCCAAGTTCATAGGGTTTCCAGAGGCAAGCTATTTCAAAAGTGGATACCACTCTTGCTTCCAAGTTTGTTTTAACTTGGGAGCTCCGTCAAACACTGTCCACCATGGGTGACCAATATCACATTTAGATTCAGGTCATAGTCTTTACCAATTACTTGCTATGCATTAGAGAACTGGACAATGACTAGGGATGATAGAAGGAGAATTGATGTCTTTGAGCTGTGGTTCTGCAGAAGAGTATTGCATATACCATGGACTGCTAGGAGAACAAACAGGTGCATTCTAGAGAGGGTGAGATCATATTGTTCTTTGGAGACAAGGATCCTGAAACTTTGACAAACTTTGGACATGTTGCAAGGAAGGACAAGTCCTTGGAGAGGGACGTCATGCTTGGGTGGGTGGAGGGACAATGCAAGAGAGGTTGAGGTGGATTGATTCAGTGACTGGGGTAATGGGGGTAGGTGTGTCAGAGACAGTAAGGTTGACACAGGACAGAGCAGAATTGGAGCTGTTGTATATAGGGTCGCTATGAGTTGTAGGTGACTCCACAGCACACAACAACAACAACAATTACTTACAACATCAATTTGAAATTACAATGCTCAAAACAAAATGACTTAAAAAAGTAACTCCCAGAGTGTTTTAATAAAGGGTACTCTTGTTGTTGTTGTTGTTGTTGTTATGTGCTGTCGAGTCGCTTGCTACTCATAGCAACCCTAAGTACAACAGCCCTAAACCCTGCTCTATCCTGTGCCAATCTCATTGCCTTTGACACATCCATCCCGATTACCCCAGTCACTGAATCAATCTACCTCATAGAGGGTCTTCCCCTCCTGCGCTGTCCCTCCACTCTGCCCAGCATGATGTCCCTCTCCAAAGACCTGTCTCTCCTTACAACATGTCCAAAGTATGTGAGGCAAAGCCCCAGAATCCTTGCCTCCAAGGAGCAGCCTGGTTTAACCCTCTCTACGATGAATCTATTTGTTTTCTTGGCAGTCCATGGTACATTCATTACTCTTCTCCAGCACCACAGCTCAAAGGCATCAATTCTCCTTCTATCCTCCCTAGTCTTTGTCCAACTCTTTGATGCATAACAAGTGATTGCAAAAACCATGACCTGTATCAGGCGCACCTTAGTCTCCAGAGAGATACCGTTGCGCTTGAGTACTTTAGAGAGGTCCCTAACAGGTGCATTCTAGAGAGGGTGAGACCATATTGCTTTTTGGAGACAAGGATTCTGAAACTTTGTCTGACAAACTTTGGACATGTTGCAAGGAAGGACCAGTCCTTGGAGAGGGACATCATCCTTGGGTGGGTGGAGGGACAATGCAAGAGAGGTTGAGGTGGATTGATTCCGTGACTGGGATAATGGGGGTAGGTGTGTCAGAGACAGTAAGGTTGACACAGGACAGAGCAGAATTGGAGCTATTGTATATAGGGTCGCTATGAGTTGTAGGTGACTCCACAGCGCATAACAATAACAAAAATTACTTACAATATTAATTTGAAATTACAATGCTCAAAACAAAATGACTTAAAAAAGTAACTCCCAGAGTGTTTTAATAAAGGGGACTAGGAGACATAAAATGAAAAACAGTAGGTGTGATTAATTTTAAATAGTATCTAACAAATGTTAATCTGTTTCTTTGCATAATTTTGGTCAGCAAATATTTTGAATAGCAGATGTCTAGGAGAAAAGAACCTACCTTAAGGATTATTCTGGAGCAGGAGCGGCATCCACTTCTGAAACGGCTTGTCTCCGGAAACTCTATGTACGAACAGTGCTCAGGCCTTTCATTCATAGGGTCGCTATGAGTCGTCTACGACCTAACAACAGCAACATAGGAGTTTATCGAAGATTGACCTTATGAATACCAGGCAGAGTTCTTTAGGTGGACAAGTCACTACATAAATCATTTGCTTATAAGGAGCTGAATGCACAGATCTAATTTGGGAATTTTCCTTGAATACATTTTGCCAAGACATTGAAATTACTGCAGGAATATATACTTGTTATAATTAAAAAAGAGGATGATGGGCTTTAAGGTGCATATAAATATGTAAATCCAAGCGTATGTATTTGAGAATGTAAATGTGATATACTGCTAATCTTCATCACGGCTGAAAGAATGTAGTCATTAAATCATTAAATGTGCTGGTCAGATAAATGCATAGATGTATCTATGGTATCTCACCTAACGCCACATCTTGAAAAATGCAGAAACTTATTAAGATGCAGGTTCCTTTGAGTATGTGAACTCATATTACAAAAAGTAGGCACCTTATTACTGAAAGTCCTCTCTATCTTGAAACATACTAGAGAGGTAAACACCAGATGGAGAAAGAGAAGGAGACAATATACAAAAAATGCATGGCCTCGGATAACCAGTAGTCACCACTATCAGATGAAGGAAATTTCAGTTAAGGAGTTCGTGTAATCATTGTTTTCTGTTATAAACAAGAGAAACTTGGCTCACGTCAACTTTATAAAAAGATGACAGTAAACATTCATAACTGGAAAGAGTTGGAGCCTATTTCACATAATCAAAGGATAAAGGTAGCAACAATTCCTGCAGGGTTTGGACTATGATTATGGTATCTAGCAAAGCTACAGCTCCTTTCCATCTACTCCTTTTCTAAGCTTTCCTCCTGTTTTAGTCTCTCTTACTGTGAATAGGTCCTCTGTGTGTGTGTAGGAAAACATCAGTGCTGTGTACTTAATACCACAACCTCTGTATGGAAAGATCTTTGACAGTATCTAAATGCAAATGCCAGGGAAGCATACCACCTGATCTGGTTTGATTTACATGTTTGACCTGCTGCCAAAAGGATGGGGTAAGATCGAAGCCCAGGCTTGAGCCACTGCAACTCTCTATCAACGAGGCAACTTCTTATTATTTAACTACAAAGAGTAGTAGAACTGTATTCTCATATGTTCCAGGAGAAAACCTCTTTCTTGCATAATTTAACTATCACATCAATTACTGCTAAACAATAAGTTCTTCCCCCAAAAGAAGATAATTAAGCCACCATGCTTAACTACTGCTTCCAGCTTCTAGCTGTGGCCCCCAGGGAGGCACGTTTTCTTCCATCAGTTCCAGATAGTTTTTAATGTTCAGACAAATTTAAGTCAGTAGCAAATGTTTGCACTCTCAGAATGCCGATAGCATATGATAAATGGAGATTAGAACAAAGCAGGTGCCAAATTCCTGTCCCAATAAAAGAAAGAATGAATGTACAGGTAGCCATTTACATATGACCTTCTTTGATTTTTTTGATTCCTCAATAGGATAGTCTCAACAGGATTCCTCAAAAGTCAGCCTGAAGAACAAATTTAAACCTAGAGTCACAATATGGAAAAATACTACAGGCAAAATACATAATGATCCAGAAAGCATTAAAAGAAGATGGACGGAATACACAGAATCACTGTACCAAAAATAACTGATTGACACTCAAAAATGTCAGGAAGTACCATATGAACCAATGGTAATGAAAGAGAAAATGGAAGCTGCATTAAAAGCATTGGAAAAAAATAAGGCTCCAGGAATCAATGGTATACCAATTACTTGTTTCAATTAACAGAAACAGTCTTGGATGCATTCACCAGACTATGATAGGAAATCTGGGGGATAGCTGTCTGGTCAATGGATTGGAAGAGGTCCCATTCCAAGGAAGGTTATCAAACCAAATGTGGAAACTATCAAACAGTATCATTAATATCACATGCAAGCAAAATACTGCTGAAGAGAATTCAAGATGGCTAGAACAGTACATAGGTAGGGAACTGTCAGAAGTTCAAGCAGGATTTAAAGAGGCCATGGCACCAGGGATATTATTGCTAATTCCAAATTGATCCTGGCTGAAAGTGAAAATGTTTATTTGTGCTTTATTGACTGTGTAAAAGCATTTGACTGTATGGATCTTAACAAGTTGTGGCTGACGTTGAGAAGAATGGGAGTCCAAGAACACTTATTTGTGCTCATATGGAACCTATACCTGGATCAAGATACTGTTGTGCAAACAGAGCAGGGTACCACTACATGGTTTAAAATTAAAAAAAGTTTGTGCCAGGGTTGTATTCTCTGTGTACCTATTCTATCTGTATGATGAGCAAATTATACAAGAAGCTGGACTCTGTGAAGAGGAACATAGCATCAGGATTGAAGGGAGACGCATCAATTACCTGTGTTATGCATATCAAAGCCTTACTTGCTGAAAGTGAGGAGGACTTGTTGCTTCAAGATCAAGGAATGCAGTCTTCTGTATGGATTGGATCTCAGTGTTAAGAAAACAAAGATTCTTACAATTGGACTGATGGGAAACATCATGATGGATGGCGAAGAGAACGAAACCATCAAAAACTCCATCTTAATGGGTCCACAATTAACACCCATATTGCCAGCAGTCAGGAAATAAGGAGACTCATTGCACTGGGAGCTTCTGTTGTTAGGGACTTCTCTAAATTACTGAGAAGTAATGATGTAGGTTTGAGGACTAAGGTGTGTCCAATTCAGGCCATGGTCTTACACTTCACTTGCTTTGCATCTGAGAGTTAGACAGATGAAGAAATAGTGCCGTTGAGCTGTGTTGCTGGAGAACAGCACAAAACATCCCATGCACAGTCAAAAAAACAGACTGATATATCTTAGAGAGGGTGCAGCTATAGCTGGAGTGATCTTTGGAGGCAAGAATGATGACGCTTTGCCTCACATACTTTGGAAATGTTGATAAGGGGGGCTATTTCTTGGAGAGGGACATGATGCTGGGAAGGGTAGAAGGTCAGTGAAGGAGAGGAGAACCCTTGACAAGGTGGACTGCCACAATGACTGCCACAGTGGGCTCTAGTATGTCAAGAAGTGTGGACATGACACCGGATATGACAGGATTCAGATCTGTTGTTCTTTGGGTCGCTATGAGTTGTACTCGACTCAACGGTACCTAACAACAACATAGGATGAGTGACTTTTCAGGCGATGTGTGATGTCTTACATATGTCAACTTCACTGCCCCTTACTGCTTGTCACTTGATGTTTGACTGGTAAGGGATATTCTAGTGGAAGTGGATCCTTTAACAGTAAACTTTTTTCCAGTGTGGCTGAAAGTCGGTTTTGAAGAAGACTGAATCCACAATTCTGCTTAATTTTTTTATTTCTAGAAATGAAAGCTCCCTTAAACACTGAAAGCGAACTTTATCCTGGAGAATTTGATTCTCTAATAAACAATATTATGAGAATTCTGACCTACCATGCAGGAGATCCAGGATAAATTTCTGCCAAATAGACTCATGTAGGTGCTCAGTACGTCTGTCAGTGAAGATGTGCATGTTGCTATAATACTGAACAGGTTTTAGCAAAGCTTCCAGATCAAGACAGACTAGGTAAGAGGGCCTAGTGATCTACTAACAAAAATCTGAACCTGAAAACATCATGAATCACTTCAGTTGGATTCACAACAAACTATGATTGTCTGCTTGTCACAGTACTGGAAAATATTTAGTCCTATTTTTCATTGTTATTGTTGTTAGGTGCTGTTAAGTCATAGACAATTTATAGTGACCCTAAGAACAAAAGACCTGAACACTGTTCATAGAGTTTCCAGGGGTAAGTCATTCTGGAAGTAGATGCCACTTCTGCTTTCAAGCTTGTTTTAATCAGAAAGCTCCACCAAATACTGTCCACCACTGGTAACCATATATCAATACGCTATATAGTCACAGTAAATTTTAAATATCTTTGTAAATTAGAGAAGCTCAATATCAGCTGTGAAAACTAGACCAGGTGTTCTTTGCAGAACAGACCATCAAGTACATATATGCAAATTCAAGCTGAAGTTAAGGCATATAAAATCAAATCCACAAGAACTAAAGTTTGACCTTGAGTCAACCCCTCCTGAATTTAAAGACCATCTCAGGAAGAAGTTTGAGTTCTTGTATACTAATGAGTGAAGGCCAGATAAACTGTGGAAGGATATCAAGAATATTATTCATGAAGAATGCAAAAGAACATTACAGAGATGGAGGAAGAATAAAAAAACAAGGTGGATGTCAGAACAGACTCTGAATATTGCACTACAGTGCCAAGAATCCAAAGCAAAAGGGAAAAAAAAATCAATAAGTTAAGGAACAGAACGACGATTTCAAAACGTAGCTCAGGAAGGCAAAGTAAAGTATTGTACTGAAATATGTAAAGATTTGGACTTGGAAAATCAAAAGGGACGAACACGCACAGCATTTTTTTTTTTTTACTTTCATACTGATTTATATACAATGTTCAAATATATTGTTTTTTACACAAGATCTTTCACATTTCCTTTACCCCCCACATCAAACTGTGTAACCCGATGATTAACACTCCCCTTCCCTGCCCATCCTTACCTCCTCCCACTTAAGTCTTAATACTCATTCTATAATAATGGTTTTACGCAGCATTTTTCTTTATGGGTCTGATTTAGTTCACTCAGCATAATGTTCTGCATTCCCTCCCAAATTAGGAAGTAACTTACAAAATCATTGCTCTTGTTATCTGGATAATATTCCATTGTATGAATGGGCCACAAGTTGCCAATCCATTTATTTTTGGTTGGACATTTGGCTATTTCCCATGTTTTTGTGATGGCAACTAATGCTGCTGTGAATATTGGTATACAAGTTTGCATTTGAGCCTCAGATCTCATTTTCTCAGAGTTTATTCCAAATAACAAAATAACTGGGTCATATGGAATTTCTGTGTTCAGCTTTTTGAGGAAGGGCCAAACTGCCTTTCAGAGCGGTTGTACCTTTTTACAATCCCAACAACAATGTATAAGACTTCCTATCTCATCACATTCTCTCCAACATGTATTATTTGCTGTCTTGCTAAACTTTGCCACTGCTACTGGAGTGAGATGTTATCTAATTGTGTTTTTTATTTACATCTCTCTTATTGCCAATGATTTTGAGCATTTGTTCATGTGTCTGTTGGTCATTTGAATATCTTCCTCTGTGAAAAATATTTCCATGTCTTTTGTCCATTTTGTAATTGGGTTATCAGTCTTTTTCTTGTGGAGGCCCAGGAGTATTCGATAAATTTTGTTATGAGACTAGTGTCTGAGATGATATTGCCAAATGTTTGTTCCTAGTCAGTATATTTTCATTTCACCCCGTTGGGAAAACTTTTTGATGCACAAAGAGATTTAATGTTTATTGCGCATTTCTGTCTGTGCTCTTTGAACCGTAGACTAGCCCTTCTAAGCTTGATCCCAGTTTGTTTCTCAAGAAGTTTATGGTTTTGGGCTTTACTTCCAGGTCTCTGATCCACCTTGAGTTGATTTTTGTGTATGGTATGAGATGTGAATCCTGTTTCAGCTTTCTGAGGTAACAGTTCACTTTTGTTAGAACTATTTGTTAAAGAGGTTGTCATTTCCCCATTTGATAGGTTTAATTTCCTTGTCAAATGTCAGTTTACCATGGAAAGCTGAGTCTATTTCTGGGTTTTAAATTCTGTTCCATTGTCATTGTCCAGTACCGTGCTGGTTTGTTTGCTACTGCTGTGTAGAAGGTTTTGAGGTCAAGGAGTGCTATGGCCCCCACTTCATTTTTGTTTCTCAGAAGTGCTTTGCTTATCTGGGATCTCTTGCATTTCCAAATAAACTTGACAATTTGTGTTTTGATTTCCTTGAAAAATAAATTTGATCTGGATGGAGATTACATTCAACATGTAGATTGGTTTTGGTAGGGTTGTCATTTTCATGATATTCAGTCTTCCTATCCAGAACAGGGAACATTTTCTGTTTCTTTAGGTAATTTATTGTGTCTTGCAGAAATGTTCTGTAGTTTTCTTTTTATAGGTCTTCTCTATCTCTAGTTAGGTTCATTCCCAAGTATCTCAATTTGTGGTTGGTTATTTTAAATGGTTTTACTTTATTGTTTTCTTTCTCTGAGTTTTCTTTGTTAGTGTAGAGAATCCCACCAATTTTTTGGATATTGATTTTCTCTCCTGCCACTCTACTAAACTGATCTACTAATCTAACAGGTTCTTTTAGTTGAATCCTTAGGGTTTTCTAAGTACACTATCATATCATCTACATATAATGACAGTTTAACCATCTCTTTGCTGATCCGAATGCCTTTTATTTCTTCCTCTTCTTGTATTGCCCTCACAAGCACTTCCAGTACAAAATTGAATAGAAGGGGTGACATTAGGCATCCTTGTCTAGTCCCTGTTGACAAGGAAAATGTTTTTAGTCTTTTTTCTCTATTGAGAATGATGTTGGCTCTTGGGTCTGTATATATACCTTTCACTATGTTGAGGGAATGCCATTCTACTCCAACTTACTGAGTGTCTCAATCATGAAAGGGTATTGAATTTTGTCAAATGCCTTTTCTGTATCAATAGCTAAGATCATATGGTTCTTGTTATATACTTTGTTAATATAGAACAACAGTATAAACCCTCAGAGTCTAGAAGAAAAGAAATTATGAGGACAAGAGCTGAAATCAATGAGATAGAAAACATAAAAACAATTGACGCCTTCAGTAAGACCAGGAGCTGGTTTTTTGAAGGGTCAATAAAATTTACAGACCAGTTTTTCTCAGTCTTACCCCCACCCCGATGTCAGCCTCATTCTACAACAGTGACACCATATAGCATTTGTCCCTTTGTGACTGGGATATTTCACTCAGCATAATGTTCTCCAGA
>NW_006399908.1:6421659-6423693 GCF_000299155.1 Elephantulus edwardii
ACATAAATTATTCTATTAAGAAATGATAGAAGTGAAATCACAATGAAAACAGATGAAATTAACTCTATAATATCAGAAAACAGAAAATCTATCCTCTGATAAATTCGAAAACCTAGGGGAAATGGACAAATTCTTTAAAATTCATGCCCTACACAGATTGACAAAGACAGCATTTCTTCAGCTGAAGCAACTGAGAAACAAATTCAAGCCTTGAGTTGCAATACTTAAGGATGCTGTGAACAGAATGCTGAATGACCCAGGAAGCATAAAAAGAAGATGGAGGGAGTGCAGAGATATTATACTAAAAATAATTGGCTGACACAGAAGAAGTTAATGAAATAACTATGATCAAGAGGCAATGATGATGAAAGAGAACGTTCAAGCTGCTCTGAAGAATTGGCAAAAACCAGGTCCCCAAGAATTGACCAATAGACATATTTCAACACACAGATGCTGTCCTCGATGCACTCACCAGGCTGTGCCAAGAAATCTAGAGGTCAATTGCCTGGCCAACAGACTGGAAAAAATTGACCTTTGTTCCCATTAAAAAAAAAAAGATCAGAGTGTGGAAATTACAAAACAATATAATTAATATCATATGTAAGCAACATCCTGCTGTAAATTATTCAAAAGCAACTGGAACCACACATCAACAGAGAACTGCTAGATGTTCAGGATGGGAGTAAAAGAGATCATGACACTAGGGACATTATATCCATTATTAGATGTATCTTAGCCGAAAGTAGAGAGTACTAGAGGAAGGTCTATCTATGTTCCATTGATTATGCAAAGGCATTGCCTGTGTGCATAATAAGACAACAAATTATGGCTAATCTTGAGAACAAGAATCTAAAACACCTGATTGCTCTCAGACAAAAACCATAGTTAGACCAGGAGGCAGTTATCAGAACAGAACAAAGAGGCACTGCATGGTTCAAGATCAGGAAAGGAGTATGCCAGAGTTGCATTCTGTATTTATCCCTTTTCATTATGTATGTGGAACAAATCAACCGAGAGGCTATATTTTACGAGGAGAAATGTGGCATCAGGATTGGAGGAACTCTCATCAACAACCTGTGTTATGCAGACAAGAACTGCAGCTTTCAATATGGAATGAAATTCAGCATCAAGAAAACAAAGATTCCCACCACTGGGCCAATTGGCAACGTCATGACAGATGGAGAAGATTGCTAACAGCTTCAGCTTGCTTGGTTCTAAAATCAACACTCTTGGTACCAGCAGTCAGGAAATCAAGAGATGAAATTATGTTGGGGAAATAAGCTATCAGGGTCCTCTCCAGAGTACTGAAGAACAACAAATCTAGAAACTAAAGTGCACCTAATCCAAGCAATGGTCTTCACAATTAATTGCTCTGCATCAGAGACCCAGACAAAGACTAAGTCAGATAGAAGAATCAATGTCTTTGAGTTTCAGTGCATGAGAGTAGTTTGAGCAGACCATAGACAGCTAAGAGAACAAACAGGTTCATCCTGGAGAGGGTGAAATCAGGCTGCTTCTTGGAAGCAAGGATTTTGAAGCTCCACCTAATTAACTTTGACACATTGTCAGGAGGCATCAATCCTTGGAGAAGGACATCATACTTGGAAGGTGGAGGGAAAGGGCACAAAAGGAAGATCCCAGATGAGATAGGTTGACCAGTGAATGAGGTAATGGGGGTGGGTGTGTTGGAAACAAGTAAATTGACTCAGGCTACTGTAGGGTTCAGGGCTTTTGTATTTGGGTTGCTATGAATCGTAAGTAGCACATAAAAACAACAAAATCAATATGTAAATATTTACAATTTACTGAGATGCACACCTCAGGTATTGTTATCAAGTTAGTTGACTCATGGGGACACTCATTCACGTTTTAGAGATTGTAAATTATGATAAAAGATTGACCATTCTTCTCTCTCAGATCAGCTGATCTAGTCAAATTGTCAAAGATATATAAAAATTTGATAAGGACTAAGTCACTATGTTGTTGTTGTTGTTATGTGCCGTTGAGTCGTTTGCGACTCATAGCGACCCTATG
>NW_006399908.1:6428508-6436740 GCF_000299155.1 Elephantulus edwardii
TATATATTTAATGTGACTTGGACATTTTAATACATTTCCCTAACCTTGAGGCATTTTTTTAGTTGTCCTTGATTTCAAGCATAAACCATTGGTCGTGATTTTCATGACTTGATAGTAAATTGGATCTTATTTCTACAGGTAGCTTTTTGAATTTTTTCCCTTCTTCCCATTTTAAGTGACCTTATGTTACTCCCTTCACAATTATCACTTAGGCTGTGGGCCACTATTTCTACATTGTTGAAAATACGATAGTTAAATAATGTAAGAAAAAGTTGATTCATTAAGCAGTTTGATTTTTTTATTGTGTGTTTTTTTTCCATTTTCTCAAATTTAAAACACGCAATGTCTATGACATTACTCTTTGCAATTTTATTGTAATTAAATATTTTTATACAAAGTTTAAAAAATAATTAATAGTTTCGTTCTTCCTCTAAGACAAGTCCTTCTACATAACACAAAATCTCTTCAAAAGTTCTCATGCCCTCATCCTAACTCGTAATTATTTTCTGAAATTTTACTTCTAATAACTGTAATGTTAATTAACAGTCAATAGTTACTTAGATATGTCTGTAACTTTTGTCATTTTCTCTGCTGTTATTTTTACATCTTATTAACAAAAACTTCATTTGTTTTGTAACTTAAGGACAAACTTTATTATTATTATTATTATATTCATTATCTATTGTTATATTTAATGAATAGCTGAATGTCTGAAAATTTCTAAGGTTTATAATTATAGCTTATTATTATCATCACCACATCATTCGTAATTATTGTTGTAGCTTACTTTGATGTAAAATTTAAATTAAAACCGTTTCTTTACCTTAAACGCTTAAAAGGCTTTAATCCTTTGACTATAGTCATCTAATTTATTAGCAAGAATTCTGAAGCTGCTGTCACTTTACAATAACTTTACTTTAGTGCTAAGATTGTTCTTTTATTGTTAATGTTCAAAAACTTGATTGTATGCTTTTTTTCTTATCTTTATGTATTCTTCTGTATTTGAAAGGCTTCCTCATTTGGACTCCTTGCTCACTTAGTAATTTCTGTTCTGTTTCATATTTAGTTTGCTAATGAAATATTCTTTCTGAATAATTGTTTTGATATTTGTGAAAATGTCTATTTTCTTTCAAAACCACCTGATTATGCATTGTAAGTGGCCTTTGTTTTATATTTTATTCTTTTTGTGTATTTAAAAGTCTCTCCTTTAGTCTTAAAATACTAGAAATATTTAATAGTTATTATTAAAAAAACTATTATTCTATCATTTCTAAATCCTGGGATATACATTTTTGCATATCATTAGTCTGGAGTTTGTTTTCCACTATGCTGATATTCCTCAGATACTTTATAATTCTTTATTGCTAACTATTTTTGCAAGTGAGATTTCTTCTCTAACTGTTTAGTGGTTTGATAACTTTCAAGAATATTCTTGAAAAAACTTGGCTTAGTCCTGTGTGTAGCGTACTTCTACAAGAGTCATTGATTGTCTTGACTCAGGACCTATTTCAGTGGAGCACTTGTGTGGCATAGTGATTATTGGCCTGATCACTGAAGACCACAGTTCAAATTCACCAGCCATTTTTTGGGAGAAAGATGAGCAGCCTCCTTCTACAAAGATTGATAGCCTTGGAAACCCAATGGAGAGCTGTACTGAGTGGAAAGCAATAGGCTTTTATGGCTTACAGGCAAAGTTCTAAAGTCTCTTAGGCTGTATTTGTCTATATTTTGACCCTGCCCGTCACAATGCAAACAAGTAGTTGTGGTAAAGAAGACATGTGGTAAACCGTATATCTATCAGAAGCACATTTTCATGATAACCATTCAAACTTCTAGACACATTTAAAGGAGCACTGGGGAAGAAGTAGTTAAGTTCCCATGGGTTAACTTACATGTTAGCGGTTTCAATCCAATAGCTGCTCCACTATAAAAAGATTTGCTGTTTCCTCTCATAAAGAAAACTCAATGGAGAGCTGTCACAAGTTAGGACTGACTCCATGTCAGTAAGAATGTTAAAGTATTCTGTTTCCCTGAACATTTACAGCCTGGGGGACCCCACAGGGCAGAGTTGTACTCTAGCCTATAGGAACTATGAATTGGAATCAACTTAATGGTATTAGTTTTAATAACAGTTACACAAATTCTGTACCTAGACTGTCATAATGGTGTCACTTACTAGTATTAAGAAGTTTATTTGTAAAGTGACATGGACTCTCAGAAAAATGGACTTTGTATACTATGGACTACTAGTGTTTTCTCCATTTCTAGTGTACAGAGTTTTTCTTTTCTTGGTTTTTCAATTAAATGTTGAGTTACTGCTTTTATGCATTTCAAGAAAAATGAACGATTCAGCCAAATCCAACCCACCATACTGATTATTGGTTCATTTTCACATGAATGTCTCCTCCATGTGGAGTCTGTGTGGACTAGTATAAGTTCCTCACAGTATAATAGCTAGGTTCTGAAGACAATTGCTGAAAAGAAGCTGTATGGAATTTATATGATCAAGCCTCAGAAAGCACGCATCATCATTCTCATCACATTCGACTTAACAAAGTATAATAATTCCTCATCCTAAGTAAAAGAATATAGATTATTGACTCATGATAGGGACAGAAATAATTCTGGAAATTCATATCATTGTTGTGAACCATCAAGTCTATTGCTGTTGTGTACTGTAGAGTCGAAATTGACTCAGAGCTGACTCGTCTGTCGATTTTCAGAGACAGTAAATTGCACAGGAGGAGATTGCCCACCCTTCTCCCACAGAGCAGCTGGTGGACTCGAACTGTGTGCCTTCCAGATTACAGTGCAGGTTCTTGCCCCTAGACCACTAGAGCTCCTCGTTAATTGTTTTTGGTGAAACATTCTTCTAGGTTGTGTATCCCTGGTCTGCCCCCTTGCTGTACAGAGGTAACTCATGGTTGTTGTGAAGCGGAACACTGTGACACTGATGTATCAAATGCAAGAATTATTATCCATGGAGGACAATATATGGTGGAGCTCCCCGATTAAAACAAGCTTAGAAGCAGAAGTGGCATCCACTTCCAAAACTCTGTGAACCTGGAAAAAGAATGATATTTATACACGTGTCCAAGTGTTTCATTCATAGGGTCTCTATGAATCGCCCAGGACTTGACGGCACTTAGCAACACCAGCACCCACCACCACCATCCAGTCAGAACTGACCCGTAACTGACCCAGCTGAATGGGTTTGTAGAGTCCGCAAACCACAGGGAAGGAGTTTGTACATATTTCTCCTGTGGCGCAACTGGTAAATTTGAAAAGTGAACAGAATGCGTTTAGCAATTCATCACTACAAAGCCATGAGAAATACATATGTAGCTATTTCTACAAAGTTTGATAACTTCAGCCACACAAAAGGGAAAAACTGAACAGAGCACTGTCCTTTGTCTTAAATAGCAGTTAAAAATAAATTTGTTGGGCAGAGGGGGAAGCTGAATAAACTAAGAAAGATCCAGTGGGGACTTGGGAAAACAGGATAATAGATTAATAGTGATTACTTTTATAAAATACAATATATGGGAAAGATCATCACATGAAACACAATGTGAATGAAAAAAGATATGTGAAACACAATATATATAAGTGAAACCCAAGGTAAATGAATTTTGTATGCAAACCAATTTGAAATAAAAAACAATTTAAAAAATAAATACAACTAAAAAATATTTTTATTTTGAGTGACCCTACAGGACAGAGCAGAGGAGGAATGTACCAATAGCATTTCCAAGTATATCATTTTTATGGAAGTGTAATTTAGGACTGGTGTACATATGCAGGGCTATGTTTGTTAGTTGAAACATGTAAACTGGTATCCCATCCATTCCTGCGGCCTTATTTTTTTACCAATGCTTTCAGTGCAGCTTAAACTTCTTTCTTCATTACCATGGACTCTTGTTGATGTGGTACTTCTTGAAATTTTTCAATGTTAAAAATTCTTTTTGGTACTACATATTTGTCTCATCTTCTTTTGTTACTTCCTGGATCACTCAGGAATTTTGCCTCCCAGTACTCTAATTTGAAGCTTGTATTTCTTTTTCAGTTCTTATAGCTTGAGAAAAGGTAGGTGAGTTCTTCCCTTTTTATTTGCTGACTCCAGCTCCTTGTGCAACTCATTACACTATTTTGCTTTGTCTTCTCAAGTTACTCTTTTAAAATCTTCTGTTCATCTCTTACTTTGGTGTATCTTCCTTTTGTTCTGGCTTTTCAGTTACCCTAATTTTCATAGTGTCTTTTGAATCCATTTTGCTTTTTTCTTTCCCTCTGCCTTTTTTTAAAAAAAAAAATTTATTCTGGTTTATTTACAGAGTTTTAATACATTGTTTTTTCACAATGAATCTTTCCCCTTTCCTTCACCCTACCCACCCATTGAATTTTGCATCCCTATGATTAACACCCTCCCCTCCCCTCCCCCCTTTCCACCCTCTTCTCCACCTTGGATCCTCATATTCATTCTACAATAATGATTTTATACATAGTACTTGTCCTTGTGGGATTGAGTTAGTTCACTCAGCATAATGCTCTTCAGTTCTTCCCAAGTTAGGTAGTAATTTACAGAATCTACTCCTGTGTGCTGCATAGTATTCCATTGTATGAATGTACCACAACTCAATCCATTCATTTGTGCTTGGACATGTGGACTGTTTCCATGTTCTTGAGATGGTGAATAATACTGCTATGAACATTGGTGTACAAGTTTCATTTTGAGCCTTGGTTATTTGGGGTATAGTCCAAGCAATGGAATAGCTGGGTCATATGAATTTCTATGTTCAGCTTTTTGAGGAAGCACCAAACTGTCTTCCAGAATGGTTGTACCATTGTACAATCCTACCAACAACGTATAAGACTTTCTGTCTCACCACGCCTTCTCCAACATTTATTACTTGCAAATGCCTCAGGAGTTCCTCAGTTTTGGTAAGCAAGTTTGTGTCATCTGTATAACACAGGTTGTTGATGAGTCTCCCTCCAATCCTGATGCCACATTCTTTCATATAGAGCCCAGGCTCAGATGATCTGTTCTGCAGACTGAAAAGGTATGGAGATAGGATGCATCCTTGTTATATATCTTTCCTTATTGTTGAACCGTGCACAGTCATGTTTTTCTTATGGTTGCTGTTAGTTGCCATAAAGGTAGATACTGAGTAGCAGTGAACCTTAATATTACAGAATAAAACACCATCTGGTCCTGTTTCATCAGCCCTATAGCTGTGCTTAAGATCTTGCTCTTTGACATTTTTCCTCTTTTGTTTATGGTCTCTTTACTTACCAAATGTGGTGTCCACTCTGCAGGAATCTCCTGATAATATATTCAAAGAATTCTTGCTTCTAAGAAGCATAATAATTGTATTGTCATTGTTGAGGTTTTGTACCATTGAGTGGCTGACCCTCCAGTAGATTTTCAGTGGTAGAAGGATCTGGGTGAAAAGACAGGGTAATGATGATTAATTTTAAAAAATATAATGCATGAGAATGATTGTATGAAACAAAATTTGGTTGAATAATAGAGTGAAACACAATGTATATGAACTTGGTAAGCAAACCAATATATTTTTTTAAAAAGCTGAAAAGAAAAAGGAATACATTGCCAATACTTCTTGAACAGAGAGCAGCTGGTGCATCGGAAACTCCTTTCTGGCATTTCAGTGCAGTTTCTTAACTGTAGAACACCAGTGCTAACTATAATAATTGTGTTATCTTAAGTTAAATAAACTACACTGTGCACTAATTTAATGGTTAAGTTTTGCCTAATACAGGTAATAGGTTTGGCAGTGCATCAGTGAAGCACTGGGCTGTCAATCAAACTGTTGACATTCAAACACACTCTGCCATTTGCAAGAGGAAGCCTGGTGGTCTGCTTAAAAACAATAGCCTAGAAAACTCCATGGGGAAGTTCTGCCTTATGGCATTGAACAACACTTATTTCCCTTCATTAGCACACATTCTTTAGTTAAAGAGCTTAATGTCCAAGGTGGTGCAAGATTACAGAAATTAAGGATTATTTATACTAGGAAACATTACATGCATTGATTGGAGCCTTTTACTACTGGGACAGTAAGAAAATATTCTTGCCAGCGTGCTAACTGGAGAAACTTTATGTGGTGGTGAATGGCATGGTTTAAACACTTTTTGAGTTAATTATTGTGTTAATTATTCTTGTGAGGTGCATTATAGATCCCCCAGTGTGAAGAGTGTCATGAAGCATACATTTCTTTTTATTATAATTCTCCAAAATTTGGCAAGAAAGTCGCTTAGTCATTTTCACATAAAAAGCAGAGAAGTAGAAAAGCACATAAATACATCTTTTTAATTATAACAATTACTTCCCAGGGAGCTCTGGTGACTTAGTTGAAGGAATTAGGCTGCCAGTGCAAAGGTATGCAGTTCATCTCCATCATTCAGATACATGGACAATCTCCCATTTACAACAATAACAATTGCTTTTCTACTGATTTACTCTAGCAAAACACTTACATTATACAATGTCATTACTGTTTTCAAGATAGGTTATCACTGTTTTTGACCTTAGGAGAGGGTGTCAGAATAAGAGATGAGTCTATTGTTACTCTAGACACACAAACTGAGATAATGGCTATAAAAATGGCAGAAGTATCTAATGCTTCTCCATCATTTCCACTTCAGATCAGAACAGTTGGATACCATTCAAATATTTTTTTTCAGTTTCATTTGACTCTTGAATAAACTGTATCATGATTCTTAAGTTCTTTAATTCATAGCAAAGGATTGAGAAACAGATGTTGCCTAATGTCAAGTTGATTCTGATTCATAGCACAGAGTAGAACTACTTCATGGAATTTTTAAGGCTGTGGGAAATCTCTTCTCATGTGATAAATGCCTCTGAAAACCTACTTGAGGGTCAGCTATGGGTGGGTTCTGACTCAACCGCACACAACAATAACAGCAATCTTTCTGAAAGCAGACATCTTTCTCTACGGAGCATTGGTGGGTTCAAATTACCAGCTTTATGATATTACAGTCAAGTGTATAACCATTCTACCACGAAGACCAATTTAATGAAGAATGAAAGCTGATTAATTATTTACAAAAAAGTAACTTTTTATTTATAAGTGATAACCGTTGAGACATGTATCTAAGAGATCTCTTAGAATATAAGGTAATTCAAATGTGTATCCCTCTGGTGGGCGACATGAAGCTGCTCTGCATTCACAAAGGCAGGCTGTTTGAGGTCACCAGCTGCTCTGAGGGAGAAGAATGAGCAATCTCTTCCTGTGCGATTAAGTGCCTCTGAAAACCCACCAGAGGATCAGCTATAGGTGGGTTCCAACTCTATGGTACATAACACCAACTTGTGACCTAGGAGGTAAGGAGTTTTCCTGCCCCTCGAAAGTTTAATTTAATCAGCTGCTACGTGGGAGAAGGAGGCCTAATCCCTTCCTGTGTTATTTGTTGATTCTGTAAACCCTCTGCACAGTCAGCTATGAGCCAGCTCCCTGAAACGAGATTGAGAATTGTTTCTCCTTTACAAAAGGAAACAAGATTTGTTTGTTGCTTTATGATATTTAATATGTTTATTATTTATATGTCTATCTACATTCTAGGCATTAGTGAAATGGGATAGACTGACACTGGCCTATTTTAATCAAATGCTCGTGTAGTATACTATGCTGGGTATGAAAAACAGAGAGAATGGTGTTACAATTATAAGTAAAAACACAATTTCAAGTTTTATCCTGAAGTACAGTGCTGTGGGTGATAGAAAATTATCCATATGCAAACAAAGAAGACATGCTGATGTAGTTATTATTCAAATATACACTCCTCCAGCAAAAGCCAGAGAAGGAAATTGAAAGATTTACCAAATCTTGCAATCAGAAATTAACTACACGTGTAATCAAGATGTGTTTATAACTGGTGACTGAAATGCAAAAGTTGGATACAAAAAAGAGGAAATGGTAGCAGAAAGTATGCACTTGGTGACAGAAATTAGGCTAAAAATTGGAGCTGTTGTTGTTATGTGCCGTCTAGTTGCTTACGACTCATAGCGACCCTATGTACAACAGCCTTAAACCCTGTTTTGTCTTGTGCCAATCTGACACACCCATCCTGATTACCTCAGTCACTGAATCAATTCATGTCATAGAGGGTCTTCCCCTCTTACGCCGTCCCTCCACCCTCCCAAGCATGATGTCCCTCTCCAAGGACCTGTCCCTCCTTGCAACATGCCCAAAG
>NW_006399908.1:6443743-6445413 GCF_000299155.1 Elephantulus edwardii
GGTTCTTTCCACATATGTAATCGATCTGATTCCTATGCATGCCAACAGGTGAAATCCAGGTATATAACCTGCGTTTATGCCTCTTTAAAATGTATTTGCTATGAATAAGTCATTGATTGTGCAAAATTCGATCATTCTCTCTCCAGCTCCTATGCACAGTCAACTTATCCACAGTCTATTTCTCCTTCACTTCTGAGTGCTGGTACCAAGAATATTGATTGTGGATCCAAGCCTGACTAAATTATTGGCAGTTTCAATCATTTTCCAATCTATTAGTGTAAAAAAAAATTTATTTAATTATTTTGCTTCTACTATTTAAAAGGAAATTTTTAAGAAATAAAAATTTCTCTTGGCAAGCAAATTTTCTTAACATTTCCATTCCATGCAGGCCTTCTTCTGGGGAGTGTGGAGAGATACAGCATTTTTAAGGATATTGCTACTCCACAAACCAAAAAACTTACTGTCACCACTGACTTCAGACCTTTTGTTGAGCCATGGGTGGCCTAATGATAAGAAGCTGTGTTGCAATTCAAAGACACAGGATTCGAAGCCACCTGCTGTTCCGTGGGAGAAGGATGGACAGTCTCCTCTGGTGTGATTTACTTATTCGGAGAACTCATTGGAGGGTCAGCTATAAGTTGGCTCTGACTTGAAGGACACATAGGAACAACCTGCTAAGGCAATAAATCTTCACAGGAAGAAACGAATTCTCTTTCATCATGTAACAGCTGGTGAAAGACCATTCCAACCAATGGCTTTTTGATTGGCAGTCTTAAATGTTATACACTGCAGTACCAAGGCATCTTATTACGGGGCCTGTAATACGTAATTTAAAGAGAACGATAAGCAATCTCCTTCCATGTAATTGAATTTTTTGCAACTGTGCTGAAGGGTGAAGGTGCAGATTCTAAGAGAGGAAAGCCTTCAGTGGGAGGAATTCATAGTTATTGAAAAATTTACTTGTGTGTGAGGGTACCATCAAGCTGGTACTGATTTAAAAAATTTTAGTAGGATAATTTACAAAATCCTATGTCGGTGATATTTACCAGTGAAACATATTTCTAAACGACAGTACAGATAAAAACAACAACAACAAAAACCATCAAAAACCTCCCCTTGGTGGGAACTCTCATACTGTTGGTGGGATTGTAAAATGGTACAAATACTATGAAAGACAGTTTGGTGTTTCCTCAAAAAGTTGAACATAGAAACTATGTGTATGACCCAGCTATTCCAGTAGTAGGAATATACACCAAGGAAATTGAGTAGAATTGAGACACAAACAGAGACTGGTATACCACTGTCCGGACATAGCACCACTATTCACCATCACACACAAGTAAACTTCAATAACTGTCAATTTCTCCCATTGAGGACTTTCTGTTCTTTTTCAGAACCTCTGCCTTTCACATACAGTTATCATCTACAGTCAAAAATTTTTGTATCATCAATGAAACACAAATATAATTTTTTTTGTATTTTTATTGTTATTAATTTTAATAGAAATTTACAGAGGTTTTGGATTTCCATTCATTCATTGCCGCACTTTTCTCCCTGCCCACCCCTCCCCACCAGCTCGCTTCCCCCTCTGAAGAGAAAAAAAAAATTCTTCATTAGTATACAATTCCCACGTCCCTTCCCCCCCATCCCCCACCCCGAATACACTTCTC
>NW_006399908.1:6445513-6448086 GCF_000299155.1 Elephantulus edwardii
GACACATCCCTGGCTTACACCCTTCCCGATTTTAAACCATGCAATGTTACCTGCTCTGTTCTGACAACTGCCTCTAGTAGAATGATCAGATTTTGTATGTTCAATAATTTATTCATCACAAATGCATTTTTTTGAAAAACCAAACAAACACACAAATGGTGACTTTACAAATGGACTTCTTCTGATGAGCTGCATAGAAGTAAGATTGACAACATCTGTGAAAGGAATTGTTGGGAAAGTTCAGTATTAACAATAAAAACCAGGCCAGGGGCAGACTGTGCAAAAGACCATAAATCTTCAGGTTCAAACTGATGACAAATAAAATGAAATTAATTTCACAAGACCCAAAATATGATCTTCAAACTCTCTCCGCTTCACCCCTGAATTTCAAATGCATCTTAAGAATAAGTTTGAAGCCTTTAACACCCATGACCAAAGACGAGATGGATTGTGGGATAGCATCAGGGACATCTTCCATGAGGAGAGCAAAAGGTCATTACAGAGACAGAAGAGAAAGCAAAACCGGAAATGAATGTCTGAAGAGGCTCTGAAAACGGCACTAGAGTTTTGAGAAGTTAAAATAAAGGGAAATATGCCAAAGTAAAAGAGCTGAACAGAAAAATTCAAAGGGCCGCTTACGAAGACAAGGTAAAGCAGTGGAATGAAATGTACAGAGAGCTGGAACTGGAGAGTAAAAGGGGAAGAACTTGCTTGGCATTTCTCAAACTGAAAGAACTGAAAAACAAATTTAAGCCTCTGGTCACAGTATTGAAGGATGTTATGGACAATATGTTGAATGACTCAGGAAGCACCAAAAGAAAATGGAGGGGTACACTGAGTCACTGAACCAAAAAGAACTGACTGAGATTATATATATATATACACACACACACTATATGGACAAAAGCTAACGATAATAGAAGAAGCTGAAACTGTACTAAAGGCATTGGCAAAAAATAAGTCCAATTGACATGTTTGTCAGTGGCATACCAACTGACGTTGTTTCAACTAACAGATGCAGCCCTGAATGGACTCACTAGTTTATACCAGAAAATTTGGAGCACAGCTGTCTGTCTGGCTGACTGGAAGAGATCCATATTTGTCCCCATTTCCTGAGAAAGGTGATCCAGCATAATGCGGAAACTATCAAACAATATCATTAATATCACATGCAAGCAAAATACTACTGAAGGTAAATGATAAACATCTAGAACATAAATCTAGTACGTAGATAGGGAACTGCCAGAAGTTCAAACAGGATTTAGAAGAGGTCAAGGTACCAGGGATATCATTGCTGATGTCAGATGGATCTTGGCTGAATGTAAAGAATACCAGAAGGATGTGTTTTTCTTTTATTGACTGTGCAAAGGCATTTGACAGGTGGATCATAACAAATTATTGAGAAGAATTAAAACTTAGGCCAAGAGTTGAAAATATGCTTCTGTCTCATCTCTTATTAATTACACTTTTTCTCTCCCAAATCTTAAAATAAAGAGTTTGCACTTAAAAAAAAAAAACAAAACACCAGTTATTTGTGCTCATGAAAAACCTATACCAACACTAAGAGGTTGTTGCATGAATAAAGCATGGGAAATTACATGGTTTAAAATTAAAAAGATATTTTTTTTAGAGTTGTATCTTCTCCCCATACCTGTTCAATCAGGAAGCTGAGCTAATTACTCAAGAAGCTGGACTCTATAAAGAAGAAAGTAGCATCAGGATCTGAGGAAGACTCATCAAAACCAGCATTATGCAGATGCCACAATCTTGCTTGCTGAAAGTGAGGAGGACTTGAAGTACTTGCCGCAAGAGATCAAAGAGCTCAGCCTTTATATCGACCACTTTTCAATGTCAAGAAAACAAAAATTCTTACCACTAGACCAATAGACAGCATCGTAAAAAATGGACACAAGATTGAAGTTGTCAAGGATTTCATCTTGTTGACTGGATCCACAATCAACACCCTCATCAGTCAGGAGTTCAGGAGATATTTGCCCTGGAAAAGTCTGCAGTCAGAAATTTCTCCAAATTGTAGAGGAACAATGATGTCAGTTTGAAGAATGAAGTGCTCCTGATTAATGGCGTGGTCTGCTCAATCACTTGCTATGCATCAGAGTACTGGACAATGCATAAGGATGCCAGAAGAAGAATGCACGCCTTTGAGCTGAAATATTGGTGAAAAGTACTGAATACCCCATGGACTGCCAAACTAACAACTAGGTCTTAGAGAAAGAACAACCAGAGTGCTCCATGGAAGCAAAGGGGACCAAGTTTCATCTCACATACTTCAGCGTGTTACTAGAAGAGGCATATCATGCTTGGAAAGGTGGAGGATTGGCAAAAGAGATGAGGACCTTTTCCAGGTGGATTGACATAGTGACTCCGGCAATGGGTTCGAGTGTATCAGAAAGTATGAGGATGACATTAAATAAGACAATGTTTAGATCTGCTGTTCACAGGGTTCTTATGAGCCATTCTCAACTCAACTATATCTAACAACAACATTATTTATACTAGAAAATTTAACCTATCCATCTATTCTATTTGCCTTCTAATAACATTTTCTATTATAT
>NW_006399908.1:6455237-6456958 GCF_000299155.1 Elephantulus edwardii
TCCAAAAACATCAACAATGATATCTCTGGTGCCACCGTCTCTTCTAAACTCAATTTGAGCTTCTGGTGGTTCTAGGTCAATATATTGCTTGTGTGTGACAATAATGACATTGTTCTGTAATTTCCACATTCTGTTGATCATCTTTCTTGGGAATGGAAATAAATATGATACTTTTCCAATAAGCTGGCCAAACAGCACAACCACAGCTGAATCTGTTTGTTGAAACATGTCAATTGGTATTTCATCAATTACTGGAGTCTTATTTCTGCCAGTGCCCTGAGTGTTATTTTAACTTCTTCCTTCATCACGCTTGGCTCTCGTTCATAGCAATTCCTGACATTTTCAGTGTCAACCAATTGTTTTTGTACAGTGACTACATGTATTACTTTACTTTTATCCTGATGCTTCTTGGATCAAGGACAGTGTTCTTTGGAGGCAAGAATGACTAAGCTACATCTCACATCCTGTGAGAATGTTGCAGGAAGAGGCTATTACTGGAAACACATACCATGCTTGGAAAGATGAAGGGCCAAAAATAGGGAGGAAGCCCTTCAATGAGATGGATTGATGCAGTGACTGCAGCAATGGGACCAAGTGTATCAGAGTTGAGGGTGGCAGAGGAGAGGACAGGGTTCAGAGTTTTTGTTTATAGTATAATTATGATTTGGCTCAATTTCACCTAACAACAACACCATTTCACAGACAGTATGTTCCTTAGGATTGGTATCTCCTGCCAACGTGGTCCAAATACGTGATATTACAATTTATTACCTTGCTCTCTAAGGAACACTCTGGTATTACTTTTTCCAAGACACATTTGTCATCATTCAGCAGTCAAAGACATAGTCAATTTAAAGGCATCAATTCTTCAGTTTCCCTTATCCATTTTCCAATTTTCAGATGTCTACACAGCAATTGAAATTACCAAGGCTTGCATCAGGCACACTGCAGTCTTGAAACTGACATTCTTGTTCTTTATTAAAAAGGCCCTTGACAGAGGATTTTCTTAATGGAAAATGCCTTTTGATCTACCATAGCCACTGACTGAGGTTACAAGTAAAATGAAATCATTGACAATTTCAAAATTTTCTCAAACTATCACGATGTTACCGGTCAGTCTTTTGGTGATGATTTTTATTTTGTTGGTGTTTCAATGTATTCAAAATTAAAACTTTGATCACATTCATAAAGTGCTTTAAGTTTTCTTCACTTTCTGCTAGCAAGGTTGAGTCATCTTCATAATTAAGATTGTCCAATGTTGATACCACATTCTTCTTGTACAAGTTAGTGAGAGAGAGCGAGAGCGAGAGCAAGAGGGAGAGCAAGAGGGAGAGCGAGACGGAGAGAGCGAGTGAGAGCGAGAGAGCGAGAGTGAGAGAGCGAGAGAGTGAGAGGGGATACAACTTGATTATACTCTTTTCTGATTTTACAAGTAATGATCCCCCGTTTTTCTAAATGTTAGCCATAATATGTTATGACCCACACAATCAAATGGCTTTCCATAGTCACATATGAGTAAATATCTTTCTGGAGTTATATACTTTCAGCCAAGTTCCATCTGACATCAATAATGATATTCCTCTTTCTACATCCTCTTGTGAATTCATATTCAATTTCTCGCATTTCTCAATGGATTTAATATTTCAGCTATGTTTTAATAACTTTAAAAAAGATACTACTTTAAATTTTTTTATTTTATTGTGTGTGTGTGTGTGTGTGTG
>NW_006399908.1:6457518-6460031 GCF_000299155.1 Elephantulus edwardii
TTGCATTATAACTTATTTATTTAATAATATACTTATTGCCAGCCAAACTTTTTAATAAAAGTTTATAAAGAAAACTACCCAGCTGTGAAATTGGAAGCAAAACTGTTGCAGCTCAACTAAATTTTATTTTTTTCCTATTTTGCCAACAGTAATCTGCACTTGCTTTTATAGTGCCTCTAACTAAAAAGGATTATCTAGTCAGAATATATCAGTACATAATAAATGTGCTTCATTTTTTCCAAGTTCTTATAGCTGACAGCCAAAATGAATGTTTGTCTCAGCGCTGGCACCAGGGGTACTTCAGCAGAAACTATTTCATGGACCATTGAACCCTCAAGGACATTGTTTTTAAAGGCATGTTATCAGCAGTGGGGAAGAAAGCCACTGGAGAGGTTATTGCAGGTACTATTGAAACACGAATACAGGGACCTACAGTTTACTTAGTATTTTTAAAACATTACCATCTCGACTATTTCAGTTATCCATTACATTTCTTAAGCCCTTGAAGTTTTATCCATCTAAGAAATAAAGTCTATATATCTCTACATAGATTTGGAAGAATTGGCAAATTGTAATGTCGTTAGTCACAGTTTAAACTCAGATATAAAACCCTTTCTTTTCTTAACATTCAAAAATATTCTTATCAGCT
The DNA here is from genome assembly GCF_000299155.1 of Elephantulus edwardii. NCBI lineage: Eukaryota > Metazoa > Chordata > Mammalia > Macroscelidea > Macroscelididae > Elephantulus > Elephantulus edwardii. Next base: position 6,458,168 of record NW_006399908.1, read on the forward strand.
ATCCTTGTTTCCTTGAATCTGCATCTGACCCTGAAATCACTGGAATGGATTGTATACTTAGTAACCTTGCATTTCTCCTCTGTGATGTGGCTGTAAGAAGTTTACCATATCTATTGATGCCCTTATCACCAAGCAACGTATGTGCTTTGTTTATGTTCACTTTACCTACAAAATTGAATTTCTTGAGGGCAGAATCCAAGCATTTTATCCTTAAATTATAAAGCCAAGCACAATAACTAAGGAGTTTACTTTTTTTATTATAGAATATCTATAGACATTCTAGCCACATCTTAAGTATAGAACAATACACAAATTTTATGCTTAGGTAATTGGAATATTTTCCTAATCAATGGTAACAGTCATTTTCCCCCGAATAGTTGCTTAATTCTCATACCTCATTGATACTTTCAGCACAAAAGAAAATATATACTTTCCATGGCTTTAACAACATTAAGCTCAATTTAATGAAATCTAAATTGGTGGACAAAAAATGTCTTATTTTGTAAAAAGTCAAAACTTATAGCTTGTTTTTTTAAAAATTTTACTTAAACCTGTTTATAATGCACTTTTTTAATTTGGTAAAAGATTATATCATTTTTTTTAAAAATGCCATTAGAATTGTCAAGTCTGATTTTTCTGTCTACTAATATCTATTCTCCAGTTATAAGAAGCCTATAAGTATCATTTGAAGATATCAAAATATTTTAATTTTCTTAATGGTACACAGGTTAAACTCTCAGGTGTAAGACTACATACAGATTGTCTGCCCAAATTCAACCTGCAGTTCTGTAGGAGAAATAAATGGAAATATGATCATTTAAAATTAAAAGAAAATTCTATGTGGCTGCCACATAATAGACTGAACCAAACAATTTAAGAATATGATATACAGACAGCCCAATATTTTTTTTCTAGACATTAGCTATTTCTTTATTTAGTTATACATAATCCAGTCAGCTAACCCTTGTTCAATAGAATGAAATACTGCCTGTTTCCACACAAATGCTCCACAGGAGAAGGACGAGCAATCTCCTCCCATTAAATTAACTGCCGCTCAAAACCTGCTAGAGGGTCAGCTATGGATTGATTCAAGTTTGATGGTACACAACGATTACGTGGGAGAAGGATGGATAAACACCTTCAGTGTGATTACTCCTTCTGAAAACTCACTGCAAAGTGAGCTAAGGGGTTGATTTCCCGACAAAATGATACACAATAACAACTATAGATATAGATGTAGATATAGTTAGATACTAAGAGATAGATATATTAAAATAAAGATATATATACACACACAGAGATACATACACATAAAGTTAGAGATAAACACAAAGGTAGAGATATACAGAAAGATATATATATATATACATACACACTCACACACACAAAGGTATATTTGTTGTTGTTATTGTTTATTATCTTTAATTATAGCACGACTCATAGTGACCCTATGAACAAAAGGCCTGAAGCCCCTCTACAACTATCAACATTTATCAAATTTCATAGAGTTTCCAGAGGCATGTTGTTTTGGAAGTGGATGCCACTCCTGCTTTCAAAAGGAATAGATGATAGATAGATAGATAGATAGATAGATAGATAGATAGATAGATAGATAGATAATAGACAGACACATACACAAATAGATATATACACCCAGAGATATATAAACAAAGATATATAGATACATACAAACAAAGATATATATACATGTGTGCAAATATTTATATGTAAACAAATATACATTCAAAGATCTATACATGCAAAGATAGAAAAATATACACACAAAGACAGATATATATACACACAAAGAAAGATCTATACAAAAAGATACACACGCAGTGTGTGTGTGTGTGTGTGTGTGTGT
>NW_006399908.1:6467241-6472398 GCF_000299155.1 Elephantulus edwardii
TGTGTGTGTGTGTGTGTGTGTGTGTGTGTGCCATCAAATCAGATCTGACTGGTACAGGAGGATACTGTCCCTCCTTCCCCGACAGAGCATCTGATGTATTCGAACCGTGTGCCTCTGGATTGCAGTGCAGATTCTTGCCACTAGGCCATCAGAGCTCCCCAAGATACTACTTTAATTTTATGTTAATTATATAGTTTTATTATTTCCAATATCTTAGTATCACTTGCTTTTGGGGTGAAGGATAGGAATAAACATTAATCTCTCCCAGTCAGATGGTCAAGTGTCTGGCTTTCAAATTTCTTTACATAGACTACTGAGCATATCCAGAGTTGCATCTCTTTAATGAAACACCTGAATTGGTAGTTTATCAATTGCCAGGATCTTAATATGTTTCTAATCCCTTTACTACAACATTGACTTAGAAAGGTTTATGTTGTTGTTATTAGTGACCACCAAGTTAAGTACAACCCAAAGTGACCCAACAGGCAGCAAATCAAAACCCTGACCTTTCCTGTACCATCTTCATCAATTAGAATTTGTGTGAGCCTATTGCTGTAGTCATCATGTCAATCCAGCTAGTTTAAGATCTTCTTCTCCTTAGCTGACCCTCCGCTTTCCAAGAACAATGTCCATTTCCCAAACATTTCTCAAAGAGTGTGACAAGGTGTTTCTTGATTCTAAGGAACATTCGAAGTGTACTTTATCCAAGACATAGCTGTCAATTCTTTTGGCAGTCCATGAGATGTACAGTACTCTTCTTCAACACCACGATTCAAAGGCTTCAATTCATATTCTGTCATCCTTATTAATTTTCTAGCTAGCAGATGCACAGCAAGTGATAAGGGAAAAAAAACAAAACAAAACAAAAAATCCAAAACCAAAACCATGACCTGAATCTTAGTCTGTAAGTAAACATCATCAGTACTCCAATTATAAGAGGTTCTTGAGAGAAGAAATTTTCAATGTAACAAATCTTTTGATTCCTTCTTTGTTAGTGCCAAGGATTTTGATTGCGAATCCAAGTAAGATGAAATCATTGATGACTTCAATAACTTCTTTGTCTATTATTATGCTGACTATTGTCCCAATAGTGGAGATTTTGTCTTCTTAATGCTGAGAAGTAATCCATATTGCATACTGTTAGGAGATGAAAAGATGAATTGCACTGAAAAAATCTGCTGTCGAGCAGAGTACTGAGAAGCAATGATGTCATTCTGGAGACTAAGGTGCACCTGACACAGGCCGTGATCTTCACCTGATCTTCACTTGCTATGCATCAGAGATTTGGACTAAGATGACAAAAGAAAAACTGATATCTTTGAGATGTGCTGGAGAAGAGTCTTGAACTTATCATGGGCCACCAAGAAAATAAATAGGTCTGTCTTGGAGAGGATGAAACCAAGCTTCCCCTTGGAGGCAGCCTTTTTAAAAATTGTTATTAATTTAATGAAAGTTTACAGAGACTGGTTTTCCATTCATTCATTGTTGCACCTTTCTCCCTGCCCAACTGCCCTACTCCCCAGTTCACTCTTTTCCTTGAGATGTAAAAGAAAAATTCTTTCATTGTTATAAAATCTCTCTCCTGCCCCCTCCCCTCAAGTCCACTCCACTCTGCAGCCTTCATTCTGGACTCCTATCATGACAATACCTAATCGTATATCCCTTTTAAACAGTTCTCTCGAAAGCTAGCATAGTGAAGCTCTTTGGGCACATGGCCAGGGAGAACCGGTGCTTGGAGAAGGACGTCATGCTTGGAAAGGTGGAGGAACAATGCAGGACAGGCAAATCCTGGATGAGATGGGTTGATACAGTAGCTAACTAAGGTAATGTGGGTAGGTATGTCAGAGTCAGTGAGATTGGCTCAGGACAGGGCAGGTTTCAGAGCTGTTGTACATAGAGTCACTATGAGTCACGGGCAACTTAATAGCATATAACAACAGTTTTTAACCTTCAGTAGCAAGTATTTGAAATTCTCCTTTCTTTCTGCAAGCAAGTGGTATCACCTACATAGGTCAGATTGTTAATGAACCTTCCTCCAATCCGGATGCCACATTCTTCTTCGTAATGTCCAGCTTCTTCTCTTACTTGCTCAGCATAAAGATTGAATAGGTATGGAGAAAGGCTACAGCCCTAATAGACACATTTCTTGATTTTTAAACCACACAGTGTTCCCTTGCTGTTTGAACAATAGGTTTTGGTGTAGATATATTATGAGCATAATTAATTGTTCTGCAATTTTCATTCTTCTCAATGTTAGACATAGCTTGTATGATCCACACTGTCAAATGCCTTTGCATAATCAATCAGACACAAATAGACATTTTTCTTGTCCTCTGTTCTCAGCCAGTATCGATTTGACATCAGCAATAATAGCAGTAGTGGCCTGTTTCAGATACAGCTTACCCCCTTGACAGTTCCCTATAAACCTATTGTTCTGGTCATTTTTAATGACTTTCAGTAAAGTGAACATTACTGAACTGAAAATTGTATATAGCACGTGCTAAATGTTGCTGAGTCTATTCTGACCCATAAAGACCTTTTATAGGGTATTGAACCTCTAAATCTTTGCAGAAGGAGATGGTTCATCTTGTTCCTGAGGAGGACTTGGTGGATTTGAACCACTAGAAGTAAACGTCCTTCTTCTTAACAGCTTACTGTACTATGAGCTATCTGAGCTCCTTATTATAAAATCTAGACAAAATAAATTAATTCATATCTAACAAGCTTGGAAGCAGGAATGGCATCCACTTCCAAACTAGCTTGACTCCAGAAACCCTATTAACCTGTAGAAATGATGAAAGTTATACAAGTGTTCAGTTCTTTTGTTCATAGGGTCACTATGAGTCGCTTACGACTCGACGGCACTTAAAAACAACAAAGAGCTCAGTTGGCCTAGTAGACAGAATGCAATGCTACCAAGCCAAAGGTGGGTGACTTTAATCTGCAGCCCTCAGGCCTGTTTTTAATTGTTTTGGTCAAATGTTCTTCTAGGTCATATAGCTCTGGACAGTCCACTTGCTGTAAAGAGGTAACTAATGGTTGCTGTGATACTGAACACTGTGACACTGATGTGTCAAATATGATAATGGTTATTCATGGTGGACAGTGTTTGGTGGAGCTCTACGATTCAAACAAGCTTGGTAGCATGAGTGGCATCCACTTCTGAAATAGCTTGCCTCTGAATACTCTATGAACCTGGAGAAAGAATGAAAGTTATACAAGTGTTCAGGTCTTTCATTCATAGGGTCACTATGAGTCACCTATGCCTCGAAGGCACTTAACAACAACAACAACAACATTCATTTTAAGTTTGGCAACAGAGAAAATTTCTCTAGTAAGAACTAGGCTCATGTCACTTAAAAAATATAAAAAAGGGTGATGAAAGGGTTCAATATCTATAACAGAAACATCCTTATTACATTATTTAGTAGAATAAGAGAAAGAAATAAAATAGATCATAGAGATCATTGGCCAAATAGCAAAACTGATTAATAGATAGCAACATCCAACCCACCTCCGGTAGACATATATTCATATTTTCTGGATTAGCCGGTGGCACAATCCAAGAGCATTATTGAAAATCTAAGCTTTCAGAACTTTGATGATATCAGGCTAATACACTCAAAAACACACCCTTCTTATGCATCTTGAATTATTTCAAATCTCATACATTTCCCACCCTCTGTCTGGCTTCTGTTCCTTTGCATATACTGTTGCATTATGGTTATTGAAATTTCTGCCAATTAGTTTACAATACAGAATTCAAATAGATTCAGGGAGTTTTCTTGGTCCCTCATTGTCTCTGGGACAAACTGAGTTTAAGTTTAAGCTAAGACAGCATTAAGAATGTCTACCATCTAAATTCATGCATCTTTTTTTGGAAATTTGGAGGATTTCCATCTGTCTTCTTGCTCCTCATCCACATTCTTATTCTTTCAAGGAATATGTCTGTTAAAAATTCCTAAATGTACAAAATCACCCAAAATGAGTCATCTGCACTCAAGGAAAACATATCAACAGAAGCACACAGGAATTATACACCAACTACTCATATTGCAATATCAGATTCTTAAATGAAATGAGACAATCCAAAAACCAGATAATTGACAAAATTAAACACTTTGCATAGATTTTTAAAAATGAATTAATTTAGTGAATAAAAGTAGAGGAGTGTATTGATGGAAATAAAAAGCATTATATATTATTATCTGTTTTCTAAGCACTGTCTAGTCATAGCACAAGATGAAAATTATAAGACAATCATTAGGAGGCTCACATAGATAGAGCCAAGAGGAAGTCAAATTTTCTAACAAGATCTAAGAAGAAAAACTCATCATAGAAAAAAACAAGTTAATAAAAGAAATGATCACTGCCAGAATGTAAAGAATTAAAAGGCTGAGCAAGATTCAAAAATAAAGATAAATATAGAATAGCTTATTGACTTTTCATAATGATAAGTTTAAAAGAAAAGTCTGGGGACCTACTTGATAGAGAATTGTGTGGACAATTGAAATGCAAACAGTTCAAATCATGGAACTGTTCCATGGGAGAAAGATGGTCAATGTCTAAGCATGTGATTTACAACCTCTGAAAACCTACCAGAGGGTCATCTACGAGCCAGTTCCATCTTAATGCCAATAAGCAAGTGAGTAATGAAATAAAAAATAAAATAAAGAATTCAGACAGCATTGGAAGATAGAGAAATGAGAATCAGTTATGATCACATTTTTATCATCATTTATTTTATAGACAATCTATCTCTTAGATTTAAAAAAAAAACATACACACAACATTGTGTTCAATATTTCTACTGATTGTGGTGGTTAAATACCATCAAGTTGACTATAATTTAAAGTGACAGCTATCATTAGCAGATCTGAAACCTGTTGTATCTTGTCCCCATGATTTGTGATGTCCTGAAATCCATTGTTAGAGGTTCTATGTCAATCCATCTTGTCCAAGCTCTTCCTATCTTTCATGGGCCCTCTGCCTTTCCCAGGACTATGCCTGTTTCTAACGACTGGGCCATCCTTACAACACGTTTCAAGTACATGCAATGAAGGATCATCATATTACTCTTTCTCTAAGAGAGACAATTTGTTCTTTTAACAGCCCATAAGATATTCAGTACTGTTCTCCAACACAACTCAAAGTCAT
>NW_006399908.1:6473363-6478074 GCF_000299155.1 Elephantulus edwardii
CTGGGTCAAATGGTATCTCTATTTGCAACTTTTTGAGAAAGCGCCATACTGCTTTCCACAGGGGTTGCACCATTTTACACTCCCACCAACAGTGAATTCAGGGTTCCAGTTTCTCCACAACCTCGCCAGCATTTGTTGCTTGCTGTTCTGTTAAATTTTGCTATTTTGACTGTGTCCCACTTTCAGATGTGTAGAAAGTAATAAAAATTGCCATGGCTTTGACCAGGCACACTTTAGTGTTTAAACTGAAATACAACTCTTTAGAACTTTGGAGAAATCCTTGAAAGCAGATTTTAACAATGCAATGTATCTTTTGATTTCTTGACTGCTATTACCGTAAGTGTGGATTGTGATTCCAAGTAAAATGATATTGTTGAAAACGTTCAGTCTTTTCTCCAACAATCATGGTGTTACCTGTTGGTTCAATTGTGGGGAATTTTTGTTTTCTTGATGCTGAGATGCAATCCATGCTGAAGACTATAGTCTTTGGTCATCTGCCACAAGTATTGAAAGTCCTCTTCACTTTCTGCAAGCAAGGTTGTCTCATCTGCTTGATGCAGATTGTTGATGAGTCTTCCTTCAATCCTGATGCCACATTCTTCTCTCTCTCTCTCTCTCTTTTTTTTTTTTTTTTGCAAGTGACTTCATTACCATTGGCTCCTAATCAGATTTTATTTCTCAGTGAAAGCAAATTCTTCTTGGAAAAATGACTCTGTATATTCCATCTTATTTTTTATGCTTTCTTCATCATGCAAAATTTTGCCCATAGACTCTTTAAATATTGTCATTTGAAGCTTCAATATGTTTAATATGACTGTATATTAAAAATGTTGTTGTTGTTGTTATTGTTATGTGCCATAGTCAACTGCGACTCATAGCAACTCTAGGTACAAAAGCCCTAGACCCTTCTCTTACTTGTGCCAATCTTTTTGTCTCCGACACACTTATCCTCATTACCCCAGTCACTGAAACAATACATCTCACTGTGGGTCTCCCTCTCCTGGCCTGTCCTCTCCAAGGACAGGTACCTCTTTGCAACATTTCCAAAGTATGGCAGATGAAGCTTCAGAATCCTATATCAGCAGGAGGGCTTCACTCTCAGCAGGACGGACTTATTTGTTCTCCTAATAGTCCATGGTATATTCAACACTCTTCTCTAGCACCACAGCTCAAAGACATCAATTTGTCTTCTATCATCCCTAGTCATTGTCAAGATTTCCGATGCATAGCAAGTAATTGCAAAAACCATAGCCTGGATCAGGAACACTTTAGTCTCTAGACAGACATCGTTGTTCTTCAGTATTTTGGAGAGGTCTCTGACAGCAGACTTTTTCAGTGCAATTTGTCTGTTAATGTCCTTGCTACAATCTCAGTCTCTTCACCATCTATCATGATGCTGCCAATGGGCCCAATGGTGAGAATTTTTGTCTTCTTGATGTTGAGCTTCAATTCATACTGAAGGTTACAGTCTTTGACCTTACGCAGCAAATGCTTCAGGTTTTCCTCAGTTTCAGCAATCATAATTGTGTCATCTGCATAATACAATCCTGATGTCACATTTCTCCTCATAAAACCCAGCCTCCCAGATAATCTGTTCCACATATAGATTGAAAAGATATGAAGATAGGACACATCCTTGGCACACATTCTTTGCAGTTTTGAACCATGCAATATTTCCTTGCTCTCTTCTAAAGACCTCCTGGCCCAAGTATAGATTTCACATAAGCAAAATCAAGTGTTTTAGGAGTCCCATTTTTCCTAGAGTCAGCCACAGTTGGTAGAGATCTACACAGTCAAATGCCTTTACATAGTCAAGGAAACACAGACATTCCACTGGTACTCTCTACTTTCATCCAAGATCCATCTGACTTTACTTATAATATCCCTAGTGCCATGGCCTCTTCTAAATCTGGCTTGCACTTCAGGCAGTTCTCTGTTGATGCACTGTTCCAGTTGTTTTCAGATAATCTTCAGCAGAAACTTGCTTGCATGTAATATTAATGATACTGTTTTATAATTTCCATACTCTGTCATATCACCTCTCTTTGGTGTGGGAATAAAGATAGATCTCTTCCAGTCAATTGGCTAGGTTATTGTCCTCCAGATTTCATGGCACAACTTGGTGAGCACATCCAGGCAGTGTCCGTTTGTTGAAATATGTCAATCGATATGCCATCAAGTCCTGGGGCCTTGTTTTTTGCCAGTTCTTTCAGAGCAGCTTCAACTTCTTCCTTCATCACCACAGGTCTGGCTCATACATTGTTTCATGAAATTCTTCTGTGCCAACCAATTCCTTTTGGTACAATGACTCTGTATACTCTTTCCATTTTCTTTTAATACTTCTTGGATCATTTATTATTTTTCCCAAAGCATCCTTAAGTATTGCAACTAGAGGTTTGAATTTGTTCTTTAGTTCCTTCAGCTTAAGAAATGCTGAGTGAGTTTGCCCCAATAAGAATAGAGTTTTTTTTTTAAAAATTATTATTATTAGTTTTAATGAAAATTTACAGAGATTTTGGATTTCCATAGCAATAATTAAAATAAGTAATATTAGACATTCAAATGATAACAAGATTTCCTGTTACAAAAAAGGAATTGAAATAAAAGTCCAATAAGAAGAGAAGAATGGAATTTTTTTCTTTTTTTTTATGGTAGCAATATATGACTGGAAATGTTGTGAGGGAGAAAATCTCAAATACCTGAAGCATCCTAAGGCAGAAGATGACACATGGCAAATATTGACTGACAATTACTAACTCTGCTTAAGATTATATTAGTCTTTCAGAACTTGATTATATTACTTTACTTCACAATAAATCACCTTTATAAAAACCAAATATTCAAAGTAGAATCATTTATTTTTCAAATTTAAAATCAAATTGTCAATAATATACATCACATAATACTATTTTGAAAATGTTATTCATCTGTGAGATGTTCTCATGACACAATCAGTAGGAGGTCAACTGCTAAATAAGAGGTCCAAGATTCAAATCCCAGAGCTGTTTTATAGGATAAAGATGCATCAATCTGCCCCTGTAAAGGTTTACAGTTTGAAAACCCTGGATATAATTATACTCTGATTTTTGTTACTATGTATCAAAATAAAATCAATAGCCAAGAGTATATTTGTTTTAAATTTAACTGTACAGATTATTGCAAATAGAATTAAAGGTAGATATTAACAGACAGAATTGTAGAGGAAAAAAATCAAAACTGAAACTTAATATTCTATATTCAAATGCTAAAAATCAGTAAAGTTTGTCTCTAACAAACCCTGAAATATATACATTTAAGCTTTCTTTTTATTTATAGGATAGCTGTGGGGTGGAAAAAGGGGTAATAATATTAAACTTTGTTTTCTAAATTTTATACATTCAAATATAGCTTAGCAGACTTCATTGAACCAAAGTGTATAAAATACAACTTCTATTATTTAATCCTATTTTTTCCACAGATTTCCAATATAAAATTAAAGATTTTTTTTAACAAATAACAGCTGCTGGCAAGCTCATAAAGTACATTGTGAATGATGATGACAGACAGGCTATTCAAGCATGAAGAGAAAAATAAACGAAGCGAGAAAAGAAAGAAGGCAAGAAATCAAAGAGGTAGAGGGAGAATAAATAAGAGTAGCAATATCACAGCATGCACATTTATATTTCTTGCTTCCTTAAAATGTTTTTAAATATATATTGGTCATTACTCTGAGTTTACTGCAGAAAGACCCATTTTTTACCTTTTGTTCCTGTGTAACTGTTAAAGCAACTAACAATTTAACACTAAAATATATCCAGCTTTAAGTGTCACAGAGTCACTATAAACATGAAAGGTTTAAGTAACCAAAGTTTATGACTCTGAAACGTTAAAGATAATTATTATATCTGTTTTGCTGGAAGGATGAACAAAAGAAAGAAAGAAGGAGGAGGAGGAAGACAAGGAGGAGGAGGAGGAGAAAAGAAAGAAAACAGTATGTGAGATAAAGTCTTCTATTTCTCTTTAAAGAGCATTTTGGCTGTACTTCTTTCAAGGCATGTATTCATTCTCTTGGCACACAGCAATGGGCTCGGTGGATGTGTGCGTATGGCTTTATTTTGTCTAAAATGACAAATTCATAATTAGTGGGAGCTCTGATGGCTTAGCAACAAGGATTTGGACTATCAACCTGAAAGCATGGAATTAGACACCAGCTGCTTCATGGGACAAAGATGATTAAAGCTCCTCCAGTGCATTGACTGTCTCTGAAAACTGACTGAAGAGTCAGCTAGGAGTTGGTTTCTGTTCATCAGTATGCAACCAAAACAGTATTACCAATAACTTAAATAAGTTGAAAATTCAGGAGAGTTTAGAATAAAATGAAAATAAGAAAGACTAGAATGATTTCAGAGGGATTTCTAAATAGTTAATTGCCTGTATTGGTATTTTGGTTTATGAAGGGAAAAGTGGATATGCGTTTGAGAAAAATAGGAAGGTATCTTTTTAGAACCTTACTGGGACTACATTAAAAATGAGGAATTTCCGGCACTGGCTGAAAATCGCCTGTGACTTCATCCATAGCCACTGGTGAGAGTCAGCGCCCAGAGCCATCAGGGGCTTTAAGCTCATTGCCCACTGCTGTGGTGTAGACAGCTGAAACCCAGGCCCCAACAGGCAACTGGGGGGTGGCGGGAACAAAAACAAAAAATCCAGACTCTACTTCATGCTCTGCTGG
>NW_006399908.1:6479229-6480312 GCF_000299155.1 Elephantulus edwardii
ATCCTGGCCCATCCTCACCCTTCTGCCCCCAACCCTCACCTCCTTGTACCCCCAATATGTTTTTCCCAATAAAAAATATATTTAAAAAAATGAGGAATTTGACTAAGGAAATCTTTTAAGTCACAATGTTATTGTTTTTGTTGTTGCTATGTGCCACCAGGTTATCTGTGACTCATAGCGACCCTATGTACAACATCCCTAAAACCTTCTATATCCTGTGCCAATCTCATTGTCTCCAACACACGTACCTCGATTACCCCAGTAACGGAATCAATCCACCTCATAGAGGGTCTACCTCTCCTGCCCTGTGCCTCCATCCTCCCAAGCAAACATCCAAGTATCTCCTTGCAACATGTCCAAAGTATGTCAGATGAAGCTTCAGAATCCTTGACTCCAAGGAGCAGCCTGGTTTAACCCTCTCTAGGTTGAATCTGTCTGTTTTCTCGGCAGTCCCTGGTACAATCAATACTCTTCTCCAGCACCACAGCTCAAAGGCATCAATTCTCCTTCTGTCCTCCCTAGTCATTGTCTAGCTTTTCAATGCATAGCAAGTGATTGCAAAGACCATGGCCTGTCTCAGGCACAACTTAGTCTCCAGAGTGACCCCATAGCTCTTCAGTACTTTGGAGAGGTCTCTAACAGCAGACTTTCCCAACACAATATGTCTTTTAATTTCCTGGTTGACTGTGGAACCAAGCAAACTAAAGCTGTTAACAAACTGAAGTTGCCAATTGGCCCAGTGTTGAGAATCTTTGTCTTCTTGACATTGAGCCTCAATCCATACAGAAGGCTGCAGTACTTGACCCTCTGCAGCAAGCATTTCAGGTCCTCCTCAGTTTCAGCAAGCAGGGTTGTGTCATCTGCATAACCAAGATTGTTAATAGACCTTCCACCAATCCTGACTCCACATTTCTCCTCATGGAGCCCAGCCTCTCCAATAATCTGTTCTGAATACAGGCTGAAAAGGTATGGAGTTAGGACACATCCCTGGTGTACACCTTTCCCAATTTTCAACCATGCAGTGTTTCCCTGCTCTGTTCTGATGACTGCCTCTTGGTCCAAGTATAGGTTTCTCATTAGCAC
>NW_006399908.1:6482395-6483550 GCF_000299155.1 Elephantulus edwardii
GATTGAGATAGTTAACAGTTTTAGTTTGCTTGGCTCCACACTCAACACTCTTGGTAATAGCAGCCAGGAAATCAAGAGCTGAATTGCATTGGGAAAGTCAACTGTGAAGGACCTCTAAAGAGTACGAAGAGCAATGTTGTCAGGCTGGAGACTAAGGTGTGCCTGATCCGGGCTATAGTCTTCACAATTACGTGCTATGCATCAGGGAGTTGGACAGTGACTAGGGTTGATAGAAAGAGAATTGATGCCTTTGAGCTGTTGTGCTGGAGAAGAGTGTTGAATATATCATGGATTTCTAGGAGAGAAAGCAGGTTTGTCCTGAAGAGGGTGAATCCGGAAGGCTCTTTGAAGTCAAGGATTCTTAAGCTTCATCTGACATATTTTGGGCATGTTGCAAGGAGGGACTGGTCCTTGGAGAGGGAAATCATGTTTGGCAGAGTGGAGGGACGGGAAAGGAGAAGAAGACCTTCGATGAGATGGATCAATTCTGTGACTGGACCAGTGGGAATAGGTGGGTTTGAGATGGTTAGCTTGGCACAGGATAGAAGAGCATTTGGAGCTCTTGTACATAGGGTCGCTATGAGTCGCAAGCGACTTGATGCCCCATAACAACAGCAACAGCAGCGAGTGACTAGGTAAGTAAACTCTGGTACATCTATGCAATGAAGTATTTCCAGCAATTAATCAAAATCCTAACCAATAATAGATATATTCAGCTATAAAATACCTGGTGAAATGATGTGTGTCTCAAATACCTTGACACTATATAATCCCAGCTCTATCAAATTCTGGAAAACCAATGCTACAAAGATAGTAAAAGCAACACTAGTTGGCACAGGCTTAGAAAGAGTCTAAGAGGGAACAAAGTCAGTTAAATTCATTGCTGTCAAGTGGGAACAACCTCAAAGATGATTCTCTATTTTAGAGGCTGTAAAGTACACAGGATTAGATTTCCCATCTTTCTTCTGCAGAACAACAACTACTTACTCATTAAACCACTGTTGTCTGAACCCTGTTCTACTTATGTCATCTTCATCATCTCAGACACACTCAAGAATACTGTTGGTCATTGTATCAACCCATCTGGTTGACCTTCCACCTTCTAGAGAACCTTATGGTTTTTTCCAAAGATTTGCCTCTTCTTTTTTTTTTTTT
>NW_006399908.1:6483650-6490307 GCF_000299155.1 Elephantulus edwardii
GACCCCTTCTAAACCCAGCCTGGACTTCTGGCAGTTCTCTGCTGATTTGCTGTTCCAGTCATTTTTGGATAATCTTCAGTAGAATCTTGCTTGCATGTGAAATCAATGAGATTGTGCTGTAGTTTCCGCACTCTGTTGGGTCACCGTTCTTTGGCATGGGAACAAATATAGATCTCTTCCAGTCAGTTGGTCAAGTGGTTGTTCTCCAGATTTCTTGGCACAACTTGGTGAGCACATTCAGGGCAGCATCTGTTAGTTGAATACATCAACTGGTATACCATCTATTCCTGGGGTCTTATTTTTTTACTATTTCCTTCAAAGCAGCTTGAACTTCTTTCATCACCAAAGGCTTTTGCTCATATGTTATTTCATTAAATTCTTCTGTGTCTGCCAATTCCTTTCAATACAGTGCATTCAGTATATTCTTTCCATCTTCTTCTAATGCTTCCTGCATCATTTAATAATCTGCCTATAGCATCCGTGATTATAGCAACTCGAAGTTTGAAATTGGTCTCCAGTTCCTTGGGCTTAAGAATTGCTGAGTGAGTTTCTCCCTTTTGATTTTCTGACTCCACAAATTCACTATTACACATTATTTCCCTTAGCAACATACACTTGTACTTGTTGCTGAATATATAACATGTAAGGTACAGCCATCTACAATATTTTAAAACAAGTAAACTTTTTTCTAATATTCTCTGCTCTCAGTCAAAAACCCATCCAATATCAACAATGTTATTCCTTAGCAAACCAGGAATATATTTACTTGTGTTTTATTGATTATGCAAAGGTGCTTAACTATGTGGATCATATAAAATTATGACTAAACATTGAGAAGACTGGGAATCCCATATTTAATCATGCTCATATGAAACATATGTATAGGCCAATAAGCAGTTGTCTCGATAATACAAGTGAACACTGCATGGCTTAAAATAATGAAACGTGTATTTACATGGTATATAATAACATATAATTCTGATTATCTATTAGGTACACATAAGCACCAAACACTGTCCAGCATGGGTAACTATTATGGCATTTGACACCCCAAGGGCACAAGGCGCAGCATTACAGCAAATGATTCAAAAAGCTAGGTTGTATGATAAATGTGACACCAGAACTGGAGGAAAATTGTCAACAACGTGTGTTTTGTAGGTGATACTACCTTGATTACAGAAATTAAAGAAGACTTGAAACACTCTTGCACAAGACAAATGACTGTAACTTTCAATATGGATTACATCTCAACACCGAGAAAATAAAAATCTTCACCTCTGGATCAACAGGCAACATTATGAAAAGATTAAATTTGTGAACAATTTCATTTTACGCAGTCCAAAATCAACACCCCTAGTGGCAACAGTCAAGACATCAAAAGATTTATTGCACTAGGGAAAATTTACTGTCAAGGACCCCTCCAGAAGTTTAAAGATCAAGGATACTGGTTTAAAGACTAAGGTGTACCTGGGACAAGTCATAGTCTTTCAATTATTTCCCATGCATCTGAAAATAGTACAATGAATAAGCATGACCCAAATATTAGATCTTTGAAGTGAGGTTTTGTAGGAAAGTAAAGACTATGCCATGGATTTCCAAAAGTATAAGTAAATCTGTCTTGAAGGAACTACTAACAGAGTGTTACGCAGAGGCAAGGATGATGAGCCTCATATCACTTTGAGGATGTTTTCAGGAGTAGCCAGTCTAGGGAGAGATATCATATTGGGGAAGAAAATAAAAGGACTACCACAATGGACTTGATGGTGACAGAGATCATGAAAATGTTACCTGAGAGGACAGAGTTCAGATCTGTTATTCCTTCGTTCACTATGAGTCATAGTTGACTTGGCATCTAACAATATCAGCAAAGTACTTCTAGTTATGTACAAATGTAAATGTATTTTCCTTTAGTATCTATATATTTTACTATTTTCTTTTCAGGCAACAAATGGCAATGATCTTCATTCAATCTTTTTCATTTATTCACCTTTCAATATTTATGTCAATTTTTTTTTTAAAAAATTACCTCAATTGTTAGCCTTCTAAAACCAGGCATTATCTGAAGGTTCTGAAGTTATTTAAGGTTCTGCACAACATGTGGTCACCATTCAGAAAGGAAAATTGAAGACCTAGAACCCATTTTTTATATCTGCAAAAAAATGGGGAAAGATTAAACATCCTATGGTGTAGAATCTTGAAGAGGACACTTGTTTATTATTTTTGCATATAAGAATGTTGATGTTGTTAATTTCTGTCAAGTCGAGCATGACTAATAGTGACCATATAAACAAAAGACCTGAAGACTTTCTATAAATATTTTCATTTATCATACTTCATAGAGTTTCCAGAGGCGTGTTGTTTAGGAAGTGAATGCCACTCCTGTTTCCAAATCTGTTTTCAATGGGGAGCTCCACTAAACACTGTAAACCACGAGTAACTCTTATGGTATTTGTCACCCCAATGGCACAAGGTTCAGCATCACAGCAACCCCAGGTTACCTCAGTACAGCATATTAACAGAAGAGCGCTATATCACCTAGAAGAATGTTCCTCCAAAATATAATAACAACCGATTTTAAATACAAAGGCCTCCCCACCCCCAGGTCTTGTTGATTCTAAACAAGAGGCTTAATTGAAAGAACCAATATAGAATGATTTTGTTGTTATGTGCTATTGAGTCACCTGTGACATATAACCATAGTTTATATTTGTTAGTCTGGACAAAGGGGGCCAAAGAGAAGAATGAAGAATTCAGACTCAAATGCTGATGGCCTTTCCTGCTGCTGATGAGAGGAACAAACGGCCTTGCTTGTCTGGCTAAGCTAGCATGTGGCTCATAAGTCAGAATGGAATGTCCCTCCCTAAAGACTCTGTTTATAAAATTCCTCCCCAGAAAGTTCACAGTGTGACTTCCCCTTCTTCCTCTCCAGGATGAGGAACTTACCCAGGAGCGCCTCTTTCCCCCCTTTAATAAAGCTGCATTATGCTTTCTCTTGTTCTCTCTGATTTCTTCTTTAAGTCCACTAACCTAACAATATTTATTTCAAGGATATTGACAATAGTTTTAATAGATGTGTGAGGAATTAAGCAGGAAGATATCTGGAAAAATTAATGACAAGTTGCTCTTGTCTTGTGGATAGATCTCTTGGAATAAGTAAAAAGAATAGAAAATATTATTTCTCAAGTCATGCTCACTGAAAGAACCCCAGAACAGAAAGATTTTAATAATCAAATATGTAGGCTGAATCTTCCTGTGGATGCTAGTCAGCCTCTTTAGCAATTCATGCAACTGCCAACAACTCAGGAAAAAGAATTGCTAGTGTCAGAGATGAAGATTATCCCTGTGTGCAGCAGCGTTGACTTGAACTTATTAATGCTGATGTGCTTACAGCTACTGCTAAATGCTTAGTCTTCCAACAGTTGAGACCAGCCCAGAGTCTCCCATTCTTTAAGATAATCACTAAGATATCCTGTAGCAGATTGATTATACTGGACAGCTTCTATCATGAGCATGCCATCAATTTGCCCTTATTGGACTAATCACTTACTCTGGATAGGTGTTTGTTTGGGGTTTTTTAATCTCTGTGTGAAATGGTTCTGCTAAAACTACCATCAGTGGATTACTGAATGTCCTTTCTATCATTTTAGCATTCTCCACAGCATTGTCTTTTGTTAAATTAATCATTTAACACTAAATAAAATGTAGTGTCAGTGCCAGGCTCATGAAAATCATTAGTCTCACCATGTTCCCTATCATCCTCATACATCCAAATTTATAAAATGGCAAATTAATTTTTTGAAACAAGATTGTGCTTCAAACAGATGAAAACACATTGCAGGGCTAGATCTATGTCCTCCAGAATGTGATATGTGTTTGAATTAATCTATAAACATTGATGTTGGTTTTCTAAATCAAGAGGTGAATGAACATGAAAGTCACACCACTCACCATTATTCAAGTCAAGCCATTAGTTGGTTATTGTTCTTTTGATTTTGTTTTGGGGTTTGTTTGGGTTTTTTTTTTCCATATCTCGACAACCTTAGCTTTTCAATCTAACACTCTTCCAACTGAGCTCTTTTGGCACGTATCAAACTTGGCGTTTGATCATCTAGAAGTGATTACTTCCAAAGGAATGAATTACTATATAAAATGTAATAATAACACTAAATTAGAAGTCAAAATTTGGGTGCCTTTGCCAAGTCAACAGGGAAAAAAGAAGGTTATTATGTTTTCTGAACTGAATGAACTAATGGGAATTTGGCTGCTGTTTCAAAGTGAAAACAAGAATATGCCGGGAATACAGAGAAAGTTTTAAGGCTTTTCTTAATATTAATACACCATGTGATTAAAGTCAGTGGAAAATATAACTATGCAATTTAGACACAATTGTTGGTGCTTGAGATCTTTTAAGAATAAAGATTTGGATGTCTCACCAAGCAAAAACACAAAACAAAACAAAACATGATGGCTGTGTTACTTGTTAAAAATAATGAGAAAGTTAAATAGGAAGAGGAAAAAGGTAGTTTTAATATGGTCACATATTAAAGATAATAGAGGATTTCTTCCTTATTTTGAATGTTTGTGTATCTATGGGAAGCCAAACTTTATACCAAATATTATATGAAAAGCCTTGTTCAGGAATTGAAGGAATTACAAATTTATAAGTTAAGATTTCTCTTGTAGCAGGTAACAGAAAATGAGCTGTTTGTTTTCTGCAGACAATAGACAGCGAGGGGGCCCCCTACAGAGGGAGTGTTACTTCCTGAGCTGGAGTTCACCCTGAGGCACCAAGGCAATCCTTAAGGGTAAACCAAATTCTAGCATTTGCTAACCCCTCCCTCCTGAGTCAAAGGGAAGGTTTACAATAGAAAGAGCTTGGCTTCATTTGCATTGAATTCTCTTTGTGATTTACTTCCTAATAATTTTCAATAAAGATGAAGGGAAGCTGGAATGGGGGTTTTCAGGTGAGAAGTGCTGGCTCCCTGTATTTTATGCTCTCTATTCTATCTCATGTCTCATTCTTAATGACATGTATCCGTTAACCAAATATTTTTTTTCTCTTCTGTTAATTTGTCATTTTATCTGTGATTTATTAATGATAACTAGTATTTCTTTATTAAAGTTGTTGTTAAGTTGCATTGAGTCAAATACTACTTATATCGACCCTTCGAATATCAGATCTAAACCCTGTTCTATCCTTCACCAACCATCTCATCCTCTACACATTTGAGTTCATTGCCATAGCCACAATATCAATCTACCACCTTAAGGCTCTTTCTTTCCTTCAGTGACTCTTCACCTTTCCAACATGTTGTCTGTTCCTGCTTCCTACATGTCTTCTCCTACCACCATGTTCAAAGTATGTGACAAAAGGTATTTCAATCTTTGCTTCCAAGAAACCTACTGTTTGCATTTTCTCTAAGATATATTTCTTTGTTCTTTTGTCAGTCCATGGGAATGCAGCTGTCTTCTCCAATACAATAGCTCACATGCTTTTCCTGTCATATTTACTCATTGTTCAGCTCTCAGATGCATAGCAAGTGATTAGAAAGACTGTGGCCTGAATCCAGCATAGTCTTTAAAGTGGCATTGTTGCTCTTTGGACTTTGGAAAGATTTCTGACAGCAGGCTCCCCGGTTTTGTACATTTCCTGATCTCCTTATGACTGGTACAAAGGGGTTGATTGTGGATCCAAGAATGATGAAATTGTTGAAAATTTCAGTATTTTTCTTGTTTATCATGATGTTGCTTATTGATCCAATGGTGAACATTTTTGGTTTTTTGATGTTGACATGTAATCCATTTTCTCCTTGTTCTCTAAGTAACCTTGTGGCACCTTCATAATGCAAGTTGTGGATAAGCCTTCCTCCAGTTCTGAAACTACACTCTCCTTAATAAAGTCTCTAATGATTTATTCAGAATATAACTTGAATAGGTATGAAGAAATGTTGCAGCCTTGACACAAACTTCTCCCAATTTTAAGCCACATAGCATTGCTTTGCTTTGTTTAGACAACAGCTTCTTGGTCTAAGTATGGATTTTGTGTAAGTATTCTGAAAGTCTTATTCTTTTCAATGTTAGACATAGTTTGTGAGGGTTATTTTTTAGATTATTTTTTTATGATCTGCACAATCAAATGCCTTTGCATGCCAATAAAATATAACTAAACTTTCTTCTGTTATTCTCTGCATTCAACCAAGATCCTTCTAACATCAGCAACATCCTTGATGTCACAGCCTCTTCTAAATACACCTTGATTAGCTGACAGTTCTCTGTCAATGAACTATTCTAGCTGTTGTTGGATGATCTTCAGCAACATTTTTGCATATATGTGATGTTAATGATATTGCTGTTGTTGCCACATTCTGCTTTGTTGTGATTCACACAGTGAATCACAGAGCCTTTGCATAGTCAATGAAACACAGATAGACATTCCTCTGATACTCTCTGCTTTCAGCCAAGATTCTTATGACATTAGCTGAAAAGATTGAAATTAACATAGCCCCTATAGTTCTCAGCTGAATTAAAATAGTTTCTATAGTTCTCAGCTAAGTTAATTTTTAAAGCCCCACACCCAGGTATCCAGGGCAACAGTATTTCAAGAATAGCTAGCAGAAAGGCAGAACAAACAAGCTCAACTGATAACCCATGTGCCTT
>NW_006399908.1:6494677-6498552 GCF_000299155.1 Elephantulus edwardii
TCCTTCAAGCTATAATATCCCTAGTGCCATGGTCTCTTCTAAATGCAGCCTGAACTTCAGGCAATTTTCTGTTGATGTGCTGTTCCAGTAATTTTTATATAATCTTCAGCAGAATCTTGCTTGCATATGATAACAATTATATTGTTTGATAATTTCCATACTCTGTTAGATCATCTTTCTTTGGAATGGGAATAAATATAGATCTCTTCCACTCAGTAGGCCATGTGGTTGTCCTCTAGGTTTCTTGACACGCTTGGTGAGCCCATCTAGGGCAGCATCTAGTTGTTGAAATATGCTGTCAACTCCTAGGGCCTTGTATCTTGCCAATTCTTTCAGAACAGCTTGAACTTCCTCCTTCATCACCACAGGTTCTTGCTCATACATTGTTTCAAGAACTTCTTCTATGTCCACCAATTCCTTTTAATACAATAGCTCTGTATTCTCTTTCCATCTTCTTTAACGCTTTCTGGATCATTTAATATTCTGCCCAACGCATCCTTAAGTATTGCGACTCAAGGTTTGTATTTGTTCTTCAGTTCCTTCAGCGTAAGAAGTGCTGAGCGAGTTCAGTCCTTTTGATTTTCTGACTCTAGCCCCTTGCACATTTTATTGTAATACTTTACTTTGTCTTCCCGTGCTGCCCTCTGGAATCTTCTCTTCAACTCCTTAACATCTTATCTTCCCTTTACTTTGGTTTCTCAGTGCATATTTAGAGTTTGGAAGGATATTTTTGGTTTTTTTGTTGGGTTGTTTTTTATATTTTTGGGGAAAAGTTTTACTTTTTCTATCAGCACTGCTGGTCGAAAAATTAATAAATTATACTTCATCAAAAAGAAAATAAGAATCTATTCTGCAAAATACACTAATAATACAATAAAAATTAAGCCACTGACTCAAAATATTTACAAAACGTATTTTGAAGAATAGCTTCTATTCAAGAATACAAAAAAATCATAAAAAATAAACAACATCAGACCTTGTTCATCATTACCCTATCTTTTCACCCAGATTCTTCCTGTTTCCTCCACCCCCTGCTTCCACCTGCCAAACTGCGCAACCTTGTAATTTCACCTCTACTCAATCTCATCTTTTTGCTCTCGCCTTCTTGCCCCTTGGATTCCCATACACATGCTATTGGTTACTCTTCTATTTTTGTAATAATGGTTTTATGGGTATTTGCCCTTAGGAGACTGAGAAAGGTCATTCAACATAATGTTCTCTGGTCTCTCCCAAGTTATGTAGTTTGGTTTTTTGTTTGTTTGTTTTTCTAAATCGTTTCTCCTGAGTGTTGCATAATATTCCCCTGTGTGAATGCACTACAATTTCTCAATGCATTAAGTTGTGGTTGGCCATTTCGGCTGTTTCCATTATGTTTTAAAAACATAATGTATGAGAATGATTTTATAAAACAATATGAATGAAGAATTGGGTGAAACATAATATACAAAAACTGTAATCAAACCAAATTAAATAAGTAATTATATATTTTCACATATATATAAAATGCACATACACATACATATATACACATATACATACATAAATACACACACATATGAAATAAAAATAGAATTCTAGAAAGGGAAAATATATTTAGGAATTATTTCCTATATAAATAAATCTCTGCATCCTTTGTTCCATTAAAATAAATAAATAAACAACAACAGCAAAAATATTTGAAACTTGGAAAAAGTTAAAAGAAAAATCTCCCCAAAGAAAATATGCAGATGAAAAACAAATGTAAGAAGCATTCAGCATTCTATTTCTGTGTGAATTGTAAATGAATACAATAATTCAAATATACTTATTAAATAAAAAAAAAACCAAATCCACAGATGTGACTTGACTGTGACTCATGGTAACCTTCTACTGGTTTCTGAGAATATATATTTAGTAGATATGATAGCCATCTTTCTCTCAGAAGGTGGGTGGTTGATTCAAATTGCTAACTAGCACAAAGTTCAGTATGTCAAGTAGAGTTCTTTGCACATTCATGTGGTTATTAGGTGACATCAAGTCAAGTACAACTCATAGTGACCCTATGGAGAGCAGATTGGAATCCTGTCCTATTCTGTGCCATCTCATCATCTCTGACACACTTGAGCCCGTTCATTGCTGAGTCAATCCATCTGGCTGAAGCTTTCCCTCTCTTTCACCTTCCTTCCAACTTTCCAAACATGATGCTCCTCTCTCAAAAATGGCCTCTTCTAGCACAAGTTCCAAGTATGAGAGATAAAGCTTTCTCACATTTACCATCAAGGATCACTCTGGCTGTACCCTTTTCGAGATATATCTCTTTGTTCTATTGCCATCAACAGGATATTCAGTACTCCTCTCCAAAACCACAGAGGCATCAATTTTTCTTCTGTCATGCACATTTTAAAAATTATGACTTGAGTGAAGGTTTACAAAGGAAATTAATTTTGTTCTATAACAGGTTTGTCTTGGAAATGGTGATGCTGGGCTGCTCCTTGTAGTCAAGGATTCTGAAGCTTTATCTGACATACTTTGGGCATGTTGCAAGGAGGAACCAGTCTTTGGAGATGGACATCATATTTGGGAGAGTGGACGGACAGCACAGGAGAGGAAGACCCTCAATGAGATGGATTGATTCAGTGATTGAAGTAACGGAAGTAGATGTGTTTGAGACAGTGAAGTTGGCACAGACTAGAGGAGGGTTTAGGGCTATGAGTCACAAGTAACTTGAAGGCACATAACAACAACAAACAACAATATTAATGTCAATACTCACAATGTAATTGCACTTTTCTCACTTCCTCCCTATTATTCTGATTTCCATGATCCTTCTATGCTCCTCTGTGTCTTTCTCTTCTTTCGAAATGTAACACTGATTATCCTTTTATAATACTGACTATCCCTTTATAGGATATTGCCTATAGGCATTCATATGTTAATAAGTTGCTACTATCTTTTTTTTTTTTGAAGCAGGAGTGGCATCCACTTTCTAAACAACATGCCTCTGGAAACTCTATGAACTTTGATAAATGACAATAGTTACAGAAAGGCTTCAGGCCTTTTATTCATGCAGTCACTATGAGTCTTGCTTGACTCAAGGGCAATCAACAACAACAGCAAAATCCTTATTACCATTTAGCTATCTGCAGCCTAATATGTGATTGAAAAGACCATGGTGTGGGGTAGATGCACCTTATTCCTCAAACTAGAGTCATTACTCCTTAATAATTTTGACGTTGTCCTTGATTGCAGGCTTCTCCAGGGCGATATGTCTCCCTATCTCCTTAGTGCAGGTACTAAGTGTAGATTATAGATCCAAGTAAGATGAAGCCATTAACAGATTCAATGTTTCTCCATCAATTATGATGTTGCCTGTAAATGCAGTGGTAAGAATATTAGTTTTCTGGATGTTTACATGCAATCCATATTGAAGGCTGTAGTCTTTGGTCTTCTGCAGTATGTACTTCAATTCCTCCTCACTTTCAGGAAGCAAAGTAGTGTCATCTGCATAATGAAGGTTATTGATGACTCTTTCTTCAATCCTGATGCCAAATTCTTCTTCATAGAGTCCAGCTTCATTAATAAGCACAGCATGCAGATTGAATATGTATGGGGAAAGGATACAGCCCTGACACATAACCTTTCTTCATTTTAAACTAATGCAGTATTCTCTTTCTCTGCTCACACAAACAACATCTATGACACAGCTACAGGAATGGTTCAAATTCAAAATACTATCAATGCTAATGCTGGCAAAGATATGGAGAAGTGGGAGCCATAATTGACTTGTGATTAAATGCAGGTATATTAAATACTGGCATATCCACTTTGGAAGATAATTTGATATTTCTTTAGAAAATAAGTAAGATAAGTTTTGCTATATTGATTATATAGGCTCC
>NW_006399908.1:6502287-6511908 GCF_000299155.1 Elephantulus edwardii
TGTTGCACTTCTCTACCCACCCAGCCCTCTCCCCCCAACCCCCAGTTCCCTCCTCTCTTTCAAAACTAAAAGAAAGACTCCCTCCCTGATACACAATCCCCCCACACCCCTCCCACCACCCCAAGTACATTCCACCATGCAACCTTAATTGTGGACTCTTTTGATAACCATAATACCCTATCATATATAGCTTTTAAATTATTCACTCCCTCATCTGTTTCAAGTTATGGCAGATGAAGTTTCACTACCCTTGCCTCCACAGAGCATCCTATTTGCACTTTTCCCAAGACATATTTGTTCATT
This sequence comes from Elephantulus edwardii, assembly GCF_000299155.1. NCBI lineage: Eukaryota > Metazoa > Chordata > Mammalia > Macroscelidea > Macroscelididae > Elephantulus > Elephantulus edwardii. The sequence continues at coordinate 6,502,591 of NW_006399908.1, forward strand.
CTTTTGGTAATCCATGGGATATCCAGTACTCTTTTCCAGCACTGCAACTCAAAGGCATCAATTCTTCTTCTGTTATCCTTATTCATTGTCCAGGTTTCAGATGCATACATAGCAAGCGATTGAAAAGATCATGGCTTTAATCAAGTACACCTTAAATCTTCAAAGTGACATCTTTGTTTTTAAGCACTTAGGATTTGTCTTTGGAAGAACACTTCCTAATGTAACACGTCTTTTGATATCCTGGCTTCTGGTGCCAAGTGTGTTAATTGTGAATCTAAGCAAGATGAAGTGGTTTCTATATTTTCTGCATACATCCTGATGTTGCATATTGACTCAGTGATAAGGAGTTTTGGGGTTTTGATGCTAAAATATAACCTATGTTGAAGGCTATAATCTTTGTTTCTCTGCAAGAAGCATTTCAAGCCCTCCTCACTTTTAGTAAGCAAGGTTTTATCAGGTTGTTGATGAATCTTCTTCTTATTGTAATGTCTCATTGTTCTTCATATAGTCAGCTTCTTTAGTGATTTGTTCTGCATATAGATTGACTAGGTATGAAGAAAAGATACATCCTTCCTGATTTTAAACCATATAATGTTCCTTTGCCCATTATACTACTATGACTCTTAAAAAGGAGATGGGATGACAAATAAGTAAAGCACAGAGCATTTTAAGATGCAAAAGGTAGTAATATTATCTTACATGATGTTTACCTGGTAAATACATGATACCATACACTTTTCAAAAAATCAAAGGACATGCCCGAAGTATGTGAGACTAAGCTTCAACATTTTTTGCCTCCAAGGAGCACTCTCACTGCACTTCTCTAAGACATATCTGTTTGTTCTTTTTGGCATGTTGTTAGGAGAAGTTATTCTTTGGAGAAGAACATCATGCTTGGAAAAGTGGAAGAACAGTAAAGGAGAGGAAGACCCTCAACCAGGTGATTGACACAGTGACTATAGCAATGGGCTTGAGTGTACCAGAAACTGTGAGGGTGGCAAAGGATCAGACAGGGCTCTGTTGATAAGGTCACTCTAAGTTGCATTTGATTTGACAGTACCTAACAACAACATGCAACAACAAAGAGAACTGTGGGAACCTAAAGGTAAAGAGCTGAACTGCCTACATAAATACAAGTGTTTTTAACCTATTCACTGCTTCTTGGAAGAACTATAGGCAATCTTCTTTTGTGACATACAGACTCTGAAAGCCCACTGGAAGGTCAACTATGAGTCAGCTTGGACTCCATGACACATAACAACAACAACAACAACAAGAAGTAAATGATAGTATAACATACAGACTTATCAGGTTGCCCAGGCCTAGAGCCCTGGAAGGCTTATTGTGAGGTGCACGCGACCTCTGGCTTCTTGAGGAGCCGCAGGTATGGAGGAATCCATGTGATTGTGGTGTTCTATTTGCCCGAAGTGAGGGTTGGCAGAGCAGACTTGCCAGGTGAGCTGGGGGTGTCTGGCCCAGAGTTTGCCAGCAATTGGATGTGCCTGATAATGGTAAGATATCATAGGGCCTTGGACCAGTGTTCCATTGTTTTTTCCAAACATTCCTCTAGGTCGTATAGTCCTGGTGTGTCCACTTGCTTTATAGCGGTAACTTGTGGTTGCTGTGAGGCTGAACACTGAGACGCTGATGTGTCACGTGCATTAATGGTTGGTTACCCATGCCGGACAGTGGTGTGTGAAACTCCCCGATTAAAACAAGCTTGGAAGCAGGAGCAGCATCCACTTGCATAATAGCTTGCCTCAGGAAACCCTATGAACCTCAAGAGAGAATGAAAGACACTCAAGTGTTGAGGACTCTCCTTCATAGGGTTGCTATGAGTCACCTGCCACTCGACGGCACTTAACAACAACAACATGCAGACTTTATAATAATGTATTAATATTGGTTCCTCAATTATAACAAATGTACCTTACAGCAGTGTAAAATCTCAATTAAAAATACATTCTTTAGTCATATGGGTTCTCTGTACTATCTACATATATTTTATACAAACTACATTTTCAAAAAAAAATATAACTGTCTTTTAAAAAAATCATTAAGCCTGGTTACACAAAACCAAATGAAGAATGAAAAAAATGGGAGAGTGATACTTTAGCTTTACTCCAAATATTAAACAGACCATGACAAGACACAAACAACGACCAAATAAGATCAGTAAAGAAATTTTCTCGAAAACTTTTTAATGGCTAAGGAGGACATTTGATATAATGAAGAAAATTATTATTATTCTAGGTTTTAAACATGCATTGAGATTTTAGGAAAACGTATGAACCTATTTTGATGTCTAGATAATTAAAAATCAGCCAATCAGACCTTGAAGATAAACCTAATATCAAATAATAATTCTATAAATAAATTGCTTCATGTCTTTAGTCATAATTATAACTATTTAGAAGTCAATTGCAAGGCTCTTCATTTTTAAATACAATATGTATATGTGTATGGAAAAATAAACTGAATGGTTATGTAAAACCTTCATTATGATGTCTTTATGCATTTGTATGTGACTTCTATGTAATACAAATGAGCAACTTATATGTAAGATAACGATTTCTTTGAACTTCAGCTTTTTTTGACTTGAAAGACCACATTACAGCATTTTGTCAATTATAAAAGGACTATGCTGCTTGGAGAGACAGAAGCCACATGGAGAAGCGTTTACTTATCAGACTTGTACTTAAACCTTCTGGGACCTTCCACAAATCGCAGTTAGTAGGTGATGAGTCAATCCAATCAAAATCAAGTAGTGTTAGAAAGAACTGCTCAACAGAAACCTGTCTGGATTCCTGACTTCCTGAATACAATTTCTTTTTTTTTTAAACACAATTTTTTAGTAAAATAGCATGATTATTTTCTTGATCCATTACATTATAATAAGTATTCAGAAAATAAAAAGAAAACAGCAAAAATCCCAACAAAAAACCCCAAACTTATAGCTGTGGAGTAGAAATCCATTCATAGCTGATTCAGGAGGTTTTCAGAGGCTACAAATCGTATGGGAGGGGATTGCCCATCTCTGAATTAACAGCTGTGCTCCCTACAGATTATATAATCAGAGATAGTGATAGGTTTTACATAGAATTATTTGGTATCTAAATGCTTCATATTACATAAAATTTCCCAATGTCATTTTAAAACCCTACAAAAAGAATTGAACTTCTTTAAACTACATACAGATTGAATTTCCCAATAATATGTTCTATTTTTAAAAGTTTAATTTATCAAACGGCAGGCTAAAATGAAAATGAAATTATATGTAGACTATAAATTAATGAATATACAATATGCACTTTTTTCTCTCTGAAAAGCTTTTATAGTGTCACTTTTCTTTTTCTTGAAGATAAACATAGAGTGTAGGTCTATTTTCTTTTCATTCCATAAAATATAATTAATTAAAGAACTTACATTTATAGAAAATAATAACTACTCTTATAAGGAACATGGTTAAGGTATGTCTGTATGTGCTCAAATCGTTTTCTGCATACAAATTTCTTAAGTATTTTTGTTGTATGTGCCGTCAAGTTGTTTGCAACTCATAGCAACCTAAACTCTGCTGTATCCTGTGCCAATCTTATCTGACACACCTCTGACACACCTACCCCATCACCCCAGTCACTGAATCAATCTGTCTCATTGACTGTCTTCCTCTCCTGCACTGTCTCTCCACCCTCCCAAGCATGAAACTTCAATATAAAACACTCAAAAAAAATTTAACTAAAACAAATTATTGCATAAACTATTTTGTCTACAATGTCTCTGTCTCTGTGTGAGTATGTGATTCTGCTTCACTTCTAGGTTGTTTTCATTTATTATATAATTTGACAAAAGTGAAATATTCAGTGTGTACTAGTATAGTGTGTTGATGTTTTGTAACAAGACATATTTGACATTAAAATGTTAAAAGTTGTTGTTCTTGTTGTTAAGTGCCATAAAGTTGAGTATAGCTCATAGAGACCCTGTGAACAAAAAACCTGAACCCTGTTCTATAGCCATCGTCTTTTCTCTAGATTCATAAAATTTCCAGAAGCATCGTGTTTAGGAAGTGGATGCCACTCCTGCTTCCAAGCTTCTCTGGGAGCTCCACCAAATGCTGTCCACCATGAGTAATCATTATGCATTTGACACACCAGTGGCACAATGTTCAGCATCACAGCAACCCCAAGTTACTTCGGTACAGCAAATTGACAGACCCACTTAGAAGAATGTTTATTCCAAACACGATTAATACCAGGCATGAGGGCCCAACAGACTTAAATACAAAATCTTGCACACCAGGTTCTGATTAGCTCTAAACAAACTTCCATAGCTCATTGTTCTCCAAGTTCAGCAAATCCAATCAGCTCATACACAATTGTGAAAAAAGTAAAAAACAACCAAACAGTCCACATTCAAACCTCAACCAAAACAAGGGAACCCATCTTCCAAAAACCAACCACTTCATTCGTTAGCCTTCAAACTAAAGGCTTAGGACCCAATCAACTTTTAAATACAAAGGCACACCAGCAGGTCCTAATTGACTCTAAACAAAAGGCTTCCAACCAACTTTATATTATATTGAGAAGAAAACCTCAGAGCCCTGGGTTATACAAATATTGTTGTGAGTTTCCACTGAGTTGACTACAACTCAGAGTGACCTATTCTGTACCATACTAGTAATTCCTGATATATTCAACCCCAATATTACAGTCACTGTGCCAATTCATCTTTCCCCCTTTTTTTTCCTTGATGAAAGTCTCTCTTTGATGGAATCTCTGCCCTTCCTAGCATTTGTCTTTTTACAGGGACTAGACTCTTTTGACAATATGCCTGTAGTATGTGAGATGAATTTGACCATGCTGGCCACTAAGGAGGGCCCTGGTTTTATTTCTTCCAAGTCATACCTATTAGTCCCTTTGGAAAACCATGGTATATTCCGTACGGTTCTAAAATACCACCACAATTAAGAGATATGTTTTTTCTGCTGTCATCCTTACTTGTGCCCAGTCCCAATAAGGGTAATCCAACAGAATGTGAAAATTATCAAACAATATCATTAATATTATACAGAAGCAAAATATTATTGAAGAACATTGAAAATACCGCTGAACATCATCCAAGAATGACTAGAACAACACTTTGACATTGACTGCCAGAAGCTCAAATGGGAGTTAGAAGAGGCTATGACACCAGTGATATCATTGCTGATGTTAGCTAGATCCTGGATGAAAGAAGAAAATACTAAAAAAAAGTCTATCTGTGTGTAATTGACTATGCAAAGTCGTTTGGCCATGTAGATCACAATAAACTATGGCTAACATTGAAAAGAATGGGAATCTCAGTACATTTGATTATGCTTACATGAAATGTATACCTAGACCAAGAAGTAGCTTTCAGAGCAGAACAAGGAAACCCTGCATGGTTGAAAATCAGGAAGGGTGTGCATTAAAGTTGAACCCTTTTCCCATACCTATTCAATCTGTGTGCTGAGAAAATAATTCATGAAGTTGGACTCTATGAGGAAAAAATGTGGCATCAGGATTGGAAGAAGACTTGTTATCAACCTATGTTATGCAGATGCCAAAACCTGGCTTGCTGGAATAGTGGAGGACCTGTAGTGCTTACTGCAGAAGATCATAAACTATACACTTCAATATGGATTGTATCTCAACCACTGGGCCAATAGGCAATATCATCATAGATGGAGAAAGAATTGACATCTATGATTTTATCTTCAATGGATCCACAATCAACACCCTTGGTGATATTTGTTGTTGTTGTTGTGTGCCGTCGAGTCATTTGCAACTCATAGCGACCCTATGTACAACAGCCCTAAACCGTGCTCTATTGCTATTGACCCTTGGTGATAAGAAGACATATTTATTTAGGCTGAGCTACTGGTAAGGCCTCTCCAAAATACAAAAGAGCATTGATGTCAGCTTGAAAAATAAGCTGCACCTGCAGAATCTTTTCAATCATTTGCTATGAATCTGAGAGTTGGACAATAAAAAAATGACAGAAAAATCAATACCTTTGAGTTGTGGTGTTGGAAATGAGTACTAAATATATCCCACTAACTGCCAAAAAAATAAACATATATATGTGTTGGAAAAGGCACAATCAGAGTGTTCTTCAGACGCATGAATGGCAAAGCTTCTTCTCTGATACTTCAGATGTTTTGTTGTTAGAAGAAGCTATTCCTTGGAAAGGGATACCATAGCGGGAAAGGTGGAGGGTTAGTGTAGGATAAGAATACTTGCAACAAGATTGATTAACACAGTAACTCCAACAATGGGCTCAAGGGAAAAAAGGACAGTGATGTTGGAAAAGAAAAAGGCAGAATTTAGATTTGTTGTACCTGACTTGATGTCCCTAACAACAACAACAACAATTATTTTGCCAATATATTCAATTCACCTTGTACTTCTCCCTTCATTACCATTTGTTCTTGAGCATATAATACTTCTGCAGGGTTTCAGTGTCAACTGGTGACTATTTTTTCACACCCTTTTTTGATGTGTTGTGCATCATCATACTGAATGAACTAGGTCTCATAAGGACAAACTTGAACCTCATAAGGTCTTTATTGCAAATATAGAAGAATAATTAGTAAACTGTTTATGGAAGTTCAAGAGGGGAAATGGTAGGAGCAGAGGAATGAGCATGGGTGGGGGAAATCACAAGGTTGCACAATTTGAGGGGTAGAAGAAAGGGGTAAAGGAAATGAGAAAGATTCATCAGGGACCTGAAAAGATAGTAATGCTGGGCCTAGTTCAGCAGAGATTAATTTTATAAAACACAATATATAGAATGATTGTGTGAAACGTAATGTCAATGAAGGAAAGTGTAGGGGAAAGGCAGCATTAAAAAATAAAGTTATAAATAAAAAAATTTCCTATAAGCTCATTCAATATAGCAACATGTGCCTTGATTTTTTTTCAATTCTTTCAGCTTAAGAAATGCCAGTTCTTTTTTATTTTCTGACTCCAGATTTTTGCACATTTTATTATAATACTTTGATTTGTGTTCTCAAGCTACCTTATGAATATTTCTGATCATCTCTCTTATTTCAACATTTTTTCCATTTGTTTTTGCCTACGTTCCAATGCATATAGCAGAATCTCCTCTGACATTCGTTCTGGTCCTTTATTTACCCCATATCTTTGTAATTGTTCTGCCCATGAAATGCTCCTCAAAAGAATAATCCACACGTCTGTAAATACAAATAAGCACTCTGTTCCAGAGTATCCACTAGCAGAGGCTTTCTCCCTCAGTAGGAAGATGGTGAGGGAAAAAAGGCCCGAGTCCCCCCTCTCAATTGCTTTTATGGCTCTCCTGGGTGACCCTGTCGGGGAGGGGAGATTGAGATCATGGTTGGTGGTTCGGGGGATCAGTCATGTGGGTCGGCTCTTGACGGGCTGGCTACTTTGCCCACCTTTACCCTTTTTGTGTCACGTAGACACTAGTTAATTCTTTACTTTGCAAGGACAGATAAGACTTTACTGGGGCATTCGTGTTTGCCTTAAGCTAAGAATTTTTATGCCCTGCTTCTGCTTCTGGTATTAATGGGGGTTTATAAAAAATGGGGTTTATGCTGTTGTCCCTTCAGTAATTGCCTTTTATATTTTTATGGATGATATCTTTGATCTTAAGCTACAACTCTTCTGGTCTTGATAGTAAGCGTTCAGCACGTAAAATTATTTGTTAGATGGTTTGAAGTTCAGGTGGAATTGACTCAAGGTTTGAATTCTAATTCTTGCAGACTTGTTTTCCTTTTTCTCAGCTTTAGGTTGAACTTTATATATGAGTAATTGACCCTCATCTGATGACCTTGTTGTAACTGCTTTTATTGAGCTTGTCCACCAACCTTGTGTCTTTGCATGTACAATAATCACTGTTCATGCCTTAATTGTTAATAAAAAAGGTATTTGCATTGATCATACAAAATTCTATACTTAGATCTCCAGCCTCATTTCTGACACCAAGTTGAATTTTCCCTCTACCATTCCATCTTTTTTGTTATTTAACTTTTGTTTTCTAATCACCAATTATTGTTAATACATCATGGTTGCATATTTGGTCAATTTCAGACCATAAAATTGCTAACAATCCTCAATTTATTCATATTTAACTTTAGTTGTTGGTATGTATGTTTGAATGGCAGTTGTATTAACAGATCTTCCTTGTATGTATCTTATCATTCACAGTTTTGTACTTCATGAAAGATCATGAAATGTTCTTTTTAAACATGAATTCATCATCATTCTTCCTTAATACAACACCAAAAATGTGATTTTGTGGAAAAGAGCTTACAATTCTGTTGTTAATTACCAATCCCAATTGAAGTCAGAAAGTCACTGAAGAGGGTTTGGTTTTAAAGACAAAAATCACTGCACATCGCCCCTAAAAAAGTTATTGTGTGTTTAATGACAAAATTGCTGCATTCAGACGACTGACAGGAATTTAAATTCTTTCTAATAGCATTATTTTATTACCCTGGAAGAAGTATATGCAAACACAACTAATGAGGGCAAGAAAAGATGACAGGTAATCAATATATTTTTAAACTGTAAGAAGTAATCAACAGAGAAAATGAGAATTGAGTGCTACAAATGGTGCACAAAGCAAGCCGTTTTGTGTGACATCATGCTGAAAAGGCTGAGAAATCGATGGCAAGAGATACTCTGGAAATAGAGTGAGGCACCAGACTAATACAGAAATGTATGAATTGCTTAAAAAAAAAAGCAAGAAAACTCTTTTAACATATTCTATACTGGCCGGTAACCACTCCTCACTCACCCAGCAGGACACAAAATTTTTCATTTGTAGAAAAATTGAATCATAAATGCTTACACAGAGAAAAATAAGAAATGTGAAGAAGGTAGAGAAACCTAATTACTTGAACAATTTTATCAGACTCAGAGGTTTGGTGATTTCAATGAACCAGCTACACCAAAGGAGAAATATGGGCACTACTGGACCATAAAGATTTAAAGCTTCGGAAACCTGACAGAAGGTTGGCATGAATCAGAATTGGCTTGACCATATTGGGCTTGGTTGGATTTTATCAATATTAAGATAATGGCTGAAACAAGGAGCTTAAACACAACCATGACTCTAAGGATGATGTGTGACTGAACAACATAGTGGTTTGTTAACAGAAGGTCACAATGAGTCAGAGTGGGTCTACCACTCTTAACACAGTGTGAACCTCCAGAACTGGTCATCCAACAGGTTTCCAGAAACTGTAATACAATCACAAAAATTGGAGAAGAGAATCTATTTTCCTTCCATGGAGCAGTTGGTAGATTTGAACCACCT
>NW_006399908.1:6513398-6539083 GCF_000299155.1 Elephantulus edwardii
CAAATGTATTTGTCTGAGTGTATGTGTTAACAGTCTTTTTAAATATTTTGAAATTTTTCTTCTAAATATATGCTGATATATATATGCTGTTGTTATGTGCCATCAAGTTGAGTACAACTCATAGCGACCCTATGAACAAAAGATCTGAACCCTATTCTGTCCTGCACCATGCTCACACTTCCTGACACACAAGAGCCCACTGCAGCTCAGTCATCTTGTCAGTCCACCTGGTGGAGGGTCTTCTTCTCTTTATCTGACCCTTCACCCTTCCCAGCATCATGTCCTTCTCCAAGGAACAGCCAGCCCCACCTAGCAACAGACTCATCATTGCTGCCTCCAAAGAGCATTCTGGCTCCATCCATCTGAGACATATCTATCTGTTCATTCTCTTGTATATATGTGCACACATACATGTAAATATGCACAGATATAAACTTTGCTTATATATGCAACAAAACTACCTTAAAAATTCAGGCATTTAAATTTTAAAATGTTCATAAAAAGCAATGTTAGTATTAAGAAAGTGAAGGCTTATTTTTATATCCAGTTATCATGTAAAATAACATCTAATCAAAATGTTTGATTTTTAACTCATGTATCAAGGGCTGATAAAATAGGAGTATGTGAATTCTAATATTAAATAAGGGGTTTTGCAGTGAAGTCCGTGGACAATTGTGCTGCACCCCCAGAGACACAGCATCTGATTTAAATCCACAGAGCGCTCAGCACGAGAAAGATGAACACTTCTACTTTGATTTATATTCTTGGAAACACACTGAAGGGTCAGCAATGACTTTGTTATGACTTGAGGAGAAGGTTTTGAACTATATAAATTCACATCTACTTCTTTTTACTAGCTAAGCTTTGAAAACTACCATCTCTTTTTTTAATCTTTAATATTTGAGCCAAGATAATGTATATATTACATGGTGATTGAGAAGTTTTAATATAATTAAAACATTAATATATACATTATATGGTGATTGGGAGGTTTAAATGCAAGTTAAAAAAGTAATTACATTAAAGTGCAATGTATAACATGAACCACAAGGAAGTATATTTGCTCACAAAATTATTCTCTTCATCTTCCCTTGTTGTTGTTGTTGTGTGTCATCCAGTTGAGTGCAACTCACAACAACCCTTTGAACAATGATCTGAACCCCATCCTATCCTGTGCCACCCTCACACTTTCTAAAACATTAGAGACATTGCAACAGTCACCGTCTCCATCTACCTGGTTGAGGATCTTCCTCTCCTTTGCCAACCCTCCATCCTTCCAAGCATCATGTCCCTTTCTCAGAAATAGCCCCTCCTAGCAATACGCCTGAAGTGTGTGAGGCAAAGTCTCATCATCTTTAACTCTAAAGAGTACACCAATTGCACCCTCTCCAAGACATATTTGTTTATTCTTTTGGCAGTTCACAGGATGTTCAGTACTCTTCACCAACACAATAGCTCAAAGGCATCAATTCTTCTTGTGTCATCCCTACTCATTTGTCAGCACAGCAAGTGTTCAGAAAGACCATGGTCTGAATTATATGCACCTTAGTCCTCAAACTGACATCACTACTCCTTAATATATTGGAGAGGTCCCTAACAGCAGACTTTCCCAGTGCAATGCATCTTCTTCTTTCCTGACTGCTAGTTCCAAGGTGTTATTTGTGGATCCAAGCAAGATGAAGTTGTTGACAGTTTGAAATTATTCTCCATCCATCATGATGTTGCCCATCAGACTAGTGGTAAGAATATTTGTTTTCTTTACACTGAGATGCAATCCATACTGAAGGCTACATTCCTTGATTTTCTGCAAAAAGGATTTCAAGTCCTCTTCACTTTCTTGCTGCAAACAAGGTTGTGTATCTGCATAACACAGATTATGGATGAGCCTTCTCCTGATCCTGATACCGTATTTCTCTTTCTAGAGTCCAGTTTTTCGAATAATTTCCTAAGCATACAGATTGAATTGATATAAAGAGAGAATGCAACTCTGCCACACTCCCAAATTTAAACCACGTAGTGTTCCACTGCTCTGTTCACACAACAGCCTCCTGGTGCAAGTATATTTTTCACGTGATCATAATTAAGTGCTCTAAGATTCCCATTCTTCTCAATGACAGCCACAAGTTGTTATGATCCACACAGTCAAATGTCTTTGCATAGTCAATAAAGCACAAGTGGAAATCTTCTGGTATTCTTTCCTTACAGCAAGGATCTCTCTGACATCAGCAATAATATCTCTAGTGACATGGCCCCTTCTTCTTCAATTCTGCTTGAACTTCTGGCAGTTCCCTACCTACCTACTTGCCCGAAGTTCCCTTCTAGCCATTTTTAATGAGCAGCAGCAGCATTTTGCCTGCATGTGACATTAATATTGTTTGACAGTTTCTACCTCCCCACAGTTAAGCATAAAACAAGATTAAATTCAACCTTATTCAAGAAAGTAAATATTAAAAATGGGAAACATTGTCTTTCTATAGAGAATTGACAAGCAAAGAAAATGAAAATTATTTTAAGAGTTGGACAATGACTAGGGAGGATAGAGGGAGAATTGACGCCTTTGAGCTGTGGTGCTGGAGAAGAGTACTGAATGTACCATGGACTGCCAAGAAAACAAACAGATTCATCGTAGAGAGGGTTAAACCAGGCTACTCCTTGGAGGCAAGGATTCTGGGGCTTCACCTGACATACTTTGGACATGTTGTAAGGAGAGACAGGTCTTTAGAGAGGGACATCATGCTGGGTAGAGTGGAAGGACAGTGCAGGAGGGGAAGACCCTCTATGAGGTGGATTGATTCAGTGACTGGGGAACTCGGTATGGGTGTGTCAGAGGCAATGAGATTGGCAAAGGATAGAGCACGGTGAGGGCTGTTGTACATAGGGTCGCTATGAGTCGCAAACGACTCGACAGCACATAACTACAACAACAACGCTTTTATCAGTGTTTATAAGGGTTGTTGTTGTTATTGTTGTTGTTGTTATGTGCCGTTGAGTTGCCTGTGACTCATAGTGGCCATATGTACAACGCTTCTGAATCCTGCTTTTTCTTGAGCCCAATTCATTTTCTCTGACACACTTACCTGCATTACACCAGTTACAGAATCAATCCCTCTCACACAAAACCTTCCTCCCTTGCACTGTCCCTCCACCCTTCTAAACATGACATCCCTCTCCAAAGACTGGTTGTTCTACACCATGACCATAGTATATGAGATGGCATTTCCAAATTCTTGCCTCCAAGGAGCGGCCTGGTTTCACATACTCCAGAATTAACCTGTTTATTCTCTTAGCAGTCCATGATATTTTCAATATTATTCTCCAGCACCACAAATGATTCTTTTCATAGATTCTTTTTCTGTCATCCTTAGCCATTGTCCAGCTCTCTGATACATAGCAAGTAATTGTTAAGACCATGGCCTGGATCAGGCAAACCTTAGTCTCCAGACTGTCATTGTTTCTTTTCAGTACTCTGGAGAGGTCTGTGACCGCAAATTTTCCCAATGCAATTAATCTTTTGGTTTCCTGGATGTTGTTAGCAAGAGTGTTGATTGTGAAGTCAAACAAGCTGAAGCTATTAACAAAGTCAGTCTCTTTACTATCTATCATGATGCTGCCAATTGGCCCCTGGGGAGAATCCTTGTGTTCTTGATGTTGAGCTTCAATCCATATATTTAAAGCTGCAGTCCTTGACCTTCTCCAGCAAATGCCTCAGGTCCTCCTCAGTTTCCACAAACAAGGTTGTGTCATCTGCATAACTCAGGTTGTTGATGAGTCTCCCTTCAATCCAGATGCCACATTTCTCCTCAAAGAGCCGAGCCTCCTAGATGATCTGTTCCAGATATAGATTGAAAAAATATGGAGATATGATGTGTACATGGTGTACACCTGTCTTGATTTTGAACTATGTAGTGTTTCTCTGTTCTGACAAATGCCTCCTCGTCCAAGTATAGATTTCATATACACACAGTCAAATGTCCCGGGATTCCCATTCTTGTAAAGCCAGCCAGTTTATTGTGATCCACACATGAAACATAGACATTCCTATTGTACTCTTTGTTGTCAGCTAAGATCCATCTAACATTGACTATAATGTGCCTAGTGCCAGGGCCTCTTCTAAACCCAGACTGTACATCTGACAATTCTCTGTTGATGTACTATTCTAGTCAGTTTTGTATAATTTTCAGAAAGATTATGCCTGCATGTGATATTAATGATAATATTAGATATTTCCACACTCTGTATGATCATCTTTTTTTGGAATGGGAATAAATATCAATTTCTTTTAATCAGTTAGCCATGTGGTTGTCCTCCAGATTTCTTGTCATAACCTGGTGAGCAAGTCCAGGGCAGTGAGGAGGACCAGACGCCATTATTGGAAGCCCAGCTCGCACATGAGTGGGCTTTGTGTTACTGAGTGTTCAGCCGGCAAACAGGTGATTCTCTGGTTTAAAAATTAAAGAGAAACCTTTGTCCTCTGTCCTGCAATGGGCTGTGAACTTGGGTGGTCTCTCTTCCTGTAAATCATATATCTTAAGTCGTTTCGGTCTCCTAACCCCTTTCATGTGAAAAGCATTAAGGAACAGAGTATATGCCATCCCTTGCTCTATTGTTTCTGTATTTATCTTTTATGATTCTATGAAAACTGAGATATGAGATCACTGTTTATTATGATTCCAGGGAAATCCTAAAAAATGAGCTCATTGCTTAGAGCCCTGTATATTCTAATAAATGCAGACCCACGAGGCTGCCGTATCTTGTCCGGTCTGTGTGAGTGTGTTTTCCTTTGCAGCAGTCCTGTCTTGTCTTCTGTGTGTTTGTCTCTTTATGTTCATTTCTTCCATGCATTGTGAAAAGGGTTGCAGTTTGCAACAGGCCAAAATATGTTTGTTGAAATATGTCAATTGGCATGCTGTCAATTCCTGGGCCCTTGGGTTTTTTGTTGTTGTTGTTATTTTTTATGTTGATTTGTTCATATAGCTTGTATACATTGTTTTTCACATTATTCATCATTCATATTGTGTTTAACACAATCATTCACATGCATTATGTTTTACAGAATCAATTACCATTGGAACTTGACTATCATTACTCAATCTTTTCTGGTACCTGCCGGATCCTTCCCATTTTCTTCACCTCTGTGCAACACTTTGGTTTTGTCCTTACCCATCCTAACCCCTCGGCTTCCACCACTTCCCCCTATCATTCCCCATAAGTGTTTTACTAGTTGTTCTTTTATTGTTATAATAATTGCCTTACGCAGTATTTGTCCTTATGAAACAGAGTTAGTTCACCCAGCACAATGCTCTCCAGTTTCGCCCAATTAATGTAGTATTTTTCAAAATCATTGCTCCCGAGTGCTGTATTGTATTCTATTGTGTGGATGTATCATAATTTTTCAACTCATTCTGTTGTAGTTAGACATTTGGGCTGTTTGCATGTTCTTGCAATGGTTAACAGTGCTTCCAGGATCATTGCTGTGCTGATCTCCATTTGTGTTTCAGTTCTAATTTCCTTGGCGTGGCTAACTCTGAGAAGAAAGGGAATCCCAGAACACTTAATTGTGGTTACATAAAACTTATACGTGGACCAGGAGGCAGTCATCAAAACAAAGCAGGGAAACACTGCATGGTTCAAAAATGGAGACAATGTACACCAGAGATGTGTCCTATCTTCATACCTTTTCAATCTATATGCAAAACAGATCATCCAGGAGTTTGGCCTCTATGAGGAGGATGTCTCATCGGGATTAGAGAAAGACTCATCAACTGATATTATGCAGATGGCATAACCCTGCTTGCTGGAACTGTGGAAGACCTGAAGCACTTGCTGCAGAAGGTCAAGAACTGTAGCCTTAAATATTGATTAAAGCTCAACATCAAGAAAACAAAAATTCTCACCACTGGGCCTTATTGGCAGCATCATGATGAAAGGTGAAAAAATTGAGATTGCTCACAGCTTTGGTTTGCTTGTCTCTACACTCAACAGTCTTGGTACCAGGAGTCAGGAAATCAAAAGATAAATTGCATTAGGAAAGTCTGCTGTCAGGAGCAGCTCCAGTGTACTGAAAAGCAATAATGTAAGTCTGGATACTAAGGTGCACCTGACCCAGGCCATAATCTTTGCAATTGCTTGCTATGCATCAGGACACTGGAAAACACGATGGATGATAGAAAAAGAATCGATGCCTGTGAGCTGTGGGGCGGGAGAAGAGTATTGAATAGTCCATAGAAAAAAAAAAAGAATAGTCCATAGACTGCCAGGAGAACAAATAACTTTGTTCCAGAGAGGGTGAAGCCAGGCTGCTCCTCGAAGGCAGATTCTGAGACTTCGTCTGACATACTGTGGGCATGTTGCAAGGAGGCACCAGACCTTGGGGAGGGTGGAGAGATACTGAATTGTTTCAGTGACTGGGGTAATGAGGGTAGGTGTGTCAGAGACAGTAAAATTGGCACAGGATAGAGCAGGGTTCACGGCTGTCGTATATAGGGTCACCATGGGTATCAGGTGACTCCACTGCACATAACACTAGCAATCACATAGTCACATGATGATATATGTTGTTTCATTAAATTCTTCTGTGTCAACCAATTCTTTTTGGTATAGTGACTCTTTGTACTCTTTCCATCCTCTTTTGATACTTCCTGGCTCATTCAACATTCTGTCCACAGCATATTTAAGTATTGCAACTCGAGGCTTGAATGTGTTCTTCAGTCCCACAGTTTAAGAAATGCTGAGCAAATGCTTAGCTTGTGATTTTCTGGCTCCAGCTCCTTCTTCATTTCATTTCATTATAGTAATTTGCTTTTTATTCCCTAGCTGCACTTTTAAATCTTTTGTTCAGTTTTTTAACATCTTCATTTTTTTCTCTTTGCTTTGACTTCTCGATGCTCAAGTGCAATATTCAGTATCTCTTCTGATGTCCACTTTGGTCTTTTCTTCTTCCTGTCTTTGTAATGACCTTTTGGGTTCTTCATGGATGATATTTTTTATATCCTCCACAGTTCATCTGTTCTTCACTTGTTAATATTCAAGGTCTCAAGCCTTTTCCTGAGATGATCTTTAAATTTAAGAGGGTAAAGGTCAAACTTTGTTTCTTCCATAACCACCACCCAAACAGATACATGCACACCCATGTTTATCGTGGTTTTGTTCACAATAGCAAAGAGTTGGAAATAACCTAAGTGCCTATCAACAAACAAATGGATAGAGAAGCTATGGTATAGTCACACAATGGAATACTCTGTTGTATTGAAAAAACAAGGAACTCATAAAATATTATACAAAATGAGTGGCCCTGGAGGACATTATGCAGAGTGAAATATCTCAGACACAAAAGGACAAATACTACATAGTGTCACTGTTGTAAAACAGGACTAACATCAGGGTTAGGGAGAGACTGAGAAAGATGGGATAAATTATGTATACTGTATTGAAACAGATGAGGGAGAGAACTGTTTAAAAGGGCTATATGATTAGGTATTATTGTCAAGACAGGAGTCCAGAATGAAAGCTGCACAGAGGATAGAGTTTGTATAACAATAATGCAATAATTTTTTATCTACTTTTCAAAACGAAGGCTGCATAGTGGAGTGGACTTTGGGGGGAGGGATTGCGTAACAATGAAAGAATTTTTCTTTTACTTTTCAAAGAAAAGGGAGAACTGGAGGGGGAGGTTGGACAGGGAGAAAAGTGCAACAATGAATGAATGAATGGATGGATGGATGGAAATCCAACTTCCGTAAACTTTCATTAAAATTAATAAAATATATATATAAAAAAAATCCCCAAACTTTGGTTCTTAGGTATTGGATTTTATTTTCTTTACCTTCTGTTTGAACTTGCATAAATAGTTGATTATTTGATTCACAGTTAGCACCTGGTCTAGTTTTCACAGCTACTAATGATCTTTCCACAGATGTCATAAATCTGATTCCTGTGTAGGCCATCAGATAAGGTCCATCTGTACAGCTGACATTTGTGTTTCTTGTAAAAGGTATTTGGAATAAATAAATCATTGATTGTACAGAATACTATCATTCTGTCTTCAGCCTCATTTCTGTCAGCTATTCAATGTTTCCCAACTATTGATTCTTCCTCTACATTCCCAACTTTTGCATTCCAGTCATCCATTATTTTAGTGCATCCTGATTGTATGTTCAATCTATTTCTGATTGCAACAGTTGGTAGAAGTAATCTATTTCTTCATCTTTGGCTCTATTTAAAATGTCCATGACAATCCATTTCCTCAATGCCTAGTATGTCAGTATTTTTATGTTCCATTTCTCCGTTTTTTCGACATTTACAGTTCTTACATTCCGCCTTCCGATCACTAAGGTCTGATTGCAACTGTTCCTCCTCCTTTTTGATTCCCAGTACGAGGGCTCAGCCTCCTGTGCCATATTTGCTACTCTAAGTGTGCTTTGTTGTACATAAGGGTTTTCACAGACCTGCTATTTCAGAAGTGATGGCTAATCCTTCTCCCTAGTCTGTCTTAATTTGAGTGTTGAGCTTTATATTTATATTTTACAGCAATTTGCCTAAAAGAGCTGAGAAGAGTATGCATGTAACAAACTGAGTGTTGGTCCCAGAGGCCCACCCTTTTGTTGTGTGTATTGTGTTCCCACCCTGGCTTAATCCAGCTCAATTCATTCTCCTGCCCTTCCAGGATCTTCCATCCCCTACTCCCAGCCAACTCTGCTTTGATAGTACAGGCTACTCACTACCTATCTTCCCATTCCTGTCCACTCCCATGTGATATTGGTGTTCCTGCTATGTATTCCTAAAAGGAGATTTTAAAATATCTGTTCGGGTTTTTGAAATATAATTCTATTTTATTGAATTTTTAAGTTAATGTCAAAGTTTTTTCAAGGAATTTGCATGCCTTTAGTGCAATGCAGTACTGATATTTATCTTGGAGCAAGGGGGCTAAAAGAGCTTTATTTAAACTACAAAAGAAATCATTGTAATTAAGTTCACTTTACTTAACTATTATCTTCATTGACTGTCCAATACAAATAGATTTTTTTTATTCCTTAAACTTTTCTGCAATGTAATGTAACAAATGGCTTATATTTTAAAAATCTTCACTTTTAAAAAAATGTTGGTGGCATTGAGAAAGTCTGCTTATTTAATGTTGACTGACAAGTCACAGTAATTTCTTACTGAAAGCACCCTGATACAAATATCTTCATTTTCTAGGCAAGAAAATCCTAACCAAATTAGTGAATTAGATTTCCTAAAGTTATTTGACAAACAATTGTCAAAGAAAAGCTAAGAATCATATTTCCTAAATATTACCATCTCAATTTTTTATAAGAAGACAGTATCTTGAAAACTTAGAAGTCTTAAGCAATTTCAGTTGCATCTCTGTGGTATTAATCAACCTAACATCCTAACATCTTAGTTTTATCCACTGTTTTTTTTTGTGTTTTTTTTTTTTTCTTTCGGTAAAGGTGTTTGACTCAACATCACTCCTGAAGGAAATATGCAAATACTTGCTGGACTTGAATTTTAAACTCACCAGCGAGTAAAATCCTTACAGCATAAAGAATGACTTTAGAGAATTAGTCCCAAACAAAAATATCCATGCACTGCAAGTCACTTTTATTTACCCTTCTGCCCATGGTTTTTTATAGTGTACTATTATAACTTTCATTATAATTTGACATCTCCATTTAAAAACTATCATAGTTTCATAATTCCATAAGGGAGCAACTTGTAAGAACCATTAATTCCCCTATTTGCAGAAGTCTGTTCATTTCACCCCAGGTTTCAGTTGGTAAAGTAGCTTGAAATGCTAGCTGTTACAACTCATTGTCATGTTTCACAGTAACTGAAGCAAAGCTCTCTTAAATGAAGACAAAGTAGGAACATTACATCTGTCAAATGAAGTTACCCAGACCTGACAGAGCTGTTATTGCTTTACCGCCATTTTTCAAAGTGTTCTATGCATGATCTATTTCATTACAGAAACCCATTGTCATGAGATTTCTTTCTCCATAACAGGAAAAAGTATTTTGTTTTATTCACCTACGTGCAACTATGGGATTAACAGTCTGAATCCAAAAGATCATCAATAATGGCATTATCCCTGATGGAACGCGGTCAGGACAATAATGCAGCTTAGTCATAGAGTTATTGTAATGATAATTTTGCATTAGGAAAAGCAAAATAGTGACTTTGGAAAAAATAAACCAAAAAATTCAATTTATAAGGAAATTTTGGGAATATTCATTGTACTGTGTTATATTTTAAATAGAACATTAAGAATTTCTGATTAGCTGCAATAATTTCAACTGGCAAAATCTAATTAAAATGCACTGTTATATCTACTACAGTTTGTAGGAAGTTGCACTGCTACCCCAAAAGTCATAGCTCTCTGCCAGTTCAATTCCATCGTTAACTTTGTGAGAGAAAAATAGCTGATCTCCCATGTGAATTACAGTCTTCAAAATCCAATTTCAGAGTTAATATGAGTCAATTCTGACGAGGTTTTTGAGAGTGGTTTTTTGTTTTGTTCTTTCTAATAATATAGTTAGCTCCAAGCATTTCCAAGACAATGGGCTCAAATACATCAGAGATGCTGAAGATTGTGCAGGATAAGGCAGGGTTCAGGCCTGTTGATTGTAGGATCACTCTAAGTCACAGTCAACTGAACAGCATCTGGCAAAAGTAATGAAATATAGTTAATGTTTAAAAAGTAAATGTTTTCTTATCTGATTCTTATATTGTAATGCTAACCTCCCAGGTTGGTACCAATTTTTGTGGGTTTTTTTTTGTTTTTGTTTTCTGGGTGGTTGTTTTTTTTTAAAAAAAAAACAACTTGTAATTCTAACAAAAGTTTACAAAGAGTTGGGTTTTCATTCATTTATTGTTGCACATTTCCCCCCCTACCAAGCTGTTCACTTTTTTGAAAAGATAATGTTGTTGTTGTTATGTGCCGTCGAGTCGTTTTCGACTCATAGCGACCCTATGCACAACAGCCCTAAACCCTGCTCTATCCTGTGCCAACCGCACTGCCTCTGACACACCCATCCCGATTACCCCAGTCACCGAATCAACCCATCTCATAGAGGGTCTTCCCCTCCTGCGCTGTCCCTCCACCCTCCCAAGCATGATGTCCCTCTCCAAGGACCCGTCCCTCCTGGCAACATGTCCAAAGTATGTCAGACGAAGCCCCAGAATCCTTGCCTCCAAGAACTAGCTTGGTTTAATCCTCTCCAAGATGAATCTGTTTGTTTTCCTGGCAGTCCATGGTACATTCAGTACCCTCCTCCAGCACTACAGCTCAAAAGCATCCACTCTCCTTCTGTCCTCCCTAGTCATTGTCCAACCCTCTGATGCATGACAAGCGATTGCAAAGACCATGGCCTGTATCAGGTGCACCTTAGTCTCCAGAGAGACACCGTTGCTCCTGAGTAATTTAGAGAGGTCCCTAACAGCAGACTTTCCCATCGCGATTGCATAATTCCTTCCTCCTCCCAACCCATACCCTAAACCACTTTGCTAAGCACTTCTTATTCTGGACTGTTGTTATACAAATAACACCTAATAATATATTCCTTTTAAACAATTCTTTCCTTCACCTGTTCCAATGCAGTGTACATTATTTATTCCCTTTTCTTAGTTTCTCCCCAACCCCCATAAATTTTATTGACAACACCAAGACATTTGACTGTGTGGATCATAATCAATTATAGCTAACAGTGGCAAAAGTGGGAATCCCAGAACACTTAATTGTGCTAATACAAAATCTATACCTAGAACAAGAAACTATTGCCCAAACCAAATAAAGGAACACTGCATGGTTTAAAATCAGGAATGGTATGTGTCAAGGTTGTATTCCTTTCTCCACATGCGTTCTGCATGCTGAAAAATAATTTGTGAAGTCAGACTCTATAAAGAAGAATGTCGCATCAGAACTGGAGGAAGACTCATTAACAACCTGTGTTATGCAAATGGCACAATTTTGCTTGCTGAAAGTGAGGAGGAAATGAAACACTTGTTGCAGAAGATCAAGGATGACAGCTTTGGTATGAACTTGAGCTCAACATCAAGAAAACAAAGATCCTTACTACAGGACTGATAGTCTACATGATCGATGAGAAAGAACTGGACCGTCAATGATCTCATCTTGTTTGCATCAACAAGCAACATCCTTGATACCAGTAGTCAAGAAATGAAGAGACGTATTACATTGGGCAAGTCTTCTATCAGGAATCTCTCCAAAATGCTGAAGAAGAATGATATCAGTTTGAAGACTAAGGCATGCCTGATTCAGCCCATGATCTTCTCAGTCATCTGCTATGCCTCAGAGAGCTGAAAAAAATGAATAAGAGTGACAGATTAAGAATTGCTGCCTTTGAGCTATAGTTTGGAGAATACTGAATATCCTATGGATTGCCAGAAGAACAAACAGATATATCTTGGGAAACATGTAGTGAGAGTGTTTCTTCTTTGTAGACAAAGATGACAATGATTCATCTGCCATACTTTGGACATGTAGCTAGGTCAGACTATTCCTTGAAAAGAGACATCATGCTTATAAAGATGGAGGGTCAATGAAGGAGAAGAAGATCCCCAACAAGATAGACTGACAAAGTGATTTCATCAATAAGTCTGAGTGTGTCAGAGATGGTGAGGGCAGCACAGGCTAGGGCAGGGTGCAAGTCTGCTGTTCACAGAGTCACTATGAGTCCTTCTCAACAGCACATGACAACAATGACTAACAGAATTGTCTTGCCATTTCCCATCAATGACTTGTTCAGCCATTTTTACATTATTCAGCAAGGTTTTCCTTGCATTTGATAATGATATTGCTTTATCATTTCTGTATTCTGTTGTAGTTGTTGTTATTTGTCATTGAACTCCTAGTGACTGTATGAACAACGGCTGTGAACCTTTTCCTACCGCGAGACAACCTCTCACCGTCTCTAGCACACCTGATCTCATTGCCACAGTGACTGTGTCATCTTGGATGTTACTCTTCTGCACTAACCCTCTACCCCTTCCAAACATGATGTCATTCTCCAAGGATTGGTTGAATCACCTTATCTTGATGGAGAAACAAATATAGATCTTTTCCAGTCAGTTGTCCAGTTAGCTATATTCCAATTTTCATTGCATAAATTAGCTTGCATACTATGGTCCGTTTTTGCTTGTTGAAACATGTTAATGTGTATTCCATGCATTCCTGGGGCTTTACTTTTTCCAGTGTCTTCAGTATATCTTGAACTTTGATTACCATTGGTTCTTGCTCAAATACTATTTCCTAAAATGTTTTAATGTCCACCTTTGGTACAGTTATTCTCTGGGCTCCATCTATCTTTTGTACTGCTCCCTGCACCACTCCCCACTTAATCTTTTAGTATTGCAACTCACTTTTTAAATTTGCTCTTCAATTCTCTTAGCTTGAGAAATGCCAAGCATTTTCTTTGGTTTTGTTTTACTAAGTCCAGGTCTTTTCACATTTTATTATACTTGAGAGGGGGGTTTTTGTTGTTGTTTTTTTTTAACTGTCCTTTGAAATCTTCTTTTCATCTCTTTTGCTATAATATTTCTTCCATTTACTTTTTCCTGTTTATTTCGTAGTGCAAATTTCATAGTTGTTCTGGACTGCATATTCCGTATTGAATATACCGTGGACTGCTAAGAGACTGAACAGGTTTGTCCTAGATAGGGTTACACCCGGCTGCTCCTTGGAGGCAAGGATTCTGAAGCTTTGTCTTACATACTTTGGGCATGTTGCAGGAGGGGCCAGTCCTTGGAGAAGGACATCGTGTTTGGGAAGGTGGAGGTACAGCACCGGAAAGGAAGACCCTCTATGAGGTGGATTGATTCAGTAACTGGGGTAATCAGGGTGGGTGTGTCAGAGACACAGGATAGAGCAGTGTTTAAGGCTGTTGTACATAGGGTCGTTATGAGTCACAGGTACATAACTGCGCATAACAACAACAAGAACAAATAATACATTTTTAACTTGATGTTCTCAGATAGTAAAAAGATACTAATTTTGTATACTCATTTTAACTACCCTGATTAACTCACTCAACCATTCTAAAGTACTTCTGTTGTTTCCCTGGATTATCTTGAGAGGCAAGCGCTGGAAAACTGATATTTTGTGTTTTATTTTAAAATTTATAGCTAAGTTAATTTTTAAATTATTCTTATTTTGCACTGTTGTTGTTAGGTACTGTCGATTACAACTCATAGTAATCCTGTGAACAAAAGATCTGAACCCAGTCCTGTCCTGCTCCATCCTTCCACTTCCTGACACACAAAAGCCCATTGCAGCAGTCACCTAGTCAATCCACCTGATTGAGGTTATTCCTCTCCTTTGCTCACCCTCCACCCTTCCAAATATCATGTCCTCTCCAAGGAATAGCACCTCCTGACAATATGTTCAAAGTATGTGAGGCAAAGTCTCATTATTCTTTTCTCTAAAGAACACTCCCGCTGCACCTTCTCTGAGGCATATCTGTTGTTCTTTTGGCTGTCCGTGGGGTGTTCAGTGCTCTTCTCAAACACCACAGCTTAAAGGCATGCATTTCTATAGTGGAGTGGTGTTAAATAATAAAACCTGACACTCAGCACTTTGTTTGTTTTAATATACATTAATAGATATTACAATTTTGTGAGGCTGACTAAAACCAATTCTGTGATACCTTAAATCAAAAGGAAAGACATGCATTAGTCTTCTATAACTCTAGAAAATAATTTGTTTCTATTATAAATGTTTTAAAATGTTTGTTGAATTAATGTAATAAGCAAATAAGCAGTAAAATAAAAATCAATTTTAAAAACATATGCATTGAGTGGACTATCTAAATGCCTATTTTACTTGAAAGTATATTTAATTCTTATGCTTTGGGATTTTTTCCTAGAAGACTTTCCTACTCATTTTTTTTCTTTCTTTCTCAGCATTCACAGTTCTACTGCTGACATACAGCTAGGAGAGAACAAAATAGATAAAAGGGACCTTCTAAGAATAAAATTCCCATGCCCATCAAAAACCTTCTCCAAAAGGGTAAAAAGGAAAGACACAGACTGGGGAAAAATATTTGGTAATGACATATCTTATAAGGGACACATATCTACAATTTAAAGAATACTCAAGCAAGAAAAATGTAAGCAACCCAATTGCAAAATAGGCACAGGATATGACTAGACGCTTCACAAAAGAAGACATTCATAGGGCAAACAGACACAGGAAGGCTTAGTCAAAATCTCTAGCTATCAGAGAGATGCGAATCAAAACAGCTTCGAGAGATCCTCTCACCCTACCAATAACAACAGAACAGTAATCAACAAATGTGAGGGAAGTTGTGAAGAGATTGGAACATTTACTCACTGTTGATGGGAGTGTAGAATGATGCAACCTCTGTGGATGACAGTTTAATGTTTTCTCAAAACTTTGGAAGCAGAGATACCATTTGACCCAGCAATGCTACTACTAGGAATATACCCTAAAGAGGTCAGAACTTATAAGTTGCATGCACTCTACATTCTCCTTTATTTGCTTCATGCAGAAAGGAGGGAAAAAATAACTGGGAGAGAATAAAGTAAAAAGAGAGAAAACGAGAGTAGAGGTCTATCAGGGTGTATTGTCTGGTTTTGTTTTATGATATATTATTCTTTCAACCTGAGAAATTAATTTTTTTCTCTCATATTCCATAAGAATCTTTTTTCCTGTTTTTATATTCAATTCCCTCCCTTTCTATTAGATAATCTATTTTTTCATTAGATTCTATGCTGGGAAAAGAACAAATGAATTCTCCTTTGAAGAAAGAATAGTGAGATTTTTGTCTCACATATTCGGACATGTTGTTAAGAGGAACCACGCCAGAGAAAGACATTGTACTTGGTAAAGTAGGGGGGCAAGGAGAAGAGGGAGGCCCCCAGTGAGGTAGATGGACACAAAAGCTACAGCAATAGGCTCAAGTTCAGCAGTGATTGTGAGGATGGCACAGGAGGAGGCTGTGTTTTGTTCTTTCCTGCTTAGGGTTGTAATGAGTTATCAGTGACTTGATGATATCTACCAGGACTAACAATAATATCCAAACAAAGTATCCAAATATGACATGCCTCTTCTCTGGTTTAGAAAATTGAACTGGCTTTACTAAGAAATGTAAGGAACTTTCGTGGTGCAGTCTATAAGGTGTTATGCTTCTAACCAAAAGATGGTTTGTCTCAGGCAGTTCAAACTCATCACTCTGTGGAATAAACACTGTTTCCTCTCATTAATATTTAAAACCTTGGAAACACACTATGAGATTCAATGGTAGTTAGGATTTGAGTAAGACATTTAGAACTTTATCTTAATAAATTCAGCAATTATAATTCTTGAGAAAACCTGCCTGCCTGACTTTACTGTTTTCAACGTTTTGGATAAATTAATTCACTTTTCCATATATAAAATACTCTTTAGGTCAGTATCTAGATTCTAGCATTATGACAATTCAAAGGGATAATGCTTGCAAAGTATTGAAAATAGTGTTTCACACATACCTTGATTGAGCATAAATGTTTGTTAAGAGGAAAATACCATTTCAAGAGCTAACTAAACTAATTGCCATCTGTCATGGCACTCATTGCTTTGGTAGGTGTCTTTGAGTTGCTTCTAACTCAAAGTGATCCTATGGACAAGAAGGTGATGACCCTAGAGTCACTGTTTCAGTCCATTTCCTTGACAATCTTCCTTCACTGACCTTGACCTTGTTCTTTCTATCAAATTATCCTTTTCCAAAGATTTGTCCCTAGTGACAACATGACCAAAGTATATGAGCTCACTGTCCTTGCCTCTAAAGAGCTTCTTCCAAGAGAACAGTGTTTGTTCTTTTGACACTTTATGGGATAGTCCATTTTCTTCACAAAACCCACAATACAAAGGTATTAATTCCTTTTTCATCGTCCTTATGTAATACCCAGTTTTTCCATGCGTATTTAACAACAATTGGCATTAACTTTTGCTAGAGTCACTTTTTATTTTGCTACATAATCCCCTGTTATGTCTACTGTTGACTTTAAAAATGATTCTATTCATTAGAAAAGATTGACTATAAATAGTCCAGAAAAGAGAAAGAAATAAGAACTGAATGATAAGAAAATATGATTGTTTGTCAATTGTGATCAAGTTCTAAAGGAGGAAACTGTTATTCTGAAAGACATGTTAATAGAGAAGATGGCCTAGGATGCTCACTGACTGACTTGATTTGGCATTTCCTTTCCTTTGAAGTTTCCTTTGAAATTACTCCTAACATTTTTCTCTTTTTTACGTCTTGTGTTGACAACTGCCGTGTGTTCACGTATGTGTTCATGTATGCTTGGTGCAAGTACGTTTATGTGTGTGTGAATGTGTACATTCATGTAATGTAATGCCAATGCAAGATCATTTTAGATTATCATTTTGCTCCAGTGAGTGCTCTAAGTGTATGCTTTGCTCTTGTTCTTTAGACTTTTATTCCTTGTCTCTCACATTGAATATTTATTTATATTCTTAACAGGAAACAAATGGAACGGCCAAAAGGGGTTCTTTAGAAGATGTTAAGGAAAAGACAATTCATACAAGTTTGACCACAATTAAAAAGGAAAGAGAGAAATGACAAAATAGCATAAACAAATACGGGTGGTTTGCATACAAAACTTGTATACATTATGTTTCCCACTATTCTTCATTCGCATTATGCTTTGTTCACTAATTCTCATTTACTGTGTTTTATAAAATTAATCCGCATTGACTATGCCCACCATTGACCCATCTTTGCCGATCTCTGCTGGACCTTTCCCATTTCCTTTACTCCCTCCCTGCACTCACCAAATTTTGTGAAATCACCTTGTGATTTTGCTCCTGCTCATCTTCACCCCTCTGCTCCACCCCTTCATCCCCCCTTGGGTTCTCTTGTTGTCGCTTTATCATTTGTGTACTCTGTTGTAGTTGTTGTTATTTGTCATTGAATTCCTAGTGACTGTATGAACAATGGCTGTGAACCTTTTCCTACCGCGAGACAAACTCTCACCGTCTCTAGCACACCTGACCTCATTGCCACAGTGACTGTGTCGTCTAGGATATTACTCTGTTCTACCTTAAGCCAATTTCATTTTTTCTGACACATCTATCTCCATTACCTTAGCCATTGAGTCAATCCAAATCATCCAGGGTCTTCCTCTTTTGCATGTCCCTCAATCCTTCCAAGCATGATAAACATCTCCAAGGTCTGATCCTTCCTGGCGCCATGTCTGAAGTATGTCCAACAGAGCTTTAAAAATCCTTACCTCTTAAGAGCATCCTGGTTTCACATTCTCCAAGACGGACTTGATAGTTCTCTTAGCAATCCGTGATATATTCAGCACTGATTTCTAGCACCACAACTCAAATTCATCTCTTTTTCTTCCATCATCCTTAGTCATTTCTCACCTTTTTGATGCATAGCAAGTAACTGCAAAGACCATGGCCTGGATCAGGTGCACCTTAGTTTCCAGACTGACATCCTTGCTCTTAATTACTCTAGAGAAGTCCCTAAAAGCAGATTTTCCCAAAGAAATTAATCTTTATTTCTTACTTTTTAAATAAATTTTAATTTATATATATTATTAAGTATTTGTGTTAATCATTTTAAACAATTTTTTTATTAATTCTTATCTGTTACTTCAACTGTGAGTATTTGATAGATTAATGACTGGAGGACTATTATAAAAAAAAGAAAATTATACATGAAGTACATTAGAATCTGCAGCTTTATCAATGATCCAAAAGATACCTACTTTTTATACTTTTTTTGTCCAACCACATACATATTGGATCAGAATTGGATTAATATCTAATAATGCTGTGTTTAACATGATCCTTTGGCTCTCCGTAGTTAAGTTTGAGAACCACTGCTTTCAGTGCTTGGGATTGTAGTCTTCAATATGGATTGAAGCTCAATATCAAAGAAAACAAAAATTCTCACTACTAAGCCAATTGACAATATCATGATAGACAGGGAAGAGATTGAGATTGTTAACAACTTCAGCTTGCTCAGTCCCGCAATCAACACTCTTGGCCACAACAGTCAAAAAATTAAAAGATGAATTGCATTGGGAAAACCTGTTGTCATGGAACTCTCCAGAGTACTGAAAAATAATGATGTCAATCAAGAGACTAAGGTGCATCTAACTCAATTCATGGTCTTCTCAATTACTTGTGCAGCAGAGAGCTGGACAATGACTAAGGATAATAGATTAAGAATGGATTCATTTGAGTTGTAGTGCTGGAGAAAAGTATTGAACATACCATGGACTGCCAAGAGAACAAATATATCTTCGAGAAGGTGAAACCATGCTACTCCTTAGAGGAAAGAATTTTGAAGCTCCAGCTCACATTCCTTGGACATATTTCCAAGAGGGACTAGTCCTTGGGGAAGGCTGTCAAGCTTAGAAGGGTGGAGGGACAGCACAACAAAGGAAGCTCGTGGATGAGTTGGATTGACTCATTAACTAGGGAAATGGGAGTAGGTGTGTTGGACACAAGGGAGATTGGCTTAAGATAGAACAGAATTCAGAGCTTTTGTATGTAGGGTCTCTATAAGTAACAGACAACTAACTCAATATCACATAATAACAACAACAACATCGAGAACACATCACCAAGGTAGACAGAAAACACATACTTAAGCTGGGATAGAAATATTCCTGAACCAACAAGATACCTAATTTACTTGAATGCTATTGTTTATTGATAATATGTATGATCCAGTTTTAAATGAATTGTTATATGTTTTAGAATTCTTAAATGCACATTTTTGAACATTTTTTATGTATATTTCAATATTATACAACTTTATGCTTCCTTTATATTGTTTATATTCTCTTACAAAAGGTAAAAGAAAATTATTATATAGAGTAAACAATCTTTGCTTCTCAGGATGCTTAAACAAGGAACTTTATTTTAAATACTTGAACACAGGGAAGCTATCAAGCTTATTGTCTAAATATGAAGGTTGGATCTATCATTTATGCTTAAATCAAATGACAAAGACAACTGGGATTTTCCTAGAGAGGAATTGTCTGCATAAACTAATAGTCAGAGAGTAGATAAAATTAAGAATCAATCTGTGTTTAGAGGATTGAAAGCAAGATCAAGTGATTCTCTGCACAATAGATGTACTAGCTATAGTTTTAGAGAAGAAATAATAGACTGTATTGTATGAAGTAAGTATAGGTGCAATCCCTTTTGGTTGCCTGGGCCCTTGTTGAGACTTGCAAAGGCTTTGACAAAAAGTACTGGTCTCTCAGAATTGTTGAAATACAGTGTGTCTTGAATAAACTTACACAATCAGGAAGGAATCACCTAAAGTATTGCACTCTAGTATAGGATCATGGGTTCTGAGAAATATCAGCAAACCTGATACATTAAAGTTTTCAATCATAGCAGAATATGTCAGGGATGAAAATGGACCAACTTTCAACATCAAAGCCACAAAATTATGAAGATCAACTGCACTGCTCTACCATGACTATCTCCAAACACCTGGGCTCTCCCTGCTTGGGAAAAAAGGAAAATAAAACCCAAAAATCCATTTTAAACAGTTAGTCCTCTGGTAAGAATTATGTACAGCAGCAAGTACACATATGGACTCACAATTTAAAGTATTTGGGAATGGATTCATCCAGAGAAAAATGACTCTTGATGTCCATGCAAGCTGACAAACAAGGGTCCAATCAGGTTATATAAATTGATGAATAGAAAAGAGTCAATTGGGTTTTTGTTTGTTTGTTTGTTTGTTTTTTTAATGAAAGTTTACTGAGACTTAGGGTTTCCAGATTTTCTTAGGGTTTTTGCACTCTTTTCCCTACCCACCCTTTCCCCCACCACATCACTCTTCTCCTTGAAAAGAAAAAGAAAAACTCTTTCATTGTTATTAATCCCTCCCCCCAAAGTTCATTCCACTATGCAGCCTTCACTCTGGACTTCTGTAATGACAAGAATACCCATTCATATGTCCCTTTTTTTTTCTTTTTTTCCCTATAATTATATTTTATTAATTTTCAGAAACATTTACAGAGATTTTGGGCTTCCACTCATTCATTGTTGCACTATTCTCTCTACCCTCCTCCCAGTTTGTTCTTGTCCAAATGCCACAGTGATTGTTAAAGCCAGTTCTGATTAATCTTCTTTGTCAGTGTATCCTTTGCCATTCCCTAGCACTCCTCCCTGAGAGAGACTTCACCCTGAGTCATAAGGAAAAGGGGATGGCGTATTCTCTTAACTACTTCCTGCTGAAAAGGGACGCTGTGGGTTTCAGGGTGAAGATCTTCTCTCACTACTCTAAAGGGCCCCTTTGGCAGTAGGAAACACATAGACTATTATGGAGATTGATTTTGGAATTTAGATGCACTCTTATTGATTGTGCTTGGCTGTACATGTTCATATCCTTGAAGATGTATCATGGGGGTGTTGCAACCTAGAAGACACAAATTTGACTAACAAGTTATAAGTACATGAGTCCAAAAATTATGGAAAGTAAAAGAAAAGATTCTTTCATTGTTTTACAAACCCTCCCCCAGGTCCCCTCCACCATATAGCCCTCGCTCTAGTCTCCTGTGATGACAGAAATACCCAGTTATATCTCTCTTTTAAACGGTTCTCTCCCTCCTCTGTTTCAGTGCAGTATACATTATTGAACCCATCTTACTCAGTCTCTCCCCAACCCCAAGGACAGTCCCATTCTACAACAGTGGCATCATGTAATATTTCCCTTTTAAATAGATCTCTCCCTCATCTATTTCAATGTAATATACATCATTCCTCTCCTCGTTTTCTGTTTTCTCTCAACCATAATGCCAGTCCCATTTTACAACAGTGGCCCTATGAAATATTTGTCCTTTTGTGACTGAGATATTTCACTCAGCATTATGTCCTCCAGGATCATCCACTTTGCATAATATTTCATGAGTTCCTTGTTTTTCACTGCAGCATAGTATTCCATTGTGTGAATATACCAGGGCTTCTCTATCCATTCGTTTGTTGATGGACACTTGGGTTGTTTCCAACTCTTTGCTATTGTGAACAAAGCGGCAATAAACATGGGTGTGCATATATCTGCTTGGGTGACGGTTATGGTTTCTTTAGGGTAAACGCCCATTAGAGGAATAGCTGAGTCAAATGGTATCTGCTTGGGTGGTGGTGATGATTTCTTTAGGCCAATTGCTTTATTTATAACATGATGGAGTTGGGCCAGTTACACAGAATCAAACAAATAGAAGAGATTATAAAAGATTTTGTTGAAGTGTTGTCTGTAGGGAGTTTAGCTGTTAACCGAAAGGCAGTGCTTCTCTGACAGTTCCAACCCACCAGCAGCTATGAGGGAAGATGATGAGTAACTTTCCTGTGCAATTTATAGCCTCTAAAAACCTGCTGGAGGGTTAACTATGAGATGACTCTTACTAGAAGGTAATTAGTTTGAATTGAATTTATTTTTTATGTTTTGTTGTTATTTTACATAGTTGATGATCTAACATATTTCAAGCTGGTGCAAATTCATCCATTGTTTAAAATTATCAAATAAAAATTCTGATGTATACTTTGTGAGATTAATATAGTTTGGACTTTATTCTTTGTTCAAGATCAATTTTTATTTGGTTTCTATTACTAAAGGTCTAAATGAATGTTACATTTATTTTTTTTCTCCATCCATCCACATTCTTTCCCTTTCATGAACTGGAGTGAATAAAGCCATTATAAACAAATATTAGGAAAATTACCCTGTCAGTGTTGTCTTTACATTTCTAAGATGAATAAAAGTTTATAAAGACAGCTTTTGACAGGTCATTTTTTTTTTACTTTCAGTTTTAAACTATTGACATTTTTGTAGGTCATAAAAGTGTCCAAGTTTGCTACGTTTTACAGCCAAACTGTCTGTATTAAATTCAGTTAAAGACATGGTTTACTGCACAATTTTATGGAATACCTGAGATTAAAAGATTATATGAAAATATTTTTGTTAGATTTTAAGAAAGAAATCATTAATCACTGGAAAGTTGTCATAGTAACATTAAGTCACTTAAAATGTTTAGTGACTTTAAGCATTTTACAATATGTATTTTTTAAAAAAAGTATTTATTGACCTTGAACTATCATTTGATAAACAATACTAAGAGATGATTTGACCAGTTAACACAGCATGTTCTAATATTAATTCATTAAAACCTAAGGTTATTTCTTTCCACCACACTTCTGAAATGTTGATAAAATTGATGACTTTTTCAAGTAAAGTTTTGAATATTTCATATTTTTAGAGATACATTATGTGGGAATACTTTAAAAATGTTAGTTATTTTTATATGTTTAACACAGAGACTTCAAACACTCAAACTTGGATACCCTTCTATAGAATAATACCCGGCCAATGGGCTGAATCTTTATCTTGTATATAGACAATATTTTAGAACCTTCTGAAAATCATGTATTGCCCAGTATAACTAAAGAATATCAAACCAGAGGAATATGTGTGTTCCATTGTTTGAATACTTGCTATTTCACTGGCACTTGTTTGTTTGCCATCCATATTAGTACAAATCTTAAAAATGAGTCAATTATGCAATTGGATAGCAATCACCGTATTTTATCACTATGTGTCCAGGTTGCCCTACATTAATCTTCCTTTTCAAACACAGTTTATTTGGCAGAGAAAATGTCATAATATTTAATTTCATGTGCAATTTGGTAATTACAACCACTGCCCCCAAAATAAGATACATGTAACTGAATAGTGAGGTGATAAGCTGTTTTGATAGTTTCATTAGTTGAGTATGCAATTTTGGAAGCACATTAACCACAAAATAAAAATTATAATTTATAAAATGTAATCTTAATGCCTAGTTTAAAACCAGTGCAGGAATGTGTCAGACTTGTATTCTTTCTCTATATAGACTCATTCTGCATGCTTAGCAAACAATGTTATACAAATGACACAATCTTGCTTGCTGAAAGTGGAGAGGATTGAAGCACTTGTTGCAGAAGATGAAAGACTACATTCTTCACACCTCAACATCAAGAAAACAAAAGTCCTCACCACTGGACCAAAGGAGAACATTGTGATAGAAGATTGAAGTTGCCAATGATTTAATTTTACTTGGATCCACAATCAATCCATGGTAACACCAGTAGGGAATCAAAATATATGTTGCATTGGGAAAATCAGCTGTCTGAGACCTCTCCAAAGTTCTAAAGAGGAAGCTCTAAGGAGCTCTGGTGGCCTAGTGGCAAGAAGCTGTGCTGCAACTTCAAAGCATGCACTTAGAATCCATCAGCTACTCTGTGGGAGATGGCTAATCTCCTCTTGTGCAACTAATTGCCTTTGAAAACCTACCAGAGGACGGCCATGAGTCAGTTCTGACTACAACAGCATTAGGGAAATCTACTTTCAAAGACAAAGAATATCAACTTAAAGAATAAGACGTGATTGATGCAAGCTATAATATTTTCAAGCATTTCTTGTGCATCTATCTGGAAGTTGGACAATGACTAAGAATGGCAGAAGAACTTTTGAGTTGTAGTATTGAAGAGAATTGGAACCATCACATAGGTTGTCAAGGGAACACAAGTCTACCTCCAAGAAAGTGCATCTAGGGTACTCTAGAATCAAGAATTGTGACATTTTCTCTTACACACTGTGAGTATGTTATCAGGAGGGGACAGGCCTTGGAAAAGGATATCTTTCTAGGAAAGCCACAGGATGAATTGACAGTTACTATAGCAGTGGATTTGAGCATATCAGAGTTGGAAAGGAAGCCGTAGGAAAGGCAGGGTTCAGATCTCTTATTCATTGAATCTCTATGAATTATTGGGGACTTGATGGCATCTAGCAACACCAGCAGGTGGCAAGCATTGCACAAGGTTAAGATGTTCTCAAATAACTATCATTTTAATGGAAAATATCAGATAAGCAAATAAAATAAGATAAAACTCAAATGAACTCACTCACTATTAGAGAACCATGTTAGCCACTGTGAAAGGCAAATACTTCGGACAAGCAAGCAAATTATTATAGCCAGGTTATACGTCAACAGGTAATATTGTATAAATGATAAGGCCCACTTAATAGATAACCTGAGGTTTTATAAAAGTAAAGGAATAAAGAGGAGGGACAGAGAAGAGACTTATCTAATTCACTTCACTGAGGGATTTTAAAATGGGAATTATTTCCAAGTAGGCTATGGCAAGATTGTCCTTTGCAGACATTAAAATGTATGAGAATTTCTAAGCCATTACAGCTTTCTAGGAACTCCAATCTCTGATAAACACCAGTAGTGTCACTTACTCTTTAATCTATTACATATTTATCCTTATCTGATGTTTCAATGCCTGGCAAACCTAAGGCACTGGATACTAACAGTATATATTTATTTCTGAAGAATAGGATAAAGAGCATCTAGATATAATCTCCACCCCGTCTGAAAGAAAAGGGAAGTAGAAGTGGGAAGAAGGAGAGAGGGACATCTTAGAAACTTATTTTTAATGAAAAAAAGAGATAGGTTGGGGAAATATAAAATAATTTTAATGACCAAGTCAAGAGATGCCAGGAAGGACCCAGATTAAGAGAACACATTGAAAGATATTTGGGTTTTATTTTTAAGATATTTGAAAGAAAAGAAAAAAAAGATATTTGGAGAACCACTCAACTACTATTTTATTTTTTTAATTTTTTTTT
>NW_006399908.1:6539183-6541295 GCF_000299155.1 Elephantulus edwardii
TGTCTGGTACAGGAAGAGATTATCCCTCCTTCCCCGGCAGAGCATCTGGTGGATTCGAAACGTCAACTACTATTTTAAAGAGAGATATAACATCAATAGATTTTTAAATAGATTACTTAGAGGTCAGGTATTAAATGTTATTGTTGTATGCTATTGACTTGGTTCTCACTCAAAACAGATATTCTGAGGTTGCAAATCACATGAAAGGAGATCGATCACCTACCTTTCGGCTAGTGAATTTGAACTACCTTCCTGTGGATTGAGAGTGCAGCTACTTACCCACTAGGCCATCGGAGTTCTTATCTGAAGGCGGAACAAAGAGAAAGCTGCCTGATGTTTTGGAAGTGGATGGCCAATCCTTCTTGCTAGTCTATCTTAATTTGAATGTTCAGCTTTAGCACACTGACAGATAAGCATTTTAATCAAAAGAGCAGGTGAAACATCCTTCCCCATTGCACAACTAACAAGTTTAGTGTTGGTCTCCCCACTTCAGTGCATATGTCATGCTTCAGTCACCCCAATACATCCTGCCAGCACTCTCCTCCATTCCCCTGACCTGTTCACTAGCACTCTGGTTCCCTCTCCTTCAAACTATCTGCTGATATAATGGCTCAGGCCTCCAGTCACTTCTTTCAGATCATTCTCTCTACTCAGCTTTGATGATAGCTCTTCAGGCAGGTCACAGGTCTGGACAGGTTGCAGTTATAGGTGGTAATAATATACAGAATGAATATATAAAGTATGAACAAAAACTATATCAGTGAATACTGTCCTAAATGTCATAAATAAGAGAGAAAAATGGAATAACTAGGATGAAATTAAAAGTGAAGAATTTTTATTCAATTGAAAAGAAATTTGTAATTTTAGAATCACAAAAGCCAGAAGATTCTGAAGTAATTCAATAAGGAGACAAATGAGATTTTTCTAAGGGAACATAGGAAATTTCAGTTAAAACTCAGTGATGGGTTGACATTTAGGTTGTTGTTATTATGTGCCGTCAAGTCGTTTCCGACTCATAGCAACCCTATGCACAACAGCCCTAAACCCTGCTCTATCCTGCGCCAACTGCACTGCCTCTGACACACCCATCCCGATTACCCCAGTCACCGAATCAATCCATCTCATAGAGGGTCTTCCCCTCCTGCGCAGTCCCTCCAACCCTCCCAAGCATGATGTCCCTCTCCAAGGACCCGTCCCTCCTGGCAACATGTCCAAAGTATTTCAGATGAAGCCCCAGAATCCTTGCTTCCAAGGAGTAGCTTGGTTTAATGCTCTCCAAGATGAATCTGTTTGTTTTCCTGGCAGTCCATGGTACATTCAGTACTCTTCTCCAGCACCACAGCTCAAAGGCATCAACTCTCCTTCTGTCCTCCCTAGTCATTGTCCAACTCCCTGATGCATAACAAGTGATTGCAAAGACCATGGCCTGTATTAGGCACACCTTAGTCTCCAGAGAGACACCGTTGCTCCTGAGTACTTTAGAGAGGTCCCTAACAGCAGACTTTCCCATCGCGATACACGTTTTGATTTCCTGACTGCTGGTGCCAAGAGTGTTGACTGTGGAACCGAGCAAACTGAAGCTGTGAACAATCTCAATCTCAATCTCTTCGCCATCCATCCTGATGCTGCCAATTGGTCCAGTGGTGAGAATCTTTATCTTCTTGACATTGAGCATCAGTCCATACTGAAAGCTGCAGTCCTTGAAACTCTGCAGCAAGTGCAAGAGGTCCTCGTCAGTTTCAGCAAGCAGGGTTGTGTCATCTGCATAATGCAGATTGTTAATAGATCTTCCACCAATCCTAATGCCACAAATCTCCTCATAGAGCCCAGCCTCCTAGATAATCTACTCTGCGTACATGTTGAAAAGGTATCGAGACAGGATGCATCCCTGGCGTACACCCTCCCCAATTTTGAACCATGCTGTGTTACCCTGCTCTGTTCTGACTACTGCCTCTTGGTCCAAGTATAGGTTTCGCATTAGCACAAGTAAATGTTCTGGGATACCCATTCTTCTCAAAGTCAGCCACAGTTTGTTATGATCTACACAGTCAAATGCCTTTGCATAATCAATGAAACACAGATAGACATTCTTCTGGTATTCCATGCTTTCAG
>NW_006399908.1:6542485-6575201 GCF_000299155.1 Elephantulus edwardii
CTCCAGCTTCATTCCTGTCACCAAGCCCATGTTTTCCAACTACTGATTCTTCTTCTCTGTTCCCAGCTTTTGCATTCCAGTCACCCATTATTATCAATGCATCTTGGTTGCATGTTCGATCTATGCCTGTAAAAGTTGGTAGAAATCATCTATTTCTTCTTCTTTGACTCTGGTTGTTGGTGCATATATCTGAATGATAGTGGTATTCACTGGACTCCCTTGTAAGTGTATGGATATAATCCTGTCACTCACGGTGTTGTACTTCAAGATGGATCTTACTTTTTTACTATGAAGGCAACCCCATTTTTCCTTG
This sequence comes from Elephantulus edwardii, assembly GCF_000299155.1. Taxonomy (NCBI): domain Eukaryota; kingdom Metazoa; phylum Chordata; class Mammalia; order Macroscelidea; family Macroscelididae; genus Elephantulus; species Elephantulus edwardii. The sequence continues at coordinate 6,542,799 of NW_006399908.1, forward strand.
TCTTTTCATCTCCAGAGTAATATATCATATGGTCATCTGACTCGTAATAGTACTTATCATAGGTTGATTATTTATGGTTCTGAAATTGTTTATTTTTCACTTACAAATTAGTTGTTAAATTGAGGATAAATGATTTTCAAAGAATCTTGAAACTCTCCTTGTGTAACAGGGTGGTAAGGGCATGCATAAATATAAATTTATTTTGACTGTGTATTTTTCAAAATAATTGGTTGGAGTCTGGTTTCCCATGCAGTAAGAAAACCTGAGAATTGTTCTTTAAAATTGTTTACCAAGTTCTAATTTTGTTAGAGTACTGTTGAGTGTTTCAAGATGACAAGCTAACATTTCAGGCAGAGGTTACCTTAGATTAAAAATGGACTTTTAGTCTCAGGCTCTACTGTAGCCACTACGCAATGTTAGGAGTTCTAAATTAATTTATGGTGCTGTTTTCAGCCATCCTGACAGATTAATAATATTTCTGTGAAAGACTCTTTTGTGTATGAATGTCTGTTTGTACGTTTTTTTGTTTAGTCCCTATGAGAACCCTAGTGGCCCAGGAGTAAGAACCTGTGCTGCAATCCCAAAGGCACATGACTTTAATCCACTAACTGTTCCATATGGGAAGTATGAGCTGTATCTTCCCTGTTATTTACTGTCTCTGAAAACCTGCTGGATGCTGTACAGTTGATGATGGGTTGGTTCAGACTCAATGTAGACTTAATGGCAAAGTACAATAACATGGAACTGAAGATTTTACTCATTAATTCTTGCTGAAATTATTCAAAAACAGTTACTTACAACAGTACATGGACAGAGAAATGTTGGAAGTTAAGGTTGAATTAAACAAATCTGTGGCACAAGGAATATCATCATTAATGTCAGATGAATCTTGACAGAGAGAAGAGAATACCAGAAGGATGTCTATTTGTGTTTGTTTGTTTGTTTGTCTGTTTTACTATGCACAGGCTTTTGACTGTATAGATGATAATTATAGCTGACACTGAGAATAATGAGAATCCTAAAACACTTAATTGTACTCATAAGAAACCTAGACTAGAAAGCTGTTGTATGAATACAACAAGGGAGTTGCATGGTTTATAATTGGGAAAGGTGTGTGTCACAGCTGTATCATTTCTCCATGCCTGTTCAAACTGTACTTAAATCACTCAAGAGGTGTGACCATATAAAGAAAAATGTGGCATTAGAATGGGAGGAAGACATCACAATCTATGTGATGAAAATGACAAAATCATACCTGCTGAAAGTGAGGACTTGAGACAGTTATTGAAGACTACAGCCTTCCATAAAGGTTACATCTTAATATCAAAACCACAAAAATACCCAACACTGGGTCAATAGACAACATCATGACAGATGGAGAAAAAAAATTGTCAACAATTTCAATAATTGGATCCACAATCAACCAAGATATCAGAAGATGGAATTGAGTAACTCCTGAAGAAGGTAAAGCCTCAGTGCTCCTTGGAAGCAAATGTAGTATAACTTTATGTAACATATTTAATAACATATGTTATTAGGAGGGGTTGGTTGGTCCTTGGAAAAGGAGATTGTGCTTGGAAGGGAAGAAGGTCAGAAAAGAAAGGACAGATTCTCAATGAGATGGATTGACACAGTGTGAGAGATAGAATAGGTCAGAGATGATGAGGATGGCACAGGATAGGACAGGGTTCAGATCCATTATTCATAGAGCTATTTAGAGTTGTAGTTGGTTCCGTAGTACGTAAAGCAACAACAGCGTGAACTCTCATGATATAATCCTGCTAGTCAAAAGGCTGTGGGACTACACCAACAACCCTGCAGGAGACGGGTGGTCATGTAATCTTCTCCTGTTAAGATATACAGGCCTGGAAATTCTATAAAGGATCACTACGATATGGAATCAAGTTAACGGCAGTGAGAATATGTGCTTGGTTGGTTTGACTTGTCTGTTTACCTACAAGAACACACTACTTGACCACACCATCTGAAATGACATGCCTGTCAGAGCAAAAATAAAGAAGAAAAGAAAATGTTTTCTTTCATCCTGTTGTGAATAATGGAAAAGACTGATTTCATAACTTCCACTAGAAATCTTGTGACGTCTTTCTCTATTTCTTTGAAGAATGGTCAAGTCGAATGTTCTCTTAGGTAAATAAACAAATTGTCACTATTAGAGGCCTAGAAATTGGCTACTATTTGCAGTGACCATCTTCAAAATTCCTACTTTGCTTCAGCCATTGTGTGACAGTCTATATCTTTAAGATCTTTCTCTTTTTCACTGACCTGTTTTACTGAATAAGATGTCCTTCTCTAGGGATTGAATTCCCTGACAGGTATGTGCAACATGAGACAAAGAACCAAAACCTTGCTATAAAACCATCCTTGCTACAAAAGAAGACCTACAATATGGATTCTAGTTGCACTTTCCAAGACAGATTTGCTCATTCTTCTATTAGTGCGTGATGTGTTTAATACTGTCCACCAGAGCTATCATTCAAAGACATCAATATTCCTTTCATCTTCTGTATTTATTTTCGAATTTTCACATGCATTTGAGGCAACTGATGTAGCAAAGCCTGAATTAGGCACACTTTAGTTTTGAAAGAGATGTCTTTATTCTTTAACGTTTGAAAAGGATCCTCTAGAATAGGTTTAAGGAACCCATGTGGTGTAGTGATTTAAGTGTTGGGCTGCTAATTTAAAGTCAAGTGGTTGAAATTTGCAGTTAATTACATGACAGAGAGACTGAGAATTCTTCCTGTAAAGATTCGCAAACTTGGAGACTTAATGGAGTGTCACCAGGAGCCAGAGTTGACCCAACTGCAGTAGGTAGGTTTAAGTAAAAATGCCCAATAATAATAATGTTTTTCTATTATTTTATTACCACTCTCATGAAAGCTAATATTAGATCTCAATAAAACGAAATTCTTTACAACTTCTTTTTTTTTTCTTTTTTCCTTATGGTTTTCATGGTTTATTATACCTGTTGTATATTGTTTTGGTTTTTTTTTTAATGTGTTTGTTTATTTCAATGTGTTTTTATGTTGAAGTGTAATCCATATAGTAGGTCTTTGTATTTCATCAATAAGTTCTTCAATACTTCTTTTTTTTTTCATTTTCAGCAAGTAAGACTATAAAAACTGTATATTGCATATAGTTCATGATTCTTACTCCAATCCTAGTGCTGTTTTATTCTTCATATAATCTAGTTCCTTGGATGGTTTCCTCGGCAGTTTGAGTAATTTGAAAATGTGCCTCAGCCTCACTTTTCCTAATTTGAAATCATAGCATACACTGTTCTTCTGTTCAAACAACTAATTCTTGGTCTATGTACAGATTCTGCATATGTCCAAGTTAGTGTTCTGGAATTCCCATCCTTTACAATGATAGCCAAACACGTTATGAGTCAGAGTCAAACACATTTGCATCATCAATAAGACACTAGTATTTACTGAAGAAGATTTAAAAAAGTACCCTTCAGCATATATTACATCTTAACATAAACAAAATCTTCCTAGGAAGATCCACAGAGAACATCAAGATAAGCATCAAAAAGTCTGAAGAGGTTAAAGGTTTTGTTTTACTGGTCTCCTCAATCAACATCCATAGTAGTAACCGAGAACTCAAGCATCATGTGGCCTGTGCAACTCCTGTCAAGGAACTCTTTAAAGTGCTAAAGAGAAAGATGGCAATTTAGACTATGATATGACTGACTTATAACCCACAATATTTTAATTTTTTTTCTGCCTTTGAAAGTTGAATAAAGCAACCCAAGTGTCCGTCAACAAATGAATGGATAGAGAAGTTGTGATATATTCACACTATGGAATACTATGCGGCAAGGAAAAACAAGGAACTCATAAAATATACAAAATGAGTAACCATGGAAGACATTATGCTGAGTGAAATATCTCAGTCATGAAAGTACAAATACTGTAAAATACAATTGTTATAAAACATGACTGACATAGGGGTTGGGGGAAAAAGAAGAAAAGAGGGGATAAATAATGAACACTGCATTGAAAGAGATGAGGGAAAGAACTGTCTAAAAGAAATATATGTTTATGTATTATTTTCATGACAATAGTTCAGAATAAGAGGTGCACAGCAAAGTGAACTGGGGAGGGCAGGGGGAGGGAGAAAACTGAAACAATGAAAGAATCTTTTTAAACAGAAAAGCAAACTGTGGGAGAGAGAGGGAGGAAAATGTGCAACAAAAAATAAATGGAAATCCAAGTTTTCTGTAAACTTTCAGTATAATATCAATTTTTAAAAAGAAAGTTGAACAATGAATGAAGAAGACTAAAGAATTGTTGTCTTAAAATTGTGGGGTTAACAAAGAGTATTGAATATATGGTGAACTATCAAAAGCACACCCACATGTGGCTTGAAGTGTAGCCACTTTAGAAGCTGTTACATGCCTCGTTGGAAGCAAGGATGGTGAGAGTCTGTCTAACATACATCGGACATGTTGTCAGTAATGGACTGTTGTACTTGGAAAGGTAAAAGATCAGCAAAGATAAGCAAGATCGCTGATGAGACTGATAGATGTAGTGACCGCAACCACGGATTAAGCATATCAGGGACTGTGAATATGTCACAAGATCAGGCTGAGACTTGTTCTGTTGTTTTTACGGTTGAAATGATTAGGAACACTCTCAAAGCCTCCTAACAACAATAACAACGGCAGCAACAAACCTATTTCTGGCATTCTCTGTTTTCAGCCACGATTCTTTTGGCATCCCCTATTCCCTGGCCCTTTCTGGATTTGTTTGAACTTCTCGAAGTTCCCTGTGGATGTACTGCTCTGACAATTTTTAAGTAGATAATAAAATATATATGTTCCATAATACATATTAACAAAATATCCTGAGACATTTTTGTGTTGTCTTCTCCTCAAATGTATGTAAACAAAAGATGCTTCCTTAAGAACCTTAAAGTTCTGTCCTTTGAAATGTAACCATCAAGGAAAATTACATCTCTACATCCCAGTTTTCTGGAAGATTTGTACAACATCAGGCATCCTGAGATAAAGATACCACCCACTTACTGTCATGGAGTTGATTCCAATACATATTAACCCTTAATTAGTTGTAGAAGGAAATCTATGGCTGTTTGTAGAGAATTGCACTGTGAACCCAAAGGCAACACCTCTCTGATATCTCCCAGATGTTCTGAGGAAGAACAATGGTCAATTTTCTCCTAGGTGATTTATACACTCTCAAAAAGCCACCCGAGGATCAGCTATCAGTTGTTTCCACTCAGAGAAAAGAGCTGAACTTGGTTATATACACTATAAATTGTAACAGGACACTGCCCATATTTTTCTTTTGGAGTAGCTGGTGGATTCAAACCTGTGAACCGTTTGTTTGCAGCAAAATAAATAGCGTACTACATTCTTTATACAAATATTAAAAAGATGAAATTTTACTTTGAAAGAGTAATTTAATGAATCTACTTAGCTATATTATTGTTATTATGTGCCATCAAATTGACTCTTAGGTACTATAGCTCTGAAGCCTGCCCTGTCCTGGGTAGACTCACTGATTCCAACACACCTAATCCCTTTGTCTCAGTTACTATGCTAGCCCATCTCATCCAGGGTCTTTCTCTCCTGTGCTGTCCCTCCACCCTTCCAAAAATGATGTTGTTCTCCAAGGTCTGGTTCCTCTTGGCCATGTGCCCAAATATGGGAGACAGAGTTTCAAAACCCTTGCCTTCAAAGAGCAGCTTGGTTTCACCCTCTTCAGGACAGATTTATTTGTTCTCTTGCCAGTACATGTTATGTTCAATACTCTTCTCCAGCAACATAACTCAAAGGCATCAATTCTTCTTCTGTCATCTTTGGTCACTTCCCAACTCTCTGATGTATAGCAAGTAATTATAAAGACCATAGTTTGCACTTTAGTCTCTAGACTGTCATTACTGCTCTTCTGCACTCTGGAGAGGCCCCTGACAGCAGATTAGATTTTCCTAATGCAATTTCTTTTTCTTTATTTCCTGACTTTCTGTTCTTTTTCTCACATACTTTAGACATGTTAGACATACTGCCAGGAGAGTTCACAGGGTCATCATGAGTTGTGGTGCCAAGAGTGTTGATTGTGGACCTAAGCAGCTGAAATTGTTAACATCAGTCTCTTCTATAAATGATAAAATATTTGTCTTTTCAGTCTCTTTAGTGGTGCTTATGATGCATGACACTATTTTTTATTTTTCTTTTAAAATTGTTATTTTCTTAATATTAATTTCATTGTCATTATTATTATTTAGTACCTATTCAATAATAAAACTGTTCTTTCCCTTCTCTTCTGGTGTGGTAAATGTTTCTGGAATGAGAGCAAATTTTAAGTGTAGTTTCCAAAGTTCCAAATTTTATCATGGAGACATCGTTATTTCTTTAAAAGTTTCTTTTATAGCTCTTTTATAGCTGACCCATCAGCAGTCTTCTGAGGCTGTAAATTAAAAGGGAGGAGATTATCTATCTCTCTGTATAAATGTCGTGGGTAAATTCCAGTCACTACAGAGGTGCAGTCTGAGGGTTAGAAAGAGAACTCTCCATTTATAGACTGGATCAGTGGACTTCCCCCTGAACTCGACTACTTGTTTTATAACTTCATTTGGATGTCTTCTTATTTCAAGCTAAAATGAGAATTTTCACCTAACAGAGAAATTAAGTTTACAAAATTTAATTATTAAGACAACATTTTGTAAAGGTTAATGTATTTTTGGCATTTTTTTAAGTACAAAATAAGTGTTCAGAAAATGATTTGAACTTCTAATAATTGTGTTTGTTCTCATATATCATTATGTATGTCAGGTTAGTAATAATATTTCTCAATAAATGCTATAGAATTAAACAGAAAAATGGTATAAAAAGCTAAACACTAAAATGCTATTAGTTTGCTTTTAATACTTTTCCATGATTTCCACAAAATATCTTGATTTTTCTCTATCAAATACAGTAGCCTAAATTGTTAGTATTTAAGCCAAAAACAGCAGAAAATCTAAAATGGAAATTATGTTCAGTCCCATCCTTCAATTACTAATTCATTTCATTTAATCATATCCTTTATTTTCATTTTAAACTGGGACAAAATTAACATCTTTTTAAATTATGGTTAAATTAATCCAAGTTTTGTTCAAAGTTCCAAAGACCAGATACATTTATGCTAAAATTTATTTAAATGAAGCAATATTTTTTACTTTCAATTTCCAATCACATTTTCTATGCTTAAGTTAACATCCTGGCTATTCATGTTAGTAATTATCATCTAACTTTACAAAATAATGATCATAATTATATTTTTTCCTTTTAATGGAGAATTCTGAGTCTAATTGTTTTCTCTTAAGGTATTTATTGAATGGATGCTGTCAAAGTAAATTTTTTTAAAAGACATACCAATGACAACACTTAAAATTCAAAATGTAATCCTTAACTAGTAAATTAAACAGAAAGTGCAGATTTAGAGAACATAAAAGAAATAATCTTGTGAAAAGAATATAATTTTCATATTTTATGCCTTTCTTGAACTTTAAAATCTGAATTATTATATTATTTTCTTAGGTAAAGATTTGTGACCAAAATTGTTTGCTTGTGTTTTCCTTAAATTTGATTATTGTTGTGTTGTGCACTATCAAGTGAGACCTGGCTCACAGCTGCCCATTCAGTGGGTTTTAGAGGCAGTAAATCCCACTGGAGAATCTACCCTTCCTTTTCCCACAGAGTAACTGGTAGATTTTCCATTGAGATTGCAGCTTCTTATCAGTAGGCTATCAGTGATACCTTAATATTGCCAATTGTTGATATTAATAATTACATAAATATTAATGTTATTACGTACTTGAAAAAAATTAAAAAGTTAATGAACTGAATAGAATATTTCAAAGGGCAACACGGGAAGACAAATCAAACCCTTATAATGAAAAATGCAACGACCTGGAGTGAGAAAATCAAAGGTCCAAACTTGCTCAGTTTTCTTAAGCTGAAGGAAATGAAGAATAAATTGAACCCTCGAGTTGCAATACTTAGGGATGCTTTTGGCAAAATAGTAAAAGATCAAAGAAGCATTAAAAGAAGATGGAAGGAGTATACAGAGTCACTGTACCAGAAGGAATTGGCTGACACAGAAGAATTTCATGAAGCAATGTATGAATGAAAGCCTGTGGTGATGAAGGAAGAAGTTAAAGCTGCTAAGAAAGAATCGGCAAAAAAACAAGGCCCAGAGTTGATGGCATGCCAATTGACATATCAACAAACACACGCTGTCCTGGACACTCACCAAGTTGTGCCAAGAAATCTGGAGAACAACCACTTGGCCAACTGACTGGAAGAGATCATGTTTGTTTCTATTCCAAAGAAAGATGACCAAAGTGCAGAAATTATTGAACAGTATTATTAATGTCACATGCTAGCAAGATTCTGCTAAAAATTACCCAAAAATGACTGGAACACCATATCAACAGAGAACTTCCAGATATGCAGACTGGGTTTAGAAGTTGCTGTGGTACTAGGGATATTATAACTAATGTTAGAAGGATCTTGGCTGAAAGCAGAAAGTACCAGAGAATTGTCTATCTGTATTTCACTGACTTGAAAGACATTTATTTGATTGTGTGGATCTGTGGCTAACTCTGAATAGAATGTGAATCCCAGAACATTTGATTGTGTTTACGCAAAACCTATAATTGGACCAGAAGTCAGTCATCAGAACAGAGCAAGAAACACTGCATGGTTCAAAATTGGGAAGGGTGTATGCCAGGGATAGATGCAGTCTATCTCTATACCTTTTCAGTCCACATGCAGAACAGATTATCCAGGAGCCTGGACTCTATGAAGAGGAATGTGGCATCAGAATTGAAGAAGATTCATCAACAATCTGGGTTATGCCGATGACACAAACTTGGTTGCTTAAACTGGGGAGAGCCTGAGCCATTTGTTGCAGTAAATCAAGACTGCAGCCTTCATTATGAACTGAAATGCAACATAAAAAAAAAACCCAAACAAACCAAAAAACACCCAAACTCAAAGCCAGAAAAATTCTTTAGGGAGCTCTGGTGGCCTAGTGGCAAGAAGTTGTGCTACAATCTTAAAGGTGTGAGGTTTGAATACAGCAGATACTTTGCTGGAGAAGGAGGGACAATCTCTTGTGCCTGTTGGATCTGATTCGATGACACTCAACAACAACAACAAAAAGATTCTCACCACTGGGTCAAATGGTAGCATCATGATAGATGGTGAAGAAATTGAGATTGTTAACACCTTCAGTTTGCTTGGCTTCATAATCAACTCTCTTGGTACCAGTAACCAGGAAATCAAACAGCAAATTGCCTTGGGAAAGTCTGCTGTCAGGAACCTTTTCAGAGTGCCAAAGTGCTACGATGTAGGTCTGGATACTAAGGTGCACCTGATCCAGACCATGGTCTTCTCAATTACTTGCTATGTATCCAGAAAGTTGAACAATGACTAAGGATAGTAGAAGGAGAATTGATGACTTTGAGCTGTGGTGCTGGAGAAGAATATGGAATATACCACAGATTGCTAGAAGAACAAACAGGTTCATCCTAGAGAGGGCAAGACAGACTGCTCCCTGGAGGCAAGGATTCTGAAGCTACATCTGACATACTTTAGGCTTGTTGCAAGGAGTTATCAGTCCTTGAGGGGAGATATCAGGCTTGGAAGGGTGGAGAGAGAGTGCAAGAGAGGAAGATACTCCATGAGATGGATTGACTCAGTGACTGGTGTGACGAGGGTCGGTGTGTCAGAGACAATAAGGTTGGAACAGGATAGAGCAAAGTTCAGAGCTGTTGTACATAGGGTTGCTATGAGTAGCAAGTGACTCAATAGAATAAAAACTGTTAAGTTTACATAATTCAGTATAATTTTAACACTTAGCACAATAAAACTAAGATTAAGAAGACTAAATATCATATTTGAAAGCAACAGAATAAATTAGTTTTTACAGTAAAAGTAGGGAGCTGTGGTGACCTAGTAGGTAAGGAGTTGCTCTATCAACCCAAAAGCATGAGGTTCAAATCTATCCTTTTCTTTGCAGGAGAAAGTTGGGAAATGTCTTTCCATCTGATTTACAGTGTCTTAAAATCCATGGAGGCTCGGTTATGAATTGGTTCTGATTTGTTGGTGAGTTGAATTTTAAACACTAAAAATACAACTTTATTGGAAAAGTCATATAAGTTCCTATTATAGGGTAAATGGATATTTATTTTTTTGTTATCTTATTAATGTTTGTTTATGGACTAAAAATTTTAATAATATTTTATCTAAAGTATATATTCACATATGGAGCCAGATATCCTATTCTAGGCTTCAAAAAATGTTTTCTGTAAACAAATATATTAACAAAAGAATGTGTGCATTAATAAATAAAAGATACTTGTCTAACTTGGGAGGGATGGGAGAGAATTATGCTGAGTGAAATAACCCAGTCCCACAAGGATAAATATTATATAAGACTGTTATTGCAGAATGAGTATAAGGACCCAAGAGGGGTGGGAGAGTCTGGAAGCAGAGGGATGAGGATGTGCCGGGCTAGGAAGGAATTAATCACAAGGTTGCACAATTTGATGGGGGGGGGGGAGAATTGAAAGAATCTGTTCTCTAAAACAATGTATTTATTTAAATTTTGTACATAAACTAGTGTAAAATTTAAAAAATAAAGTACGATACAAAATTTTTAAAAAGATATTTACTTGGTCATATATTTACCAATTCAATATAATTAGGTAATTTTCTCTCACCATCAAGAAGTTGTTTTTTAAAAAATGCAGCATCTTTTTAATGCTTTTAAATTTTGTTTTGTCTTGTATTGTTTGCTTAATATGGTATTTTTTATAATGATATCATTTTCATTTCTTTTTACATTCTGAAGGTTATAATAAATTGAAAATTCAAATTCACTGTTTTGAGTCACAGAGAGTTTCCATCTGTTGCATCTCAGTATTTTACCCAGTCTCAGAAGTGATAAATCACACCAAAAAGAGACTGCCCTCCTTTCTACCCTAGAGTTACTGCTGGAATTAAACTTCCAAAGACTCTCAGCTTTTGAGTTAACAGTACAAAAATGAACTCCTCTATGGACTAATCACCAGAGCTCCCTGCAGGCTATGGTCCCTGAAAGTTATAAGAAGTTCTCAGTGAATAATTGTGTATAAGAGATAAAAATTATTGTTGTTGTTATTGTTAGGTGTCATCGAGCCAAGCACGACCCCTTGTGACCCTACGAATACATGATCTGAACCCTGTTCTACCTTGCGCCATCCTCACACTTCCTGACCCACAAGAGTCCATTGGAGAAGTCACTGTGTCAATCCACGTAATGGAGGGATTTCCTCTCCCTCATCAACCCTCCACACTTCCCAGCATCATGCTCTTCTCCAAGGAATAACTCCTCCTAGCAAGATCCCGAGGTATGTGGAGTAAAGCCTCATCATTCTTGCCTTCAAAGAGCACTCTGGCTGCACCCTCTCCAAGACACATCTGTTCTCTCAGCTGTCCGTGGGATGTTACTGTTCTTCAACACCACAGGTTAAATGTGTCAATTCTTCTTCTGTCACCCTTATTCATTGCCCAGCTCTCAGAGATATGAATACAGAAAATTTATAAAGATAGAGGGAGAAATAGGGCAGTACAGAGACTAATAAAGAAAACAAAGTAAAAGAAACGTGTTGTTGTTGTTGTTATGTGCCATCAAATTGCCTGAGATTCATAGCCCTGAACAGCCCTAAACTCTGCTCTACCCTGTGCAAATCTTGTTGTTAGGTGCCATAAAATTTATTACAACTGATAGATCTATGAACCAATGTGAATCTTGCCCTGTCCTGCGCCATCCTCATCATCTCTGACATGTTTGAGTCCATTTTTAAAGTCATTGTGACAATCTAACTTGCTTGGTTGGTTTTGTGGTTATTTTTTTGTCTCCTTTTTGCTGATCCTCCACCATTCTCAGCATGATGGCTTTGTTGGGTTGGTTGGTTTTGTTTTGGAGTTGTTGTTTTTTCCCTCCAAGGACTTCTGGAAACATGCTGAAAGTGTGTGAGCTGAAGTTTCTCACCATCTTTACCTTTGAGGAGATCTCTTGTTACACTTCTAAGATGGATTTGTTTGTTCTTCTCTTAGTCCTTGGGATATTCAGGACTCTCCTCCTAAACCACAACTCAAAGAATCACTTCTTCTGACATCCTTCTTCATTGTCCAACTTTGAGGTGCATCGGAAACAATTTGTAAGACTATGGCCTAGATCAGGCATATCAGAAGATAAATTTATCTATCTAGTTGTAATAATTAAATACACATGCTTTATATTGATACTGGGATTCTTTGTATATTATATTAAATTCCATTTTCATTTACTACTTCAAAACGAAATAAAATTTTAAATAGTAAAATAATTACTAAACATGCAAGTTGATTAGGATAGCCAACTTTAAGTTTTGTTTTATGTTTGATATGTCATGTCATGTCATGTCAAGCCATGTCATGTTATGTTATGTTATGTTATGTGGCTTTTTTGGTTGGTGTTTTTTTGGTTTTTTACATTGTGATTTTGAAGCTCTGTCTCACATACTCTGGGCAGGTGGCCAGGAGGGAGCAATCGTTGGAGAAGGACGTCATGCTTGGAAGGGTGGAAAGACCGCACAGGAGAGGAAGACCCAGGATGAGATGGAATGACACAGTAACTGGGGCTATGAGTGCAGGTGTGTCAGAGTCAGTGAAATTGGCTCAGGACAAGGCAGGCTTCAGAACTATTGTGTATATATAGGGTCACTCATATGTATCAGGTGACTCAAACTTGTTCCTGAGATGGTTTTGAAATTCAGGTGGGATTGACTCAAGATCAAATTTCTCTACTAGGAGAACAAAAAGATTCATCCTAGAGAGGGTGAGACCAGGCTTGGAAGCAAGGATTCTGAAGCTTCATCTGACATACTTTGGACATGTTGCAAGGAAGGACCAATCCTTGAAGAGGGACATCATGCTTGGGAGGGTTGAGGCACAGTGCAGGAAAGGAAGACCCTCAAAGAGATAGGCTGGTTCAGTGACTAGGGTAATGGTGGTAGGTGTGTCAGAGACAATAAAATTGGCACAGGGTAGAGCAGGGTTTAGGGCTGTTGTATAGGTCGCTGTGAGTTTCAAGTGACAAGACAGCACATAACAACAACAACAACATGATTGAGTCATTAGGCAAAACAATAACAGCAGTTAAGAAATTTTTTTAAAAAGTGTTACATTGGGGAAATCTGCTATCAAAAATGTCATTAAGTGCTAAAAAGCAATGATGTCAGTTAAAAGACTAAGTGGAACTTGATTCAATTCATGTTTCTTTCTGTTTTGGGTTTATTATTTTGTTGTGTTGTATTTATTATTATGCAGCTAAAAGTTGGTTAATGAGTAAGGATGACAGAATAAGAATGGATGCCTTTCAATTATGGTGCTGGCAATAAGTTCTGAATATTCCATAGATTCCAAAAAGAACAAACAAACGTGCTCTGTAGAGTCAAGGGTGATAAAATTTCTCAGGTACTTTGGCATGTTACCAGGAGATGCAAGTCCTTGGGAAAAGACATCACACTAGGTAAGGTGGAGAGTCAGAGAAATAAAAGAAGACTCTCAACAAGATGGATTGACACAATGATTATAGCAATGGGCTGGAGCATAAAATAGGTCATGGAGATGGTTCAGAATATGGCAAAGCTTTGATCTATATTAGCAATAGCTCATAGCATTGCCGTGAATCCAAGTTGACTTGCTAGCACTTCACAACAACAACATTATATATTCATAGGGCACTGGGACTCAAAGATGAGCCATTATTTCTAACAGTGAAAACACAATCATAGCATTTTAAAATGTTGTTAATAAGTATTGCATAGCTTTCAGGTATCAAAGAATAACAAGTTGCCTGTTGACATTACTCAGTTACTGAAACTGATTTAAATGTGAGAATCTCACTTTGTAGAAAATAAAATAAACTTTGAATCAAATCAGCTTGTTTAAAAATAGCATGCTTTCAAAAGAAATGCATTCATTGTTAGGACCAAAATATAAAGGATTTGTTATTTATTTCAATATTGCTGTTCCACAGTGTATCTTTGAAAATGAAAGTGATTAAAGTGAGATTGTTTTTTTTCAAAATGTGAGAAACCTGGATATTATTTGGAATCTTGTTTCCATACTATGAACAGTAAACAACATATTTCATCTGAGTCACAGTTTACCCCTCTTAAAATTAGAACAGCACATTAGTACTTAGAGCCAATGTGCTGGCTGGGTACCAAATAAATATAGCATCTATCCTGTCATTTATTTCAACAGATGTCAGTTGATTTTATATCATTTGTATTCAGTTTTGTTCTTATTTAGTTAAAGTGTACTTGATTATTACTTGAAAGACTTACAAAAAGACATTTTCCTTAACAGTTTTGTTGGATTTGAAAAAAAAAATTGTTGGCTTGTATACAATAATATTGTTTACAATAATTTGCTTCATTCACGTACATTGGGGGGGAGTCTTTTTTTTCTTTTTCCTCCTTCCACCCAGCAATTTCTGCCCTAATAGTTTTTATTGCTATTAGGTTTAGCAAAATCTCCTGTCCAAATTCTTTTCACTATATTTGTTCTGGAATCAGTTCTAAAACTTCATCCTCACTGTTATGTTTCAAACCAGAGTTAGACAGCTAGCTATCATATGGGTTTCTTTAATTTGTTACATGTAGATGTATCTTGCACAATAATTTCAAAGAAATGACACTGCTTTTCAAAAACAATCCATTTTCCCACTGGTAGTCAATGTTCACTTCTCCTACATCACTTTCAGTTAATGACACTTACTTTTATCCATTCACTCACATTAGATTTTAAATTTATTCTTTGACTTTTCTTTCACACTTTAACAATTCATCCTTATGACAAATTCTAGTTTCTTCATCTTCAAAATGTATATTACCTTCTCTTCCATTGTCATAATAATTTCCATTATTAATATTATCACTTATTTGGTTTATATCAAAAGCTTGTTGTATTGAACATTTCCTACTTATACATTCTGATCTGCATTCCGTCAATGCTGATACTACTCTAAGTGTCAGGATACTTAACACATAAAAATTGTACAAGCTATAATTGTTTTCCTTCAATGTGACTGCATCTCTGGAAAGAATCGTTGAAGAACTGTAATATCAGCAGTCAAAACTGGACCAGGTGTTGACTGTGAAAAAGACCACCAATTGCTCAGAAGCAAACTCAAACTGAATCTAAAGAAAAATAATTAAAGTTGATAAGAAACAAAATATGAATATTTGTACCAGAATTTTAAAATCATCTCAAGAATAGACTTGAGGCATTGATCTAGTACTAATGATTGAAGACCAGATGAGTTGCAGAATGACATCAAGGATACCATACATGATGAAAGAAGTCATTACAAAAAGAATGGATAAAGAAAAGCCAAAAATAGATGTCAGAAGGTAGTCTGAATTTTGCACGATAGTATCGACAAGCCAGAACAAAGAGAAGAAATGATAAAATAAAACAGTTAAACAGAAGCTTGAAAAGATAAAACAAAGTATTATTAAATATAATCCACAGAGTTGGAGTTAGAACTGAAATAAGAAAGATACTCAGCATTTCTCAAGATGAAAGAATTAAAAACCAAATTCAAGCCTTAAGTTGCAACTCTAAAGGATGCCATTGACGAAATGTGAATGATCTTGGAAGCATCAAAAGCAGATAGAGGGAATGCACAGACAGATTGACTATACTAAGCTCAATTGATGGACACACAGCTACTTCAGGAAGTAGCATTTTATGAAAAGCAAATGGTAATGAAGGAGAAGTTTAACCTGCGCTGTAGGAATTGGTAAAAACTAAAGCTCCAGGAGTTGATGACATACTAAATGACATATTCCAACAAATGGCATGCTTACCAGTCCACGCCAGGAAGTTTGGAAGACAGCTACCTGGTAAACAAATTGAAAGAGGTCAATATTCGTTTCCACTTCCAAGAAAAATGATTCAACAGAATGTGGAAATTGTCAGGCAATATCATTCATATCACACACCAATAAAACTTGCTAGAGTATTCAAAAACAGGTGAAACAGTGCATTGATAGGGAACTGCCAGAAGTTCAAAGTGGACTCAGAGTACATTGTGGTACAAGCCATATCATAGCTTATGTCAGGTAAATCTTGACTGAAAACAGAGAATATCAAAAGACTGTCTGTTTAGGCTTCAACGACTATACAAAAGCATTTACCTGTGTGTGAATAATAACAAATTAGGGATAACATTGAGAAGAATGGGAATTCCAGAACACTTGATTGTGCTTATATGAAAAATATATAGACGAATAACCTGATGTTCAAAGAGAGCATGAGAACACTGCACAGTTTGAAAATCAAGAAAGGCGTGTATCAGGGCTGTATCCTTTTTTCAAATTTATTTCATTTGTATGCTGAGCATTGTTATAAAGCCAGAAGGATAACCAATAAGTGGTGCATAGATATCCAAAGAGGGAATGGAAGAGGAGATGAGCATGGGGAGGGGGAAAACCACAGGGCGCTGCAGAATTTGGTTAATGGAGGAAAGGGTGAAGGAATTAGGAAAGATCCATTGGGAATTTGAAAGGATGGGATAATAGTGGCTAGAGATCAATGGTGATTAATTTTATAAGACACAATGCATGAGAATGATCATAAGAAACACAATATAAATTAAAAAAATTAAAAGTTAACCGCAAAAATATATGTACTTTGAGAAGCTAGATAATACGAAGAAGAATGAAACATTAGGATTGGAGAAAGAATAATGAAGAACCTATATTGTCTAGATGTGGAGTTTGTCTCTCAATATGGCTTTTCTGGTGTAGATGACGGACTGTGTGGAGGGACAGGTCTGTGCAAGTGAGGTGGGTTGGCTTCTCCACAAAGGGATTGGCTACATCTCATTCCACAAGGAAATTGGCTAAACTCACTAGTAAATGGAAGAACTCTAGATGCAGAGAAGATTCTTCCTCCACCAGAAGTGATGAAATTCTTCCCCCATTAGAAGAGGAAGGTGACCTCTACCTAGTGAAAATTAGGACAGCAGGAGAGATGACTGAACTAGTGAATTGATGGAGATGAGACTTCAGGGAGAGAGGGAAAGCCAATAGAGGCCAGACTGAGAACGTGGTTGAACAACTGGGTGGATAACCAGTATTGACAGGACTGAAACCTTGGGAATGAAATGAGGCTCAAGGTTGAGGTGCCTGCATGTACATTTGGGGAGCTGTCTTGACTGTATTCTGTTTTTAATCTTAAATATAATCTTTTTACTCCCTCCATATGGTTCTGGAAGTCTATGAGCTATCACATTGGATTTTGGACTCAGCAAAACAGTAATATTGGTGTTGAGATGAGTAGAAAGAGTCATGGGAGCGTGAAGGACCTGCCTGACCTCATGAGAACTGGTTTTGTGTTATTCATGCTGCTGTGGACTGGAATAGTTTCCCCTGTGAAGCTGATAAAGGTCAGATATGGCACTCCCCAAGTGGTCCTTGCTCTTTTCACACTGAATGACACAATCTTACTTGCAGATGCAAAAATGCCCTAATGCACATAATCCAGATAATAATAGACTATAACCTTCAATATGGGTTACATCTTAACATCAACCAAACACAAACACTTCTCACTGGGCCAGTAGGCCTCATTATGATAGATGAAGAATAAATTGAAGTTGTCAACTGTTTTATTTTACTTGGATCCACAATCCATGCCAATGCTAACAAGAATCAAGAAATCAAAAGACATGGTGCATTCATGAAATCTGCTGTCAAGTATCTCTTTACGATGTTAAAGTGTAAGGATGTCAGTTTAAAAATTAAGATGCACACCGTGATATATTCAATTGTGTCATAAGCATCTGAAAGCTGGACAATGAATAAGGATGATTAAAGAAGAAGCAATGCGGAGAGTTTTGAATATATCATGGACTACAAAGAGAATAATCAAATCTTTCTTGGAGAAAGTACAGAGTGCTCCTTAAAGGCAAGAATAATGAAACTTTGACTCATATATTTTGGGTGTGTTTTCAGGTTGGGAAAGCCCTTGCGGGGGAAAAAAAAGATATAAAATGGGAAAGGCAAGGACATCATTGAAAGAGAAGATTGACAGTGCCTACCACATGGGGTTGGGTATTAAAGAGATCATGAGGATTGAGTGGGCTAGGAAAAGGTCCAGATATGGTGTTCATAGGGCCTCTATGAGATAGGGCACCGAGTAATGACAATGCCAACATTAACTTTTGTTGTTGTTATGTGCTGTCAAGTCACCAGTGACCCATAATGACCCCATGTACAGCAGATCTCCTGCCCTGTCCTGAACTAATTCCAACACACCAACTCTAGTCACTGTATCAATTCACCTCATCTGTGGTCTTTCTCTCCTCTCCTGTCCCTCCACCTTCCAAGCATCATGTCTTTTTCCAAGCACAGGTCTCTCCTGGCCACATACTAAATGTGAGATGGAGCTTCAAAATCCTAGCCTCCAAGGATATACTTGGTTTCACCCTCTCTGAGACAGACCTATTTGTTTTCTTGGCAGTCCATGGTATGTTCAAGACTCTTCTCCAGCACCGTAATTCAAAGGCATCTAGTCTTCTAATCATCCTTACTCATTGTCCAGCTTTCTAATGCGTAGCAAGTAATTGTGAAGACCATGGCCTAGATTAGGTGCACCTTATTCTCTAGACTGACATCGTTGTTTCCAGCACTCTGGAGAGGACCCTGACAGCAGATTTTCCCAATGAAAGTCATCTTTTGATTGCTTGAGTGCTGTTAAGAGTGTTGATTGCGGAGCTGAGCAAACTGTAATTGTTAACCACCTCAATCTTTTCTCCATCTATCATGGTGCTGTCAATTGGCCCAGTGGCGAGAATCTTTATTGTCTTAATATTAAGCTTCAATCTATATTGAAGACTACACTCCTTGATCTTTTGCAGCAAGTGTTTCAGGTCTTCTTCAGTTTCACCAAGCAAGGTTGTGCCATCTGCATACTGTAGGTTGTTGATGAGTCTTCCTCCAATTCTGATGCCATCTTCCTCCTCATAAAGCCCTGCTTCCTGAATGATCCATTCTTGCATATAGATTGAAAAGGTATGGAGAAATGGAGAAAAGATATGTCCCTGATGCACTTCTTTCCTGAGTTTAAACCATGCAGTGTTTCTTGCTCTGTTCTGAGAATTTCTTCCTGTTCCAAGTATAGGTTTCATGTTTCTTTTCCATATTAGGATTATACTTATAAGTGACACCCTGAAGTTTAAAGGAATCATTTTTCAATTGCTACAAATATTTGCAGTTATTTTATTCTTTACTATTATCATTCTCTACTATTTTGTTTCCAAAATACTTGCATATCAATCACACTACAGACACTTCATACCATAAATATGCAATGTAATTTCACAGTGCCTGGAATAACACATCTTTGCACCATTCCTTCACTGAGAGCATAGGTATAGGTTACAATCGGCTTTAATGCCAAAGCTCCTTCTCTTTCCTTTCTCTCCTTCTCCTCTCTAGTTTTCTGCTCTAAAATTTTCCAAATGTTAAAGATACTCATAGATTGTCAGACAATCTCCTAGAATTTAGATATTGAAAGATATATATAACTTGAAAGTTATTGAAAGATATATAACCTCTAAAACTACCATATGTTGTTCCTGTTGGTGTGTGTTATAGAATCAGAACCAATGTATCATTGACCCTGCAAGAAATAAATTGAAAGGGAAAATGTCCATCCATCTTCCCAAAGAGCAACTGGTGGATTTGAACCATGTGCATTTGTGTTAATAAGTGCAGCTTCTTATCACTATCCTGTCAGAAGTTCTTTTAAAATTGCAAAACAAATAAAAATATGAATTCGTTATTTTTCATTTTCTTCACAGAAAACTGAAAAGTCAACCGTGAATGGCTTACTTTAAAGTGAGTCAAAAACACAAATGCTGTCAGAAAACAAATAAGTATATAAAAAAGAAATTTAACTTTTCTTACACAGACTATGGCCACCAGATAGTTTTGTCGTTCGCAATAAAATATTTATTAAATATTAAGAGAAATTTTTGAGAATGTTTCTATCTTGTGTAACTTGTTTATCTTTCATGTTCCTTTTGACAAATCTTAGTTTTAGTTTGAAACCAATTAGAACTAAAGCTAAAGCTTTAACAGTGATTTGGGATAGTCATGATTTAAATAATACTAGCCTGTCCACCTATAAACAGTATAGGAAAAACAATTCGAGCTTTCTAACTCTGAGTTTTTCTCTGTATAATAGATTTATAACACAAAAATCCATTAAATATATTATTTATTCAAAGGAACTTAAGGGAATAATGTAAGATATTAAGAGAAAATATATGCAGCATTGATAATAGTACTTAGTTAATAGAAGACATTTTAAAAATTATAATTTATCACCATTCCTGCCATCTTCATTGTAGTAAAGGAATTAAAAGTAGAGGGAAAAAGATAATGAACTTTAGAATCAGAAGCAACATTTCAAATTTTTAGCTCTAACAAACACTATGTGGCGTTGGATATTGTATATAATACCTATGGTCTTTGACACTCACATCATAAATATGATTGATAATATGTTTCTTGTAACATTTGTTTCAAGGTTTAAGCAAAATCATATATAGGTGCCATGTATGAGTGTATTATGAATAACAGCATCCTTATTTCTGTAAGAATCTTCCAGTATGCATTTTTAGACACAAAAATGCATGAATGTGTCACTGAGAAGTTCAATAAAGACTAATTGATGGATGGGTGTAAGCAAACCATTGTACATAGTACACTGGCAAAGAACATTATTGACTGTTACCTAGAAATTTTAAGTGTGTTGCTTAATTCAATCCTACCTATGGAAAAATAGCTGAACACTATTTTACATAATTTTTTCGTTAATATTACTATTTTATGTGATTAAGCTGATGTTGTTATGTTGAAACCTAACCTACAGAGATATACAACAGTCTCAATAGTTTTTCAATTTACTAGAAACAGTGAAGTTGTCCAAAAATTCTGTAAAAGTCCAAAATTATAAATCTAGGCAATTCTTTGAAAACATAGAAATTAAAGTTTTCAATTGACGTTGTTTTTATACTTGTTTAATTCTTCTTTTTATTTGTTCATTTAAATATAAACCTTAAAAGCTTTAAATATAATTTGGTATCAGTTTCCTTTAAGTAAAAATGAACCTGAAGAAATTTTCTTTATAAGAAGGTAAACTGTTTCTGGGCTAGTCTAAAATTTACATTGATTAAAACAGCTTGGAAGCAGGGGTGGCAACCACTTCTGAAATAGTTTGCCTCCAGAAACTCTATGAACTTAAAGAAATGATGAAAATTATACAAGTGTTCAGATATTTCATTAATAGGGTCACTATGAGTTGTCCACAACTCAATGACAATAACAACATGGTCCTTTTAAAAGATGAAATATTAGGTCACGATCTTTTATAAAATAAAAAATTAAAATAATCTTATATTCTTTCTTCACATTTGCATCTTAATCTTCTTTTGGAACTTTCTATGTATTTCACTTTGATATTTAATGTATAAGGCAAGAGGACAGATTTATTGTTTGTTGCTCTGTTGAACTTCACTAATGTTATTGAGGTGAGGTGATATGTCATAGTTGTTTAATTTGCATCTCTCTTAGAACTAAGGATTTTGAACATTTCTTTATGTGTTTGTTTGCTATCTAAATGTCTTCTTTGATGAAGTTTCTGTTCATATCCTGTGCCCATTTTGCAATTGGGTTGTTTACCTTTATCTTGTTGTGGTGTTGAAGTATTCTAGATTTAAGTCCATGTCAGATATGTCATTACCAAATATTTTTTCCCAGTCTGTGCCTATCCTTTCTTACCTTGGTAGAAAGTTTTTGGATGTGCATAGGGATTTGATTCCTAGAAGGTCCTATTCATTTATTTTATTCTCTCCAGGTTGTAGGATTTTTAGGACGCTTGGGAAATCATTCATGTTGTGGATTTAAAATTCTTCCAAGCTTTTCTCTGATAAAGTGTATAGTCCTTGGTTTTACTCTTTAAGCTGGTTTTTGTGTATGGTGTGAATGTGGATCTTGCTTGAATTTTCTGCAGATAGTTTTCCAATTTTGCCAAAACCATTTGTTAAAGAGCTTTCATTTTCCCACTTAACTGATTTTATCTTCTTGTCAAAAATCAGGTGACCATAGGTAAATAAGCTGACTTCTTCCTTGGTTTTACTCTTTAAGCTGGTTTTTGTGTATGGTGTGAATGTGGATCTTGCTTGAATTTTCTGCAGATAGTTTTCCAATTTTGCCAAAACCATTTGTTAAAGAGCTTTCATTTTCCCACTTAACTGATTTTATCTTCTTGTCAAAAATCAGGTGACCATAGGTAAACACGCTGACTTCTGGGTTCTAAATTCTACTCCATTAATCTATGTGTCTGTCACTGTACCAGTACCATGTGATCTTGACCACCACGGCTGTGTAGTAGGATTTGAGATCAGAGATTCCTTTAATCTCTCTCCATTGAGAATGATGTTGGCTCTCGGTTTTGTGTATATACTTTTTACTATGTAGAGGAAATTTCCGTCTATTTCTATTTTGTTGATTTTTTTAATCAGGAAAGAGTATTAGAGTTTGACAAAGGTCATTTCTGCTTTAATTGATAGGGCCATGCAGTTCTTTTTCTTTGCTTTGTTCATGTGATGAATTACACTGATTGTTTTTCTTCTGATGAACCATCCTTGCATACCTGTTACGATCCCACTTAGTCATGGTGAATTATTTTTTTTATGTATTGTTGTATTCTATTGGCCCAGATTTAATTCAGGACTTTTGCATATATGTTCATGAGAGATGTTGGCCTGTAGTTTTCTATTTTGGTGGTCTCTTTACCTGACTTTGGTATCAATAATATGTTTGCTTCATAGAATGAGTATTGGTGAGTGTTGGAGAATTCCAACTTTTTCTATTTTCTGAAATAATTTCTGGATAATTGGTGACAGTTCTTTGCTGAATGTTTGATGAATTCACTTGTAAAACCATGTAGTCCAGGGATTTGTGTGTATATGTGTTTGTGTATGTTGTTGGAAGTTGTTTTATTACCTGTTCAATTTCTATTTTTGTAATGCTTCTGTTCAGATGGTCTATTTCAGTCTTTCCCAGATTGGGTATGTTTTGGTTTCTAAGTATTTGTACATGTCCTCTAGGTTTTCATATTCTTTTCTATTGTAAACCTTTTTACTTTTATTGGTTCTGTTGTGACATTAACTCTATTTTGTGTCTTTCCTTTCTTTTCATTTGTTAGTTTTTCCAGTGGTTTGTCAATTTTATTGATCTTTTAGAAGAACCAACACCTCTTTTTATTGATGGTTTCATTTGCTTTTCTGTTTCTATTTCACTTATTTCTGCCCTAATTTTTATAATTTCAATTTTTTTAGAGGGTGTTGGGTTTTCTATTCTTTTTTAGTTTGTTGGAGATGTTGAGTTAAAGAGTCAATTAGAATTTTTCTGGCCTTTTGACGTGTTTGCTTATTGCTCTAAATTTACCTCTAATTATTGCTTTGGCTGTTTCCCAGAAGGTTTTGGTAAGTTATGTTTACATTGTCATTTGTTTAAGAAACTTTTTATTTCATTTTTTGGTATTTCTAGTACCCACTCTTGTTTAAGCAAATATTGTTCAGCTTCCAGATGAATTTTTTTTTCATAATCCTTTTATTAATTTCTAATTTTATAGCCTTCTGGTCTGAGAAGATACTTTGTATTAGTTCTGTCATTGTATTTTGTTTGTTTGTTTAAATTCACTGATGTTTGCTGTGTGACCTATCCTGGAGAATGAATGTTCAATGCACATTGGAGAAGAAGGTATACTGCACTTTCTTGTGGGGCATTAGCCTGCATATATCACTGGAAATTTTTCCTCTAGTAATTCTTCTACAACTTTCTTTGTGCATTTCCCTGCTTCTTCCCGTTCTGGGATTCTGATAATGTGCATGTTATTCCTCTTGATGGTGTTCCACATTATACTTAGACTTTCTTCTTTTTCCTTACATTTTGAGTCTGTTTTTTGTTCTAACAGATCAGTTTTTGTGACAATTCCATCTTTTGTTTTGCTAATTCTGTATTCATGTGTCCTTCCAACATGTTGACAGCATCTGAAACATTGGTCCTAATAGTCTAGATTATGGTTTCTTGAAAGCCTCCAATGTCTCATTTTTTAATCTGCAGTTTTTGGATTTTTTTTAAGTTGCTCTTAGTTTTTGCTTGTAGAGTCCTATAATTCTTCAAGTTTGCCTTTCACCCATTGAAAATATTCAATGATTGTTCTTTTACATTCTGTGTCAGAAAGTTCCATTATACTTTCTGACTTCAGGAACTCCATTGATACTGTGTCTCTTTTGGAGGTGACTTCTTGTTTTGGGTTTGTGTAGGGTCTCAGGTATTTTGCTTCTTTGGTGTCATTGCTTAGTAGGGTTTTTCATGCTTGAGATTTTAGTAGGCTTTTGGTCTGGTAACCTTGGCTCATAAAATCACTACTCCAGAGGAGGGGAGGGCAGCGATACTGCCTCAGTTTCTCTCAACTTGATTCAGTTGGGAAGAGATGTGTCCTCTGAATTCGCAGCCTTCACTGTCAGAGAACTCCTGTTGCTAGGTGAGTCCAAAGTGCCCAAGTGTTAAAGGCAGCTCAATCTCTGGAAGAATGGAGGAAATTGCATCACCTGTGATACTGACATCTCTGGTGCAGTTCAGAGGGATGGCAGCCGGTCATCCTCCAAATGGCAGGGCCAGGGTATCCAGGTGGCAGGCCAGGTCCTTCAGGCTTCAAGGCTACAGTGTCCGAGTGACAGGCAGGATCATACAGGCATCAGGCAGTGTCAGGTTCAAGAGTCCAGGCAGAGGGACTGGGACATCCTCCAGGTAGAAGGACATTGGGGGGCGGGAGGAGGAGGCTCCAGGAGGTGAGGCCACAGTCTGATACTCCCAGCAGGAGAACACTCCTAGACACACTAAGGATCAAGAGCTTTAGAATCAGAAGCAACAGGTTAAATTTTTTGTTCTAACAAATACTGTGTGGCTTTGAAAGTCGTATCTAACATCCATGATCTTTGGAACCTGCATCATAAATGGGTTTGGTGATAATATATTTCTTGTAAAATGTATTTCAAAGTTTAAGTATAATCATATGTAAGTGCCTAGCATATTATAAACTGTGTGGCCTACCTATTGATGCTTGGACATGTAACTTCTTTCTGTGAATGTCCAAGACATTATGAATGTCCATCTTAGAGAAAACTTGTACTTGCCTTTGGTTGTTGTTGTGTACAATTAAGTTGTGTCAAACCCATAGCTGACCCTCCAGCAGATTTTGCATAGGAAGAGACTGGCCATCTGTGATGCAGCAAGTGGAATCTAACCTCACACCTTTGATGCTGCAGTGCAGATTCTTAAAAATAGGCTACCTGAGTTCTCTTAATGTTATATAAATTTGCCTTCATTTTTGAGTGTGAGTTTTGAAGTAGATCTTTGAATTGCATCACTCTTATTTGACCTCTTGCTCAGAATTTACATTTCCATCCCATTTTTAAATGGGATGTGTCAGAATACCCCTTTTTAAAAAAACTCCCTCAAAGTAGTCATAAGATCCCAGAATATTCATAAGAATCACATGGATCTTGTCAAAATGTACAATATTTTTAAATAGTTCGAACAACCTCTGAGCCCTATGATCAAGGAATTGATTCTGACTTAATAGTGATCCTATAGGAGAAAGTAGAATTACTTCAAAGGTGTCTTGAAGGCTGTAAATCTTTATGAGTACATACTGCTTTATTGTTTCTTGCAGAGTGGCTAGTGGGTTGAACCATCAAACTTCCAATTACCAGCCCAATGATTAAACTACAGAATCACAAGAACTTTTGTGGCTTGAGCTGTCCCTACTGGTAATCACTTTCACTTGCTGAGCTGTTGTTGTTGTTGTTGTTGTTGTGTGCCATAGAGTCAGAACCAACCTATATCTAACCCCCCACTCCCCACTGGGCTTTAAGAGACAGTTGATTGTATGGGAGGAGATTGCCACCTTTCTCCATTGAGCAGGTGGTGGCCAATGGTGTGCCTTCAGGACTGCAGCACAGCTTCCTGCCACTAGGCCACCAAAGCTCCCTGCTTGCTGCAGTTTTAAGTAAAAGACTTCAAGTCATTTCTTTCACTAACAGCTAAATAAGAACTATATACACTTGTTTTGACTTACCTGTAAATTTTACTTAAAGGAACATTAGTAAGAAATTAACGTAGTTTGTAACCCAGTGACTATCTGTACAATAGTGCTTTTAGCCCTGTAGTATATTTAGCACATATATTGTCTTGAGCGATTCAGAAGAGACTTACCTCCTACAAAGTATTTTTTGGTCTTCAAACATGGCTACAATAGCCATATGGTACTATTTCTCCAACATTTTAAATTTAAGTTTCCAGCTGTAGCCAATTTAAAATTCTACCCAGTTTTGCAAACAGATTCTTACAGCCTATTTTCAATAAAGATACACATTTTCTACCTTTCATAATTCAATAAGAAACATTAGATTTGCCAAGAATTTCTTTTAAATTTGGAAAGAAATCAAAACTGGAAAAGGTTTAGCAGCTGGCACTAATGAAATGAAATTGAATTAGCTCAACGAAATGGAATATATTCAATGAAAATAGGGCCACACAATAACACCAGTTGGTTTCCTGACAGAATTAATATAATTTTGAAAATATGTTCCACTGTTTATTGTGTTTCAGTTATTATAACTCACAATAGTAAATTCCATTGAAAAACGCATTCCTGCTTTTTCAGAAAAATAAGCTTATAGATTATAGAAGATAAATCTGTTTGTCTAAATGTTCTGAGTTTGGAATTAGTTTATGTATTCATCCACACCATTTATTGAAATATTCTTCAACATAATTGGCATGAGGTATCTGATAGGCAGTAGATTCTAGCCAGTTGTTAATAATATTGTCATTGCCATTGTTCAACAGAATAATTAAATGCTTGCTCATTGATTATGATTAGACCATTTATCTTATGCGTACTTTGTAACTGCAGAAATAATTTTTAGAATATAGTTCCTTTTTAAAAAATCGTCAGACATATATGAAAATTTCAAGAAATTTTAAGATTGAGAAAATAAACCATGTGCTTTTAATTTTCAAATAGTACTTATGTTCAAAGCACTTCAAATAAGGTGCCCAAGGGCCCCAAAAGAGTTAAGCCACCGACAGTTAACTTTGATTAAAAATCACCAATATCAGGATCTTGGAAAGAACCATACCCTCCGAAAGACAGACAAACTAAACATTTCACAGCTGAAGAAATTTTACTTTACAGCAGACTTTCACATTTTCTTTCCCAATTTTGGATGATGCTTAGGAAAAGTATTTATATACTCCACCTACATACTAATGCATCCTGAAATTTAGTGATTTTTAAATAATTAAATTACACAGTTCCTCACAGTTCTAGATTTAGGGAAAGTTTGGTACAGACAGCTTTATTTTTTCTCTTTTATACTGGTTTGCATACAAAGTTCATATACATTGTTTTTCACACCAGATATTTCCCCTTTCCTTTACCTGTCCATCCCTCTACCCATCAAATTGTATGACCCTATGATTAAGCCCCCCACTTGGATCCTCATAGTTACTCTACATTAATGCTTTTATACAGTATTTGTCCTTATGCAATAGAGTTAATTCAATTAGCATAATGCTCTCCAGTCCCTCCCATGTTAGGTAGTAATTTACAAAATCATTGTGCTTGCATGCTGCATAGTATAAAATATGTGACTGTACCATAATTTCTCAGTTCATTCCATTGTAGTTGGATATTTGAGCTGTTTCCTTGTTCTTGCCATAAACATTGGTGTACAAGTCTCTGTGCCTCAGTTCTCATTTTCTCAGGGTAATGTGGTATCTCATTGAGGTTTTGATTTGCATCTCTCTTATTGCTAGTGATTTAGAGCATTTCTTTATGTGTCTGTTGGCCATCCAAATGTCCTGCTCCGTAAAAAGTCTTTCTATGTCTTTTACGGTACAGGCAGCTCTTATTATACTGTGTCAGTTGAGATGACTTGACTGGGGGGAATGAGACACTTTCAAGATGTCTTACTCATTGTGTGACAAGGAGAAACTTCTACTTCTCAGGTGACTGGTCTTCAGATAAATTCAAAGAATTTTGTCCATGCTTCACTTGAACCTTCATAACAATTGCTTATCTTTCCTCCTGATGTTATGACTGTATTTGCAAGAGAATCAAGAAGCAGTTATATTGCATATTACAACTTAGCTTTGAAACTCACAATATATGTCAAAGTTATCTCATTAACTATCTCATCATTATTCAATGACAAGGAACATAGGACTAACCTTTCAGTTAAAGAAATATAAAATCTGGAAAAGAATTGAACAATTCAATGGAAAGCCAAGCTGTTTAATGCAGAGATAGATGATAGATAGATAGATGATAGATAGATAGATAGATAGATAGATAGATAGATAGATATAGATAGATAGATAATGATAGATCGATAGACAGATGATTGGTAGACAGATAGATAGATAGATAGACAGATATTCAGCTATTAAAAAAAACTGCAGTGTAATATTCACAGCATCATGGATGAACCTTGAAAAGATTGTGAAGTGAAAAATAAAAATATTGTATGATTCTATGTGAAATGTATAGAAAAAGCATAACTGTGGCAACAGAGACTGGAAGTTCCTAGAGATTGTCAAAAGAGTGAAATGGGAGTTTACTGCTTTATGAGTGCTGAGTTTTTGTTTTATAATGATGAAAATCTTTTAGAAATAGTATGGATGCTTGCATTACATTTTAATGCAACTAAGGGTCACTGAATTGAACAGTTAAAAATTACTAAAATGGAAAAACTTACATACACTTTACCTTTTTTTTTAAAGTAAAGGGAGCATTTTAAGGAGCCCTTCACAGAATCTCATACATTAAATAATAAAGATTTTTTTAACTCCACTGATTTTCTTAAAATTGAGAGCTCAAAATTCATAGTTTCTATGTGGTTGGAGGTGGGGGGTGTAGACTATTAAACTCACAGTGCAATAAGAAAATATAGATGTTTGTAGAAATGTTAAAAAAATCAAATCTGTTATTAATAAGTCCTCGGACAGAAAAGTAAATATTTCTCTGTATACAAATAGTTCTCTTCCTCACTCCCTTTTCCCATTTATTCTGTCTCAAACGAAGGTTGAAGCCATTTAAATGAGAGTAAAATGGGAAGGAAGATTTTGGATATATAGTCCTTTGTATGCATTTTTAGAGTCCTATTTCCTTTAATCTTAAGAACAGAGAATTAACTTTATGTTGTAGTTATGTGCTGCCAAGTAACCTGTAACTCATAGGGACTCTTTGCACAGTAGCTCTGACACCTGCCCTGTCCTGAGCCAATGCTATCATCTCCTACACCATTGATCTAACACCATTGTGTCAGTACTGAATCAATCCATCTCTTTCTGAGTCTTTCTCTCCATTGCTGTATCCCACCTCTCCAAGCATGATGTTCTTCTCCAATGACTGGGCCCTCCTTCCTGGTCACATGTCCAAAGTATGTAAGATTGAGCCTCAAAATCCTTGCCTCCAGGGAGCAACATGGTTTCACCTTCTCTAGGTCAGACCTCTTTGCTCTTCCGGCAGTCCACTTTGTCTTCATCACTCTTCTCCAGCACTATAATGCAAAGGCATCGATCCTTCTTCTTCTATCGTCTTTGTTATCCAGCTCTCGGATGCATAGCATATAATTGCAAAGAATATTGCCTGGATCCAGTGCACATTAGTCTCTAGACTGACATCATTGCTGTTCAGTACTCTAGCGACATCCCTGACAACAGATTTTCCTAATGCAATTAATCTGTTCTTTTCCTATCTGCTGGTACCAAGAGTGTTGATTGTGGAGCCAAGCAAGCTGAAGTTATCAACAATATCTTTTCTCCATCCATCACGAAGCTGAAAATTCACCCAGATGTAAGAATCTTTGTTTTCTTGATGTTGAGCTTCAATCCATATTGAAGGCGACAGTCACTGACCTTCTGCAGCAAACACCTCATGTCCCTTTCCATTTCATTAAGCAAGATCATGTCATCTACATGATGCAAGTTCCTCCAATCTTGACACCACATTCCTCCTCATAAAGTTCAGCCTCACAAATGATCTATTCTGCAGATAGTTAAACAGGATGCATCCCTTGTGTATACCTTTCCTGATCCTTGACCATGTGGTATTTTCCTGCACTGTTCTAACTACTTCTCCCTGGTCCAAGTATAGGTTTTGCATGAGCACACTTTAGTGTCTGAGGGTTCCCATTCTCTCAACGTTAGCCACAATTTGTTGTGATCCACACAGTCAAAGGCCTTGGCATACATAGTTAATGAAACAAAAATAGGCATTTCTCTGCTGTACTCTGCTTTCAGCCAAGATCAGTCTAATGATCTTGATGTCCCTAGTGGGACCACCTCTTCTTAATCCAGCTTGCACATCTGAAAGTTCTCTGCTGATGTACTGTTTCAGTTGTGTTTGGATAATCTTCAGCAGGATCTTACTTGCCTGTGATATTACTGATATTGTTTGATATTTTCCACTGTCTGTTGCGGCACTTTTTTTAAAAAATAGGAACAAATACAGATCTCTTCCAGTCAGGTGTCCAGGAAGTTTCCTCCATATTTCTTGGCATAATCTTGTGAGTGTATCCAGGGCAGGATCTGTTTCCTGAAATATGTCAATTGGCATTCCATCAATTCCTCGGACCTTGCTTTTTGCCAAGTAGTTCAGAGAAGCTTGAACTTTCTCCATCACCATTGCTTCTTGATCCTTTGTTGTTTCATGAAATTTATGTGTCAGTCAATTCATTCTGGTATAGTGACTCTGTGTACTCTTTCCATCTTCTTTTGATGCTTCCTGGGTCATTCATTATTCGGTCTCCAACATCCTTAAGTATTGCAACTCACCACTTGAATTTGTTCTTTAGTTAATTCAGCTTAAGAAATGCCTAGCCAAGTGTGTCCCCTGATGATTTCATTTCAAGTAAAGAGGTGAAAGAACAGGCCACAAGAGTGAGATGACTCCATCAAAATGCTTATTCAGATAGGGAGGACAACTGAAAGACACAGCAGATATTGATACACAAACTTTAAAATATAGACACCTACCATCAATCCCTTTTTCTAGACATTTCACATAAAATCATACAATATTTTTATTTTTCACATCACAATCTTTACAAGGTTCATCCATGATGCTGTGCATATTACACTGTAGTTTTTTTTAATAGCTGAATATCTATCTATCTATCATCTGTCTATTTAATCTATCTATCTATCTATCCATCCCTGTGTAGAAATTGTTTTCCATATTATGTCCTTTTGGTTTTCTTCACAAAATCATTCTATCTTTTCCGTAACAACTTATAGTATTTTTTTCTGGCTTCCTGGTCAAATTATTTTGGAAGTTATAGGCAAGAAACTGCACTACAATCCTGAAGGCACATGGCTTAAGGCCACCAGTTGCTCTGCAGAAGAAGGAAGGGCAACCTCATCCATCCTGTTAACTCTAAAAACCAGCCAGAGGGTCTGTTCTATATGAGTTGGCTCTCACTCATTGGTATAAAACAACAGGCATATTTTAGTTTTCTACAATCTCTGTTCTTTCTAGTCTAAACTGTTTATTTTTAAAGTATTTTTCAAAAGACTTTAAGCTTTTTCCCCTCCTCAATATATAATGTATTCAATCAGAATAAAGCCAGAACATTAAGGGAAGCCCGTCTTTAACATCAGTTCTACATATCATTTCTGTGTGACAAGGACCTTAAGAGAGACAAGTAAAAGTCACACAGCTTAATAGTGTTTGTGAAATATGCTCTTATGTCTTTCTGAAAGACTTTTTGAAAGATTCTTTGAAGCAATACTCTAAATGTTTCTGTGCTATTCAAGGATCTCAAATTTCTACCAAAAATATGATCTCTGCCTAGAAACTGTTTCTTAATTTTGGAATAGCTTGCCATCTGGAGAGTTTGAAGATGATAAAAAGTTTCTGATTTCATTTTGAATGCAGTAATTTCAAATATTTCTTTGAATTTTGGCTTAAAATGAGTTCTTGGAGGTTTGTTGTTTGGTTGGGGTTTTTTGTTTTTTTAAGGTTTTTGGGGTTTTTTTAGCTTATCTTTCTTCTTTTTCATCATTATAAGAACAGGTTGTTGTTGTTGTTGTTATGTGCCATCAAGTCGCTTATGACTCATAGCGACCTTATGTACAAGAGCCCTAAAGGCTGCGCTATCCTGTGCCAACCTCGCTGTC
>NW_006399908.1:6577736-6586524 GCF_000299155.1 Elephantulus edwardii
TGCTCTTCGGGACTCTTGAGAGGTCCCTCACAGCCGACGTTCCCAATGCAATACGTCTTTTAATTTGCTGGCTATGGTGTCAAAAGATTTGACTGTGGAGCTAAGCATATCAAAACTGTGAACAATCTCAATCTCTTCACCATCCATTATGATGCTGCCATTCAGCCTAGTGGTGAGAATCTTTGTTTTCTTGATATTGAGTCTTAATATCCCAAAGATCCTGACCTTCCTCAGCAAGTGTTTCAGGTCCTCCTCAGTTTCAGCAAGCAGGATTTTGTCAACTGCATAATTGATGATTCTTCCTCCAATCCTGATGCCACATTTCTCCTCATAGAGCCCAGCCTCCTGGATAATCTGTTCTGCATAAAGTTTGAAAAGGTATGGAAACAGGATACAGCCCTGGCGTACACCCTTCCCAATTTTAAACCATGCAGTGTTTTCCTTCTCTGTTCCAATGACTACCTTTTGGTCCAAGTAAAGGTTTCATATTAGCACAATAAAGTGTTCTGTTCTCAGAGTTAGCCACAGTTTGTTATGATCCACACAGTCAAATGCCTTTGCATAATCAATGAAACACAGATAGACATTCTTCTTGTACTCCTTGCTTTCAACCAAGATCCATCTAACACTATCTACAATATCACAGTACGGCAACCCTGTCTAAACCCAGCCTGCACTTCTGGTAGTTCTCTGTTGATATGCTGTTCCAATAATTTTTGGATAATCTTCAGCAGAATCATGCTTGTATGTGATATTAATGATATTGGTTGATAATTTCCGCACTCTGTGGCAGGAATGGAAACAAATATAGATCTCTTCCAGTCAGTTGCCCAAGTTTTTTTTTCCTCCAGATTTCTTGGTACAACTTGGTGAGCACATCTGTTAGTTGAAATATGTCAATTGGCATACCATCAATTCCTGAGACCTTATTCTTAGACAACTCTTTCAAAGCAGTGTGAACGTCTTCCTTCATTACAATAGGCTCTTGCTCATCTGTTGTTTCATTAAATTCTTCTGTGTCAGCCAATTTATTTTGGTATAATGACTCTGTATACTCTTTCCATCTTCTTTTAATATTTGTAGGATTACTCAATATTCTGTCCAAAGCAACCATAAGTATTGCAACTTGAGGCTTCAATTCCCTCTTTGGTTCCTTGAGCTTAAGAAATGCTGAGAGAGTTCGGCCTCTTTGATTTTCTGACTCCAGCTCTTTGCACATTTCATTATAATACTTTACTTTGTCTTGTCCCAGAGCCTTTTGAAATCTCCTGTTTAGCTTCTTAATATCTTGATTTCTTCCTTTTACTTTGGCTTCTCAGTGCTCCAGTGCAATAGTCAGAGTCTCTTCTAACATCCATTTTTGTCTTTTCTTCATCCTCCACCTTTGCAATGACCTTTTACACTCTTTCTGGATGATATTCTTCATATTTTCCCATAACTCATCTGGTCTTTGCTCATTAGTGTTCAAGGCCTCAAACCTGTTCCTGAAATGGTTCTGAAATTCAGGTGGATAGACTCAAGGTCATATTTTGGTTCCTACTGGCTTGATTTCACTTTCCTTAGCTTCAGCTTAAAATGATACAACCATTATGGAAGGCAGCTTGGCACTTTCTCCAAAAGCTGAACATAGACATTCCATATGACCCAGTTTATTCCACTGCTTCTAGTATACCCTAAGAAAATGAGAATTGAGGCATAGAGACCTCTACAGCAATATTCATAGCAATGTTCTTCACTATTGCAAGAACACAGAAACAGCCCAAATGTCCAACCGCAATTGAATGGATTGAGAAATTATGGTACATTCATACAATGGAATACTACGCAGCACGCAGGAGCAATGATTTTGTAAATTATTACCTAACTTGGGAGGCACTGGAGAGCATTATGCTGAGTAAACTAACTCAGTCCTACAAATACAAATTTTATATAAAAGCAAAATTATAGAATGAGTATGAGGATCTAAGGTGGGGAGGCTGGAAGCAAAAGGATGAGGAGGTAGAGGTGGGGGAGTACAATTAACTATGGAGTATAGAATTCGATGAGTGAGGAGGTGAGGGAAATAGGAAGAATCTGGTCTGAAAACCAATGTATTCCAATTTTGTAAATTATCTAGTAAAATAACTAAAACAAAACAAAATAAAAAAAAACTGAACAAAGATTCTCACCACTAGACTGATAGGCAACATCATGGTAGATGGAGAAGAGACTTGAAAGTGTCAACAACTTTATCTTACTTGGATCGACAAATAATGTCCTTGGTATCAGTAGTCAGGAAATTAGGAGACATATTGTATTGGGGAAATCTTCAGTAAGGGATCTCTCCAAAATATTGAATAGTAATAATCTCAGTTTGAGTACTAAGGTGAGTCTGATTCAGGTCATGGACTTTTGGATCACTTGCTATGCATCTGAGAGACAGACAATGAATAAGGAAAACAGAAGAAAAAATGATACTTTTGGATTGTGGTGTTAAGAGAAGAGTCCTGAACATCCCATGGACTTGCTGAGTCTGCCTCATGACAATACAGACTTCGCAGCCACAAAATCATTGTATATGCATGTTGACTTCTTGTTCTCTTTTTCAGGCTATCTTCACAAAGTATTATCCAAAAGTACATAATTTCTGTGTGTCAGCGGATGGGATTTGCCAGATGAATTAGGGGTCTCTGGCTCTTAGTCCACCAGCATTTGAGCGGGTTGGTATTTAAAAATGCCCTTGAGCCTGCAGCCCTCGGGCCAAATATTAATTGTTTTGGGATGAATCTTCTTTTAAGTGGTATAACAGTGATCTGTCTACTTGCTCTACTCAAGTAACTTAGAGTTGCTGTGATGATGGACAACTGTGCCATAGGCGTGTCAGACACCATAATTGGCTACCATAATGGGTCGTGTTTGGTGGAACTCCCAGATTGATTCAGAATTGGAAGCAGGAGTGGCATCCACTTCTTAAATCACATGTCTCTGGGAAGTCTATGAACTTGGAGAATTTATGATAGTTATAGAAAAGCTCCACGTCTCTTTTTCATCTTTTGTTCACATGTATATATGGAGGACCCTTGCATTTAAATGTCTGTTGGGCCCGAAGGCCTAGCATTATTATTATTATTGAGGAACATTCTTCTAAGTTGTACAGCATTCTTCTGTCAATTTGCTATACTGAGGTAATCTGGGTTTGATGTGAAGCTGAACCTTGCATCATTGGGGGTCAAATGCTATAATGTCTGTTCTTGGTGAACAGTGTTTGGTGGAGCTTCCAGTGTAAGACCGATTTGGAAGCAGGGGTGCCATCTACTTCCTAAATAACATGCCTCTGGAAACCCTATGAACCTCGAGAAATGACGATAGTTATAGAAAGGCTTCAAGCCTTTGGTTCATAGAATGACGACGAGTCATTTTCAACTTGATGGCAATCAACAACTACAACAATATAAAAATCAAGCTTATGTGCATATGTCTCATCAACATTCAACTTAAGACTGAATTTATAAATACACAGATGTCATTTTCAATTGAAAGATGATTTCTTTCTTTTTCTTGAAGTTTGTTAAATAAGAAAAGAGCTTATACATACATACATGAAAAAAACTAAAAGCTAGCTAGAGTGGAAATATCTATAGAGCAGTGAATGGCAGCCTACTTACTTTTCATATAAATTCTGTATTTGTCTAAGGGAAGAAACAATATAAATGTTATCTTGAGTTCATAAATAGACTGCAGATCATGACGTTCTTCCATTTTCCTTTCAACCAAACTCTTAAAATCAGCATATTCAAAAGATTGAGCACTCACCCAATTGCTACTCACATTTAAAAGGAAAGCAGGTCCTACTTAATTTCGATCTGCAATTTTTTTCATGAGATGTCTGAAAAACTTGATATTCTCCTGCAGTCATAAACCCAAGTAGCAATAGAAGCGTTTCAAGATTTCTAACTTCTGTATATTTACAATAACCCTCCTATTAACCCCAAAGCCTATACTTGGATTAAGAGATTATTGAGAATGCTTCAAAGACTGATCATATTCTCTCCAGAGCCTTGCACAAGGTTCATGTAAAACAAAACAAAACAAAACAAAACAAAAAACTTGATGTTCCAGATTCACTAGTAACAACATACATTTTTCATCTTTAAAGCAGTGAGCAATATTTTACCATCTACTTTTTTGAAAGCAGTCTTGCTATTTATTTTTCAGGTATATTAAACGTCACTATCTTTTCTAAATCTTATAAATACCATAATATAGTATTAATTCATAAAAATGTTGGTTCTTCCACATGGATATATGAATGGTTTCTACCATCTTTGTAATATTATCAGCATGTCAACCTACAGTGTTATTTGAGAATGTAATCTTGTCAATTTCTTGTATAGCATGTTTTATCATTTAACTATGATGCTGCATGCTTCAAACTGTAGGGTATTTCCAACTAGATGACTTCTCCATTTCTGTAGATTAATTGGTTTAGCTACAAAATTCTTTCTTCTTAAATTTTCAATGATTTTTAAAATAAAAGTTGAGTACTCTTTAATATTCTTGTGTTGTTAGGTACCATCGAGTAATTTCCAATTTTAAGTGACCTGTGTAGACTGAAAGAAATATTGCCCTCAATAGTCTTCTACTATTGTCACAGTCACTGCTATACTCTATATATTATGTATATATTCTCTGCTATACTGGTTGCTGTTACAACTCACCTTCTTTTTCTTTGATAATTATATTTTATTTTTATGTTTAATGTATCACCATGTAAATGATAGAAAATAATATGGTAATATAACTTAAAAATTAACAAATTTGCATAAATTATAGATTGTTCATAAAAGGCTGAGAAGTCACAAAATTGTAGTGATTACATGGTTCTTTAAAGCTGATGTGATGAACAAAGATGAGGTGTGGCCATTTCAAGAATAGTCATTCTTACTATCTGTTTCACAAATTGTCACAAATATATCTATAAAAGATTTGCTAATTTTATCTTCATGTATGGAAAAACAGTTTTGTAATAATAGCCACTCTACTTTCTTTGCAACCTATCTACTTGAAAGTTGTCCTCTTTTTGAATGACCTCTATTTGTTTGATTTTTTTTCTTTTTCTCCAGGAACTGACCCCTCTACATAACATGTCCAAAGCATATAAGATAAAATCTCATCATCATCCTTTCTTCCAAGTGACACTTTAGCTTTGTTT
Organism: Elephantulus edwardii; assembly: GCF_000299155.1. Taxonomy (NCBI): domain Eukaryota; kingdom Metazoa; phylum Chordata; class Mammalia; order Macroscelidea; family Macroscelididae; genus Elephantulus; species Elephantulus edwardii. Next base: position 6,582,928 of record NW_006399908.1, read on the forward strand.
CTTTCAAGCTAGATTTGTTTTGTCTTTTGGCTTTTCATGATTCAGCAAAGCCACAACTTAGAAGCATTAATTCTTCTCTGATTATTCTTCTCTTCCTTCCTTATTCATACTTCAACATTCATATGTATATGAAATAATAAAAAAGACTTTTGATTGACTCAGGTATGCTTTAGCCCTTAAAGAGGCATCCTTGTTTTTTAGCATTGTGATGAGATCTTTGGCTGAAGATTTCTCCAATGAATCACATCATTTATTTTCTTGATTGCTTCTTTTGTGAGCATTGACTATAGTGAAAGGAAATCCTTAACAACTTCAATCATTTCTCCATTTTTCTTGAGGTTACCCATCAATCACATTGTGAGGATTTTTGTTTATTTTTAAGTTCAATCATAAACTGAAAGCTGTATCTTTGCTCTTCATTCATAAGAGTTTGACATTTTTTTGTTTTCTCATATGAATCCCACTACTGCGTAGTAAATATTGATGTATGACGACATTCTATCAGGTTTTTAAAGGCTCTAAATCAGTATTAGAAAGGATTGCCCATCTTTATTCTGTGGAGAGACTGATGGATTTCAATCACTAACCTGTAGTTAGCAGCACTAGGGTTCTTTGTAGTTCTTTAAAATAACCTTAATCATTATTTATCAAAATACCACAATTTTCTGGTAAATTGTCGTATTTTGCTGATGCAATCATTGCAATTCTAAGGATCCTTTTTCCCCCACATTGAAGATGCCAAGCAGAATAGGACAGCATGAATAATGTGTTCCATTGTTAAGCATCTTCAATTTAATTTTGAAGATAGCCTTTCATTGTGTCCCTTTCTATACTAGTAAAAGAATTGTAATCTTTTCATAAGCAGCTCTGCGAAGATTATTAACAACTGCAGGCATAAAATATTTAATTTCACTGTTTTTCAAAAAGGCAAATAAAAAATTGTAAGCAAATGTTAAGATATATTAAAAATTCAGAATACAACTTATTTCTAACTTATATATCCTTATTTATATCAACTATGTATGAAAAGAGAGTCTATGTTAGGATAAACAAAATTGTCATCCTTCAAATGGATATTTCTCTCCGATATTCTATTTTAGAAGAATATGCTTTCTTTCTGTGCAAGGATACGCTTCCTTTCTATGTAAGGAAGCAAATCAGGTTTGAATGGCTGCCATCTTTACCCTACTTTCCTTTCTGTAAACTAAAACCTCATCTAATATTGTTGTTGTTGCTATGTGCCGTCGAGTTGCTTGTGACTCATAACAACCCTATGTACAACAGCCATAAACTCCGCTCTGTCCTGTGCCTATCGCACTGTCTCTGACACTCCCATCCCAATTATCTCAGTCACTGAATCAATCCACCTCATAGAGGGCCTTCCTCTCCTGCGCTGTCCCTCCACCCTCCCAAGCATGATGTCCCTCTCCAAGGACTGGTCTCTCCTCACAACATGTCCAAAGTATGTTAGACGGAGCCTCAGAATCCTTGCCTACAAGGAGCCACCTTGTTTAACCCTTTCCAGGACAAATCTGTTTGTTTTCCTAGCAGTCCATGGTATTCTCAATACTCTTCTCCAGCACCACAGCTCAAAGGCATCAATTCTCCTTCTATCCTCCTTGGTCATTGTCCAACTCTCTGATGCATAACAAGTGATTGAGAAGACCATAGCCTGTATCAGACGCACCTTAGTCTCCAGAGAGACACCATTGCTCTTCAGTACTTTGCGGAGGTCCCTAACAGCAGACTTTCCCATGGCAATGCGCCTTTTAATTTCCTGGCTGCTGGTGCCAAGACTGTTGACTATGGAGCCAAGCAAACTAAAGCTGTGTACAATCTCAATCTCTTCACCATCCATCCTGATGCTGCCAATTGGTCCAGTGGTGAGAATCTTTGTCTTCTTGACATTGAGCCTCAATCCAATTGTAGGCTGCAGTCCTTGACCCTCTGCAGCAGGCGCTTCAGGTCCTCTTCAGTTTCAGCAAGCAGGGTAGTGCCATCTAATATTAGTATTGTCTAATTCTCAGGGAGCTTATATGGTACAGTGGTCAATTTGTTGGGTACTAACTAAAAATTCAGCAATTCAAAACTATAAGATCCTCTTTTAAAAAATATTTTGTTAATATTTTAATGAAAGTTTACAGAAAATAGGGATTTCCATTTATTCATTTTTGCACAGTTAATCACATGGGAAGGGATTGCCCATCCGTCTTCACAGAGCAGCTGGTGCCCTCGAACCAAGTGCCTGTGGGATTGCAGAGCAGCTTCTTGCCACTGGGCCACCAATATAAGAATAAAACAGTTTTAACTCAGTATTAAAATTGCTTGACTAATATCAAATACGCTTGGAAGCAGGAGTAGCATCCACTTCCTTAACAGCTTGCCTCTAGAAACCCTATGAACCTGGAAAGAGGATGAAAGACACCCAAGCGTCAAGGACTTTTCTTCATAGGGTCCCTGTGAGTGGCCTGCGACTCAACAGCACTTAACAACAACAACATCAACCATTATGTGTAAGTACTAAAATTGCAAGGATTAATAATGTCAACTAATAATGTCTTTGTTCATTGTTTTTATTTTCCCTTTTTCACGAAATGTTCCAGAAAGCCCAAGGAACAAATCATAGAATCCCAAGATTCTCAACAATCTTAGTTGGAAACTATATACTAGTTTTAAATCCTTATGTGATGTCACTTAAATGTTTTGGGTGACTTGATCATGTTTACATGATAGTCCCTGGATTGTGGAAAGCATTAAAAGTGGTGCTAATCAAAAGTCAAATTTGAGTCCACCCAAAAGTATATCAGAACTAAGCCTTAGTAATCTACTTTAAAAAACAAACAAACAAACAAAAAAACAAACAACTAAGGAAAATGCTATATAGTCCTATTCTCCACTAATACAAATGAATTGGACAGCAACTGTTCAGCTGGTCTACTAGAACTCAGTTGTTGTTGTTATGTGCCCTTAAGAAAGACAACTAATAGCAATCATATGAAAAACAGAAATAGGAAAAATAAAATTAAAATGAAACTATGAAATCTGTCCTATCCTGAGCAGATAATCTCTGACACATCTGCTCTCATTATCACAGTTACTCTGTGAATTCACCTTATCCAGAATCTTCCCTTTCTAGAGTGACCCTTCACTCTTCCAAGCTTAATGTCCTTCTCAAAGGATTGCGCCCTCCTGCCCAATGTATGTGAGATGGCATTTCAAAATCCTTTTCTCTAGGGAGCAACGGGGCGGGAATCCAGGTGGGGAAGTATTATGAAGCAGCCTGATTGAACAGAGGATTGAATTTTGGTTCTGGTGACACTTAGAAGCAATGTTCACTAGCCATCAGGTGTGAGTTGATTGTATTCAGCCTCTTCTTTAAAAAGACATTTGAATAAATGGAATTCCAAGATCTATGTAGATGTTCATTGAAATGAAAAATAAAGAAATTAAAAAAAAAAAAGACATTTGGGCCAGAAGGCCGCAGGTTTTAATTGTTTTTGGTTAAACATTATTCTAAGAGGTATAGCACTGGTCTGTCCATTTGCTCTACAGAGGTAACTCGTGGTTGCTGTGATGCTGTCACTGATGTGTCAAATG
>NW_006399908.1:6599384-6600414 GCF_000299155.1 Elephantulus edwardii
CTCTGAACTGTGTTCTATCTTGAGCCAACCTTACTGTCTCTGACACATCTACCCCTTTACCCCAGTCACTGAGTCAATCCATCTCATACAGGGTTACAGCTCTGAACTGTGTTCTATCTTGAGCCAACCTTACTGTCTCTGACACATCTACCCCTTTACCCCAGTCACTGAGTCAATCCATCTCATACAGGGTTTCCTCTCTTGAGTTGTCCCTCTGCCTTCCCAAGCATGATGTCCCCCTCTCTCTAAGTACTGATTTCTCTTTGTAATATGCCCAAAGTATGCCAGACATAGTTCAGAATCCTTGCCTTGAAGAAGTAGTCTACTTTCATTCTCTCCAGGATGAATTTGTTTGTTCTCCTAGCAGTCCATGGTATATTCAATACTATTCTCCAGCACGACAGCTCAAAGATATCATCCTCATATCATTTCCTCGTATCATCCCTAGGCATTTTCCAGCTTTCTGATGCATAGCACATAGTTCTGAAGACTATGGCCTTATTCAGGCACACTTTGTTCTCCAGAATTACATTGTTGTTCTTCAGTACTCTAGAGAAGTCCCTGATAGAAGACTTTCCCAAAGCAATTTGTTTTTTTGCTTTTCTGGCTACTGGTACTAAGAGTGTTGATTTTGGAGCCCAGCAAGCTGAAGCTGTTAACAATCTCAATCTCTTCACCATCTATCACGATGCTACTAACTGGCCCAATGGTGAGAATCTTTATTTTTTTGATGTTGAGCTTCAACTCATATTGAAGGCTACAGTCCTTGACCTCGTCAGTCTGTTGTTGTTGTTATGTGCCGTCAAGTTGCTTGCCACTCATAGCAACCCTATGCACAACAGCCCTAAACTCTGCTCTGTCCTCTGCCCATCGTACTGTCTCCGACACACCCACCCCAATTACCCCAGCCACTGAATCAATCCACCTCATAGAGGGCCTTCCCCTCTCTGCTGTCCCTCCACCCTACCAAGCATGATGTCCCTCTCCAAGGAACGGTACCTCCTTACAACATGTCCAAAGTATGTTAGAC
>NW_006399908.1:6601521-6643161 GCF_000299155.1 Elephantulus edwardii
CTCCAAGGAGCAATCTGGTTTAACCCTCTCAAGGATGATTCTGCTTGTTGAATCTGCTTGTTTTCCTAGCAGTTCACGGTACTCTCAATACTCTTTTCCAGCACCACAGCTCAAAGGCATCAATTCTCCTATCCTCCCTTGTCATTGTCCAACTCTCTGATGCATAACAAGTGTGTCAATATTTATGTGCTGCCTTTGCTTCCCTTAACAATGCTCACTTTTCCTACACTCATACTTTTTACACTCAATTTTCCAACCTTTAGTGTCTATTTGCAACTGTTGCTTTAATTTGTGTTTCCCAATATGTAGTCTCAGCTGTTGGTGCCATATCATCTAGTCTAAGTTGCTCTATTGTTAATAGGGTTTTTGACAGCCTGTTACTTTGAAAGTAGATGACCAATCCTTTTTCCTATTCTGTCATAATTTAGATGTCTGACAAACACTTTACCCAAAAAAACAAATGAAAGACACTTCCCATTCCAAAACCAGCAGATAGATTTGGTATCAGATCCCCTACTTCTGCATGTATATCATGGTCCTATTTCCCTGCGCTACCCCACCAGCAATCCCCCCCTCATCCCCTCACCTCATCCTGCCGGCAGCCCTTCTTCCCCCGTACAACTAATCCCTGATGACAACTCAGGCCTCTAGTTACTACTGTCTGTTACTGATGATGGTTCTCAGGCAGGTCCCTGAGATGGCAGGCCTCAGTAGATGACAATGAATTGAGAAATTGTGGTACATTCACTGATAGATTATCATGCAACACTCAGGACCAACAATTTAAAAAAAAAATACTATGTAATGTGGAAGAGGCTAGAGAGCATTATGCTGAGTGAACTCAGTCTCATAAGGACAAATATTGCATGAGACCATTATTGTAAAAATAGAAGGATAACTAGTTGTTATTGTCATTTGCCATTCAGTCATCTGTGACTTGAAGATATCCTATGTATAATAGCTCTGAACCCTGCCCTATCCTGTACAAGTTTCACTGTCTCTGACACACATCTCTATCTTCATTTAGGTGAAATCACCACCAAGTGGCAGAGTTTGGTGAATGGGTAAGGGAATTAGGAAAGATCTGGTGGGGTCCTGAAAAGATGGACTGATACATCAATGGTAATTTATTTTATAAAATGCCATGTATGGGAATGATTATATGAAACTCACTGTGAAACAGTGTATATAAGTGAATCTCAGTGTGTACAAATTTTGTATACAAATCAATATAATAAACGCATACCTAATTTATAAAATAGATTTGTAAAAAAAGGGAACTGTGTTGGACTGCTGACAAGAAGCTGGACCACAATCCCAAAGACACATGGTTCAAGACACCAGATGCTCCACAGGAGAAGGATGGACAATCTCTATGCAAATAACTACCTCTTAAATCCACCAGAAGGGTAGCAATGAGTTGGTTTTGACTCTACGGAACATAATAGTGTGTAAAAATAAAGAAAAAAACCCATAACATTGTAGTCAAACTGGATCGGACTCATGACAACTCGTGTGCTTCAGACTGCAACTGTTGTCGATGACTTCCTCCTACTGGGATCCATGATCACACCACAGGCACCAGCAGTCAAAACGATCCAAAGGAAAGAAAAACAAAAATCAAAAGATGAATTTCATTGGGAAAGACTGTTATTAGGGACCCCCTGGGAGCACTGAAAAGCAACGGTGTCATTTTGAAGACTAAGGTGCACCTGTTTCAGGTACTTGCTATGCATCTGAGTTCTGGACAATGTATAAAGTTGACAGAAAAAAGAATCAATGCCTTTGAGTTGTGGTGCTAGAGAAGAGCACTGAATATCTCATAAACTCCCATAAGAATAACCAGATAGGTATTGGGAAAAGTGCAGCTAAAGTGCTCCTTGGAGGCAAAGATGGCAGAGTTTCATCTCACATACTTTGAGTGTCTTGGTAGGAGAGATTAGCCTTTGAAATGGTACAGTGTGCTTAGAAAGGTAGAAGGTCAGTGCAAAAGAGGAAGACCACCAACAAGATTGATTGGCTCAGAGACTGCAGCAACGTGCTCAAGTTTTGTCAGAAACGATGAGGATGGCACCAATAGGACAGGGTTCAGATTTATTGTTCAGAGGACCTGAAATGCTTGCTGCAGAGGGTCAAGGACTGCAGCCTTCAGTATGGGTTGAGGCTCAATGTCAGGAAGACAAAGATTCTCACCACTGGGCCAATTGGAAGCATCAGAATGGATGGTGAAGAATTTGAGATTGTTAACAACTCTAGTCTGCTTGGCTCCACAGTCAACACTCATGGCACCAGTAGCCAGGAAATCAAAAAACATATTGCAATGGGAAAGACTGCTGTTAGAGACCTCTCCAAAGTACTGAAGAGCAATGGTGTCTCTCTGGAGACTAAGGTATCATCTGATACAGGCTATGATCTTTGCAATTACTTGCTATGCATCAGAGAGTTGGAGAGTGACTAAGGAGGATAGAAGGAGAATTGATGCCTTTGAGCTGTGGTGCTGGAGAAGAGTTATTGAATGTACCATGGACTGCCAAGAAAACAAACAGATTCATCCTGGAGAGGGTTAAACCGGGCTGCTCTTGGAGGCAAGGATTCTGGGCCTTCGTCTGACATACTTTGGACATGTTGTAAGGAGGGGCAGGTCCTTGGAGAGGGACATCATGCTTGGGAGGGTGGAGGGACGACGGCTCAAGAGGGGAAAACCCTCTATGAGGTGGATTGATTCAGTGACTGGGGTAATCAGGATGGGTGTGTCAGAGGCAGTGCAATTGGTACAGGACAGAGCAGGGTTTAAGGCTGTTGTACATAGGGTCGCTATGAGTGGCAGGCGACTCGATGGCACATAACAACAACAACGACAGTAGTAGTCATAATTGACTCTAGAGCTCTTTGCAACTATAAATTTGAAGGGATTTATATACAAAATACCCATTTCCGTATTTTATAACAAAGCACTTAAACAATCCCTAATTCTTTAAGTAGATTTACTTTTATACTCATCACCACAACAGCAGATTGTGTTGACTAGGGATTAACTCATAACTAACGTCTAGTGAGTTATGGGAGTTTGTTGATTGCCCGTCTTTCTCCCACTGAGCAGCTGATGGATTTGACGGGGCAGATAGATGCTGCCTTTGTGTCAGCAGCAGCTCTCCCTGTGGACTATGCAGCCAGAGCGCTCCTTGAAAAATGAGAAAAAATGTCTACACATGTTGCTAAGGAAAGTATCCCAAGTATAATGTTAAATGGAAACACTGATGGTTGACAAAAAACCCCAGAATTACTTATATTGCTTTATAGTGATGACTGGAAATTCTGCAAATTTTAACGCTTAACCCCTCCTCTGTCTTCTGATACCAACATTTTGTACTACAAAATATGGTCTGGGAAAGATTGCAATCTTAGACTCCAACATCATTAATTAGTCCTATTACAAACAACCTTGAGTCTTGTATACACCTGGGAGATACCCAAGAATGATTTTAAAATAAAATGGAATAATAAGCAAAATCCATACAGAATTGGAAAGCATTTCACTTTCTAAGGTGGGTTTACTTTTATTTCAATTATTTACTTTTATATTGAAAACAAAACTTGCTTAAAAAGAAATTTCTCTGATGCAGGGTAATAATAATATTAAAAAAGATATGCTTCTAATAGTCTAAACCACCCTTACTTTCGCAGTTCTGTGAACTAAATATAGTTTGATTTCTTTTTGACATTTTATGGGCAAGCTAAGTTCCCTGAAGGGACATTGTCTCTTTCCAGAGATTTATGAGGTCTGAATGGTAGGGATGATAGGTACTTGCTGCTCAATAGAGTAGTTAATACTCAGCCACAGGATAAGTGAGTAAGAGCAGTGAAGCAGCCCCTACTCCATGGTACAGAGGTTCAGCAGCAATCAGCAGTACTGTTTCTTTTTCCAAAGAAATTTGCATCAAAATGCTTGGTCCACAGGGAGCTCAGCATTCACTCACTGCTCACTGCCTGAGGAAAACAGCTATTATGGTCATTTCCCACTCTTTCAGGGCAGAACAAAAAGCAAAGCAAAGCAAAAGAAACAGGATTGTAGAAGAATAGCAGGAGATACAGAGCTGTCTTGAATAGGGACATATTTCTGCCTTAATGTGTAACTTCTTGAAACATATCATTATCTACCAGTCACTGAGATGTCTGTTTTCCATGTAGGCACCACATTCAGGGTGTTGTGAAGTAAGGATTAGGGAAGACACTTCTGGTCATCTCTTATTTTATAACTTTTATCTTCTGCTTTGATTTGTTTTTTTGTTGTTTCACTGATTCAAACAAAAGGAATGTGAGGAGTTTCAAACATTGGCTGGAAAGGAGTTTAGGTTGCTGTAGAGTATTGCAGGTTTTGGTGTTCTGTTTTGTTTAAATTTATCATTAATTTCAGTAAAAATTTACAGAGACTTTGAATTTCAATTCATTCATTGTTGCACTTTTCTCCCCACCCAACCCTCCCCCCTAGTACACTACACTCTTGGAAAAGTAAAAGAAAAATTATTTCATTGTTTTACTAACCCTCCACCAGATCCACTCCACTATGTAGCCTTCACTCTAGACTCCTGTCATGATAAAAATACCTAATCACATATCCCTTTTAAACAGTTTTCTCCCTCATCTGTTTCAGTGCAGTATGCATTATTAAACCCATTTTTTTCAGTCTCTCTCCAACCCCAAGGTCATTCCTATTTTACACAGTGTCTCCATGCAGTATTGTCCTTTTGTGACTGAGACACTTCACTCAGCCTAATGTCCTCCACAATCACCCATTTTGAATATTGCATGAGCTGCTTGTTTTTCAGTGCAGCATAGTATTCCATTGTGTGACTATATCACAGCTTCTCTATCCATTCGTTTGTTGATGGGCACTTAGGTTGTTTCCAACTCCTTGCTATTGTGAACAAAGCCACAATAAACATGGGTGTGCATATATCTGCTTGGATGTCAGTTATGGTCTCTTTGGGGTATATTCCCAGTAGTGGAATTGCTGGGTCAAACAGTATCTCTACTTGCAACTTTTTGAGAAAGTGCCATACCGACTTCCACAGTGGTTGCACCATTTTACACTCCCACCAACAGTGAATAAGGGTTCCAGTTTCTCCACAACCTTGCCAGCATGTGATGCTTGCTGTTTTGTTGAATTTTTCAATTCTGACTGGATTGAGATGATATCTCATAATTGGTTTATGCAGTTTCTTTTATGCTTAGAAATATCACGTTTAAGGCCCAGTGGCAAGAAGCTGTGCTGCAATCCCGAACACATGAGGCTTGAGGCCACCAGCTGGTCTGCAGGAGAAGGATGGGCAGTCTCCTCCTCTGAGGTTAACTGCCTGTGAAAACTGGCTGGAGGGTCAGCTATGGGTCCATTCCAACTCCATGGTACAGAACAACAGCAATGTTTTTTATTACTAAAAGAACAAACAGTTCTGCCTTACCTTAAGAGTTATCCTTGTTTCTTAACAAGGAGGATGTTAGGATTCCGTCTCACGAAATTTGTGCATATTATCAGAAGAAGCAAGTGCAAGGGTCATCAGGTTGAGAAAGGGTCCATAAAAAAAACGGAAACCTTCAATGACCTGGATTGTCACAGTGACTGTAAGAGTGATTGAGCAAAGCAGAGATAGTGAGGACAGGACAGTAATGGACAGGGTTTCATTTGTGTGCACATGATGTCACGCTGGGTAGGACAAACAACGCACTCAGCTGAGAACTTAAACATTAGCGGTGAAGTCAATGAAGAAACTCCTCACAAGTAGGAACTGGCAATCTCAAAAAAACCAGTCCTAATAGCACGGACTGCCAAAAGAAAAAACAAATAGATCTGGAAAAAGTGCTCCTTAGAAGGGAGTTGGTGAAGCTGTGGTTTTCCTATTTTCCACATATAGCTAGGCGGGGCTTGGAAAGGGACATCATGCTTGGAAAGATGGGAAATCAACCAAGTAGAAGTGTAACAGGAAGATGAGACTGAGAGGAGAGAAGGAATATCACCCAAACATCTTCATTTAGAGTAAAGGCTTTTTCTTGATAAGCCAGCGTGGAGATCAGCAATGACAGGGGCCCTAAAAATGGCTGAAGCTCCAAACCTACTTTGGATTTGGCTTTTTAAAGGGAAACAGACAAGGACATTCTTATTGGTGAGTTTAAACTAAGAGAGGAAAAATGCAGCTGAAATTTACAAGGTGGAAGCTGATGCCAGCTTTTTACAGTTCTTGGGAGGGAGGACAGGGTCCTGTATTCAGGCATGTCTTCACGCTCCCGATATGGGGACAGTCTGCTTACAATTTGATAAGAAATTTACAAGGTTGCAGTTTTTCCCTGTCCTTACATGGAACAGGATTACAGGGCTGGCAGTCTCTCCTCCTCCCTCAGAAATTCTCCAGGGCTCTCTTCTTAAAGGAAGTCCCTTCACAAAATGGATTGGCTTCAGCCATGAGCTCTAGTGTGTGAGAGATGATGAGGATGGTACAGGAGAGACCAGGGTTCAGGTCAGCTCTGCTCAACTGGATGGTAACTAACAACAACAGTATTGGGAAACTGATCCAAAAAAAAAAATCTGTGTAGGATCACCATAAGCTGGAGTCGACCTCTCAACAATATCTCAATGTCCCAGTGCATTTTCTTGAATCTTTATCTTTCTCTGGGTATTTTCATTCTTGAGGCTGTTACAGGTCCACTCTCCAAGCTGACAGTTCTTTCTCCCACTTGTGAGAATGACACAGTGAGAGACCAAACTTGTTATGTGAGCAAGGAATTTATTCCAACAGAAAGTATCTTGCATGAGGAGACATAGTTCTAGGGCAAAGTAGATCATGTCTCACACTAGAAAAATACCGGGCAGGGAAGTTTTACTGTTTTGGTATGGTAATGAGGAAAGGGAAATCAGGTGATCAGGCAGCTTCTTGGAACCAGGAATTGTTTCTTTTTGTTGTTGGGTGTTTTTTTGTTTGTTTCTTGTTGTTTTTAATTTTTATTTATTTATTTTGTGTGCGTGTACCGTCAAATCAGATCTGACTGGTACAGGAGGAGATTGCACCTCCTTCTCCAGCAGAGCACCTGGTGGATTCGAACTGCAAACATCTGGCATTGCAGTTGCAGCTTCTTGCCACTAGGCCACCAGAGCTACCTAGGAATTGCTTCTTGTAGCACCTTCTGGCTTGCACTGGTTCTCACCACAAGTATTCCAGAAAAACAACTTAAACCTAGCGTGGCTGCATTATTGTGAATTACACCATTCTTGTGCCCACTTTCTTACCCATATACGTGGAACATGAGTATTCTCAAAATTTTGGTTCACTTCTTTTCCTTGTTTTACTACATCCTTGCCTTTCTCATTCCTTTTCTCTCCCTTGGCAAGAGAGTTTATACTGTGAAATCTTCAAGATATTGGAGTACTTTTCTTTTGAATCTACTTCAAGTTAAGCAGAGACATTGTTCTGCTATTCTGAGTATAACTTTCTCAGAGACGGATACAAAAATTCCTATTTCTGTACTGGGAAATTTTTCGAATCCTTGTATGACCAATTTTTACATGGTATTATTTGTGAAAGACTTTTGAGAAAGAATAATATCATGCCTTGAGGGACCTCTGGTGGCCTAGTGGAGGGAGTGCTGGTGCCCAAGAGTGGTAAGAAGCTGTGATGCAATCCCCAAGACAAGCAGTTTGAATCCACCTGTTATCCAACAGGAGAAGGATGAGCAGCTTCTTCTCCTCGTGTGATTTACTGACTCTGAAAACCTGCTGGAGGGTCAGCTATAAGTCCATTCCAACTTGACGGTACACAACAACAACGGAATTCCTTTATCACCTCTATTTTACGGAGACTGTATCAAACCATTGCTGTGAGGTACAAGCATGTTTCTTCCTCTGAGAAATCATCTATTCCCATTGGAACTTTGGGCATTCAAATCTATTAAGAAAGGTCACAACATGAACCACCAAACTGCAGCAATTTAGACTCATTCACAACATCAGTCTAACATCTTCCTTAGCACCTGTGTGTCCTGAAACAACAGGTATAAACAGAACGCATTCAAATGTTGTCCATCTCTTTATTGCTGTGTTCTTCCACTAATCAAGCAGACTCAGGTGGTCGTAACAGGTTTCTTCTCTCAGACTTCCTTCAACTTCCAGTTCCAGAAGAGGCTGTGGATGGTCACTGGCTTTTCATCCCTTAATGCGACCAGTGCCAAAATGCTTGCTCCAATTTTAAAGAAGTCAAGCTTTTCATTCTTTTGCTGTTTCTTTTAAATAGAAGCATCTCCACTATGTGGACTTAGCTTCCTTGTCCATTTAAATGCATATTTCTTAACTCAGGTGACTTTCTAACTCTCTTGGTCTCTACAAAAGTCTGCTGCTTTGGTCAGCAACACCCCCATACTTCTGCACTTTTTTCTATAAATGTGCGACAGGGATGTGTTCTGTCTCCATACCTTTTCAACCTGTATACAGAGCAGATTATCCGGGAGGCAGGAATATGAGAAGTGTGACATCAGGATTAATGGTGGAAGATTCATCAACAATCTGCGTTATGCAGATGACACAACCCTGCTTGCTGAAACTGAGGAGGACCAGAAGCACTTGCTGCAGAGGGTCAAGGACTGCAGCCTTCAATATGGATTGAGACTCAATATCAAGAAGACAAAGATTCTCAACACTGGGCCAATTGGCAGCATCAGGATGGATGGTAAGAGATTGAGATTACAATTTTAGTTTGCTTGGCTCCATAGTCAACACTCTTGGTGCCAGCAGCTAGGAATTAAAAGATGTATTACAATGAGAAAGTCTGCTGTTAGGAACCTCTCCAAAGTACTGAAGAACAATAGTGTCTCTCTGGAGACTAAGGTGTGCCTGATACAGGTCATGGTCTTTGCAACCACTTGCTATGCATCAGAAAGCTGGACAATGACTAGGGAGGAGAGAAGGAGAATTGATGCTTTTGAACTGTGGTGATGGAAAAGGGTATTGAATATACCTTGGACTGCTAAGAGAACGAACAGATTCATTCTGGAGTAATTTAAACCAGAATGGTCCTTGGAGACAAGGATTCTGAAGCTTCATCTCACGTTCTTTGGACATGTTTCAAGGAGGAACCAGTCCTTGGAGAAGGATGTCATGTATGGGACGGAGGAGGGACAGCACAAGAGAGGGAAATCCTCTATGAGGTGGATTGATTAAGTGACTGGAGTAATGGGGGTGCGTGTGTTGGAGACAATGCGATTGGCACAGGACAGAGCAGGCTTTAGGGCTGTTCTACATAGGGTCACTATGAGTCACAAGCAGCTTGTCAGCACATAACAACAACACCACCACCAGCTATCTCTCCCAGGGGTCTCACTGTTGTACTAGCAGGGTCCACTAATCAATTGTATACAAAACTCACAGACTATCTTCAGAGATATGATGTTTATTAGGAACTTGAACAGGATGCAATTTTTTAGTTAGGACAGCTTCTTAGGAGTGCTACATGCTTTATGCCAACGTCTAGTTTAGATGCTCTCCACTTCTTTCTTGCTGGTAGTAAGATCTCCATGTTCTTCCTCTAAGCCTGGTAAATTTAAGGCAGATGGGATGTCAGGATTGACCAACCCTCATTAATAGACTATATATCTTGTTTGCATGTCCCCACCCAAAAGATGCTATTTAACCCAGTCACAAGTCACATCATTAGCATAGTTCCACTCATCCATGTGGGAAAGTGAAAGCACTGGCTAAGAAAGCCATTTTGAATGATAAATCTGCCACATCACAGTAACCTTATGCTGGATCCTTCCTAAAAGCAGTGAGTTAGTCAGTGACAAATTTTGCTTTCTCTTTTTATTATATTTCTCTCTTTCCTTCCTTGGAGACATTTTATTTCCTAGCTTACACAACTATTCACCCAGCTCTTATTTTTGGTGGAGACCACTAACCTGACTTCTTGTTGTGCTCGGTCAACTGTCTGTCTCATAGGGTGTGGAAGCTGGTGGCCTGAGCTTTGATGATTTAGGCTGTAAAAGCTGACGTCCGAGTCTGTGATGAATTGATGCAGGTTCCATATAAAACCGTAGTTTAGCTCTGCTCATACTTTCTCATTGTTCATAGTCTCTTGTCAACAATGTTTTCTATTGAAAGATTTAGAGGAAAATTTTATCCAATATTTTTAATAGTACTTTACCTAGATGTTGTTTCAGGATATCTTTAACATCCATATTTCCAGAAGTAAGCTATTTTTTTTTTTTAATTAACAATGGGTTGCTGTATTTAGAATTGAAAAAAAATATGTTTGTGTATATAAGTGCCACAGTTTTCAAAATTCTTTTTCTCACAGTTTACCTTATTGGATAACTTAGTTAAATGTCATATCCCTTATTATTCTGTCTATACTTAGTGGGCATGTTCTATATTTTCATTACAGCATCTCTCTCTTTTTGGCTAAAATACCAGCTGTCTTGAACTTTTAATGTTGATAATGGAGACTATTCTTTCTTGTACAGTTGGTCAGACTTGGCCACTCTAAAGCCAGCTACATTATTTTTACAGTGACCTTGTGTAGAGTCTATAAGGGTGTAAATCTTTTTAGGAAAAGATTGTACATCTTTCTACCTTACGTACCTGGTAACTGTTGACCTTTTCTTTAGAAAGTGAACACTTCTCACATCACGCTGCTGGAGCTCCTTGGTAAAAGTGACACAGGAAAAAAATGTCTTATTAAAGAATTGCAAGCCATAAATACACGGAACTACAATAACATTAAAACCTTGTTTGGAAAAATGTTTCTCATTGCCACTGAGGCAGTTCCAAATCATCGCTGACCTTCCAGTAGGTTTCAAAAGTGATAAATCATAAGGAAGTGAACTTCTCACCTTTCTCCTACTGAGCAGATGGTAGATTAAAAGGAATAGAGAAGCTCAGTCTTTGTGTTAACAGTGCAACACTAGGGAACAGTGGAAGAATGAACTGTAAGTGGAAAGATGTCTACAAGTTTCAATGTTCAAGATGTTTAAGTAATTTGCAACTTTAGTACTGTTAGTAACATAAACAATATATTGTTGTTGTTGTTAGATGCAGTCCAGTCGTAGACGACTCATAGCGACCCTATGAACAAAAAGCCTGAGCACTGATAGTACATAGAGTTTCCGGAGGCTAGCCGTTTCAGAAGTGGATGTCGCTTCTGCTTCCAGGATAAACAATATATTAATGATATGTAAAATAAAAAGGGCATGAAGACAGAAGAGAAAATATTAAATGTGCAAAATTAATAGTAAGGAAGCAAAGATAAAATCAGGACACTAAATTTCTACACTGACTAGGTAACACAAATTAAAAAACGCCTGTAAAAGTTATTGGTGTGCATATGGGCCAACTAAAACAGTTATAAACTGCTGGTAGGTGGATTAATTTATATAACCATAATAGAAAATAATTTTGCCTGAAATCTAAAGATGTGAATACCATATGGTCCAGCATCTTTATTCTTGGGTTTCTTCCCTGGAGAAAAACACCAAGATGTTCCCAGTAGCACCATGTGGAAGAACTAACACATGAACTAACCCAAGCTTCCGTTGATAGAAAAAACAGATAAATAAAATATGGTAATGATCCTAATTTGATATCACACAACAATGCAATTTAGATTAGCACCTTATCCATCAACCAATATAAAACCCATAATATAGAGCAAAAGAAGCATAGAGTAAATAGTACCTAGTCTTAGTGTTTAAAGTTTAGAAAACGTGCAAATAAATACTATAATGTTTAGGGACACACTGATAACAGAGCAAAGCTAAAAAGAAAAAAATAGGATGATAAATGCAAAATGCAGGAAAAGGAGGCAGGTGTGTAAACAGAATTGGGAATGGGCAAATTGACAGCTTCAAAAATAAACATGCATAATCTCTTTTATTAACATGATTGACTCTCATGAAATATAATTTTCTTATTCTTTTTAAACCATAAATATCATTGCATATGTATGTACAAATTAGAATTATCAAAGATGAATAAATATTGGTGAAACTTCATCTCAAATACTTTGAGCATGTTGTTAAGAGAAGCTGGGCCTTGGCAAAAGGCATCATGCCGGAAAAGTGAAGGGATAGTGAAAGAAAGGAAGACCCTCAAAGAGATAGGTTGATAAAGTGATTGAATCAATAGGCTCAAGTGTAGCAGAGATGCTGAGAATGGCAGAGGTAGGTCAAGATTCAGATCTATTTTGCATAAAATTGTTGTGAGTTATAGTGGACTCAATGGCACATAACAACAATAGCAACATATGATTAAAAACGGAAATGTAAACAGACCAAAACCAACCCCATTGAAGTTATTCGGGTGGTACTCGGTCAATTCTGACTCATAGCCATTCTTTATCAGGTTTCTGAAGCTGTAAATAATTATGAGGGGGCTTTGATGGCCTAGTGCTAAGAACCTGTGCTGAAGTGCCAAAGGCACATGATTCGAACCCACTTACTGCTCCATTGTGAGAAGAAAGGGCAATCTCCTCCCATGCAATTTCCTGCCTCTGAAAACCCATTGAAGTGTCAGCTATGGGACATTTCTCATTCAAGGGCATACAACAACAAATCATTATTCATAATATTTCTTCCTCAGAGTGGCTAGTGAAGTCTAATCACTGACCTTATCATAAGCAGCCAAATCTTTTAAACACTTATACCATCAAGGTTTCTTGTTTTTTTTTTTACTTTTTAAATAAAAAAAAAAATTTAATGCAACATGTATATTTTTACAGCATATTCTTTCCATTTAATTTTTCCCCATTCATTCATTGTTGCACATTTTCCTACCTGCCCACCTTGCCCCCCATTTCATTTTTCTCTTTGAAAAGAAAAAGAATTCATTTTTATACAATCCCACCAAGTCCACAGTCCACTTTACTATGCATTTCTTTTTCTGTAATCTTGTTATGAAAAAAAAAAAAACTAATTCTATATTCCTTTTAAACAGTTCTCTCCCTCATCTGTTTCAATTCAGGTACATTATTTATCACCTTCTTTCTTAGGTTCTCCCCAACCC
Organism: Elephantulus edwardii; assembly: GCF_000299155.1. NCBI lineage: Eukaryota > Metazoa > Chordata > Mammalia > Macroscelidea > Macroscelididae > Elephantulus > Elephantulus edwardii. The sequence goes on from NW_006399908.1 coordinate 6,614,555, forward strand.
CAATGTCAATCCATTTAAAAACAGTGGCACTACACAGTATTCGTCCTTTTGTGACTGAGATATTTCACTCAGCATATTGCCCTCCAGAGTCACCCATTTTGTATAATATTCCATGAGTTCTTTGTTTTTCAATGCAATGTAGTATTCTGTTGTGTGAAAATACCAAAGCTTTTCTATCAATTCATTTGTTGATTAATGTTTAGGTTGTTTCCAACTCTTTGCTTTTGTGAACAAAGACACAATAAACATGAGTGTGCATATATCTGCTTGAGTGGCAGTTATGGTTTCTTTAGGGTATAATCCCAGTAGTGGAATTGCTGGGTCAGAGGGTATTTCTATTTCCAACTTTCTGAGAAAGTGCCATACTGCCTTGCATAGCAGTTGCACCATTTTACACATTCACCCAAAGTGAATAAGGGTTCTAGTTCATTCACAACCTCGCTAGCATTTGCTGTCTGCTGCTCTGTTGAATTTTGCTGTTCTTACTGGGGTAAGATGATATCTCATAGTTGTTTTGATTTGCCTCTCTCTAGAGATAGGGATTTTGAACATTTTTCATGTGTTTGCCTGCCACCTGAATGTCTTCTTTGATGAAGTGTCTGTTCATATCCTGTGCCCATTTTTCTATTGGATTGTTTACCTTCTATCTTTTTGTGGCGCTCGAATATTCTATAAATCCTAGATATAAATCCCTTATCAGATATGTCATTGTCAAAGATTTTTACCCTGTCTGTGGCTTCTCTTTCTACCCGGCTGGAGAAGCTTTTTGATGTGCAAAGGAATTTTATTCTTAGGAGGTCCCATTCATCTATTTTATCCTCTCCTGCTTATAGGTTTTTTAGGATGCTTGGAAGACTGTTTATCTTATGGATTAGTGCTTCTAAGATTCTTCCAAGCTTTTATCTAATAAAGTGTATAGTCCTTGGTTTTAGTCCTAAGTCCTTGATTTACTTTGAGTTGGTATTTGTGTACGGAGTGAGGTGTGGATCTTTTTTAATTTTCTGCCTATAGTTTTCCAATTTTGCCAACATCATTTGTTTAAAAGGTTGTCATTTCCCCACTTGACTGATTTCATCTCCTTGTCAAAAATCAGTTGATCATAGGTAGATAGGTTGATTTCTGGACTATAAATTCTATTCCATTGATCTATGTTTCTATCATTGTACCAGGGCTATGCTGTTTTGACCACCATGGCAGTGTAGTAGGATTTGAAACCAGGGAGCAAGATGCCTCATACCTTGCTTCTATTTTTAAGGAGTGCTTTGCTTATTTGAGGCCTCTTTCCATTCCAAATAAAATTGGAGATTGCTTTTCCATTTTGTTTGAGAATGTAATTGGTATTTGTATTGGGATTACATTGAATGGTAGTATTGTCATTTTCACAATCTTGAGTCTTTCTATCCATGAGCAGGCCTTTTTTTGTTTCTTGTAGTATTGTTTTATAATTTTATTTGAATAGATCCTTTGTGTTTCTGGTTGTGAAGGGTATTGTTTTTTCTTAGCTTCAGTTCTGTATTCTCTTTGTCACTGTAGAGAAATCCAACTGTGTTTTGTATGTTGATCTCTTGTATCCTGACACTTTGCAGAATTGGCCAACTATGTTCAATAGTTTTCTTGCTGAGTCTTTATGCTTTTCTAAGTATACTATCATATAATCTGCATATAGAGATAATTTTAACTCCTCTTGGCCAATTTGGATACTTCTTATTTCCTCCTCTTGTCTTATTGCTATCACTAAGACTTCCAATGCAATATTGAATAGGAGAGGTGATAGTGGGCATCCTTGCCTAGTTCCTGTTCTCAAAGGGAATAACTTTAATCTCTCTCTATTGAGAACAATGTTGGCTCTCGGGTTTGGGTCCCTCTAATCCTATTTTGTTGAGTGTTTTAATCAGGAAAGGGTGTTGGATTTTGTCAAAAGCCTTTTCTGCATCAATTGATAGGATCATGCGGTTCTTGTTTTTTGCTTTGTTAATATGATGAATTACATTGATTGTTTTTTTTATGGTGAACCATCCTTGTATACCTACTATGAAACCTACTTGGTCATGGTGATTATTTTTTTAATGTATCATTTGGTTCTATTGGCCAGGATTTTATTCAGGGTTTTTGCATCTATGTTCATGAGAGATATAATGGCCTATAGTTTTCTATTTGGGTGGTGTCTTTACCTGGTGTTGGTATCAAGGATATGTTTGTTTTGTAGAATGAGTCTGGGAAAATTCCATTTTTTTTTCTGAAATAGTTTATGTAGAATTGATGACAGTTCTTCTCCAAATGTTTGATAAAATTTATTTGTAAAACCATCCAGTCTAGGACTTTTTTTTTTTTTAGGTTGGAGTTTGTTTTATTACCTTGTTAATTTCTTCTTTTGTAATGGGTCTATTCAAGTGTTCAATTTTGTTATTGCCACTTTAGGCAGGCTATGAATTTCTAAGTATTTGTCCATCCATCATGATATCTTAAATGTGTATATATATATTTTATAGTTGCAGAGTAAGAATCAACTCATAGTTGACTCTCCAAGGAGTGTTTGAAAGCTCTAAATAGCACTTGAAAGAGATTTCTGATCTTTTTCCAAAGAAGACATTGGTGAATTTAACCCACCAGCAAGTCTCTATATTTGGGTTAGCAACACAATTCCCTATGCCACTAAGGCTAGCTAAATATATGTGTGTGTGTGTGTGTGTGTGTGTGTGTGTGTGTGTGTGTGTGTGTATTTTGTAATGTAACCACAACCCAAAGTGCTGCCTTAAAACAACTTACATTTGAAAAGGTTTGTTGGACAATTAGACAAAATGTTTTCATTGAATTACAGTGAAAAAGTGTCAATGCATTTCTAATTAAATATATTTGCATTTACATCTACATGCTCTTTTTAGAAATTATTAATTTTCCATTTTTAGGTATCATTGGACATGTAAAATTTTGAAATGGATGAAGAGAGGTGAACAGAGGCCTGAACCATCATTCCAGTGTTGGCTAGGGGTAGGAGGGAGAGAGATGCTAGAGGAGCAAGAAGAAGGAACTGGGAAGGATGATGGCAGGCCAGGATGGTGGTAGGAACACAATGCATCTGCCAAAGGTTGGCTCCCACCCCCAATGCACTCCCATATCCACACATTCCACCCACACCCCACCCCACCCCTGCATCTCTTAGCTATGTAATCAGTTGATAAGGGTTTTTCCTCTACTCTTTTGAGTAAAATGCTTGCCTGTCATATATTGTTCTAAAGCTGAGTATCCAAATTAAGACAGACTAGGGAGAAGAATTGGCCATCCACATGCAGAATAACAGGCCTTTAAAAACCCTATGAACCATAGATGCCATTTAGACTAGTAGGTATGATGACATTTGAGCCTGAGCCCTTAAACTGGGAATCAAAAAGAAGAGGAGGAACAGTTGCAAACAGACACTAGTAATTGGAGCATAGAATGTGAGAAGTATGAATGTAGGAAAATTGGACCTCATAAAGGAAGAAACAGAACTTAAATACTGACATACTAGGCAGTGGTGGAATGAAAAGAACTGACATAGGATATTTTAATCAGACAATTATATGATTTACTACACTGGAAAAGTGAGGAAAATGAGGTCCCATTCATAGTTAAGAAGATCATTTCTAGATCCTTCTTAAAATACGATCTTGTGAGTGACAGAATACTATCCATACATATACAAGGAATACTTGTTAATATCACTATCAATCAAATATATACACCAACAACCAGAGCCAAAGAAGGAGTTTACTAATTTTAGAAGGTAGAAAGTGATCAAATATGCAAACAAAATGCATCAATAATGATGAGTAAATCGAATGTAAAAGTCCAGAATGATTGGTAGACTGACAACATGACTTGGTGACAGAAATTAGACTAGAGATAGAATTTAGTAACATCAATGATGTATTCATTGTAAATAATGCTTACATGAAATACAGATGGTAACTATACACATGGACTTTACATGATAGTCTACACAGAAATCAGATTGATTAAATCTTTAGAAAGAATCATTGTGGAAGCTCAGTAACAGCTGTGAAAAATAGACCATGTGCCAATTGTGTAACAGATCATCAATGTAAGTTTAAACTGAAGTTAAAGAAAATAAAATCAAATTCACAATTCACAAGAACCAAAGCTTGACCTTCAGTCTATCGAACTTGAATTTAAAAACCATCTCAGAAACAGGTTTGAGGGCTTGAACACTAATGAGAGGAGACCAGATGAGCTGTGAGAGCATTTTAAGAATGTCATATATTTAGGGAGTTCTAGTGGCCTAGTGGCAAGAAGCTGCACTGCAATCCCAGAGGTACCCAGTTAGAATTCACCAGATGCTCTGTTGGAGAAGGAGGGACAATCTCCTCTAGTACCAGTCAGATCCGATTTGATGATACACACACACAAAATAATAAAATTAAATTAAAAGAAAAAAGAATGTAATTTATAAAGAATGGAAAAGGCCAATACAAAGACAGAAGAGGAAGAAAAAAACCAACATGGATGTCAGAAGAGACTTTGAATATTACTCTAGAGTGCTGATAAGCCAAATTAAAGGGAAGAAATCAAGAAGTTAAGGAGCTGAACAGAAGATTTCAAAGAGCTGCTCAGGAAGACAAAGTATTATCATCAAATGTTCAAGGAGCTGGAGTTGGAAAATCAAAAGAGATGAACTTGTTCGGCATTTCTTAAATAGAAAGAACTGAAGAACAAATTTAAGCCTCAAATTTTTAGTAAAAGTCTCATATAAAGAAAACACATAGTAAACAAACCCCTTCCAGAACATGGAAATGTTGGGTTTTGGCACGGTAAGCTCATGTATGAGTCAAATACGTCTGAAATGTTCACAAGTGAATTTCCGCCACGTTCACTCTGATTTAATGATATGAATATTTTTCTTCTCATCTAGTTTCTATTATAAAGTTATAAATCATTGTCAAGAAGTCACTAACTGATGGTGTAGTCCATAGGAAGTAAAAGCCCTAATCCAAAGGTGGATGGTCTGAGGGAGAAATATGGATAATCTCCCACCTGCCAATTTCCAGTCGCCAAAATCTACTGGAGGGTCAGCTGCGAATTGGATCTCACTGATGGCAATGAGAATTTTAATCCTGATAATGAAAAATAAATAACGTGTGTGCTTCTATTATTTTAGTTTGATAATTATATTTTCATTATGTTTTAAAATTTTTATTGGTTTGTATTGTCAATCATATACATTGAATTTTGCACATATACTTTATGCTTTATACAATCATTGATGTTTATTGCTTCATTCATGTATTTTATACATTCAAGTGCATTATGTTGTTGTTGTTGTTGTTATGTGTTGTCAAGTCACCTGTGACCTATAGTGACCCTATGTACAACAGCCCTAAACCCTGCTGTATCCTGTGCCATTCTTATTGTCTCTGACACACCTACCTCCATTACTCTAGTCACTGAGTCAATCCATCTCATTGAGGGTTTTCCTCTCTTGCGCTGTCCTTTCACCCTCCCAAGTATGATGTTAGATGACTCTTCAGAATACTTACTGCCAAGGAGTATCCTGGTCTTAACCTCTCTAGGATGAACCTGTTTGTATAGTTAATTATTATTGTTCTAAGCCTATTATCCTCCCATCATTTCATGTACCCATTGACCATTTCCCAATCCTTCACCCCTCTCCAACCACCAAACTCTTCTGTCTCAGTAATTTTATCTGTTCTTTTTTCTCTTTTCCTTTTTTTTTCCCTTTTCACTTTTAAACTTTTATACATATCTTGCTCAGTTATCCTTCTATTATCACAATAGTAGACTTATGTGATATTTGTCCTTATGTAACTGAGATATTTCACTCAGTATAATGCTCTCTAGTTTCTCTAAAGTTATGTATTGATTAACAAAGCCATTGTTCCTTAGTGCTGCATAGTTTCCATTAGTGTGAATGTATCATAACATCTCAATTTATTTGTTTGTTGATGGGCCTTTGGGCTGTTTCCATGTTCTTGGCATTGTGAATAGTGTTGCTATGAAAATAGGTGTACCTATCTCCATTCATTTCTAAGTTCTGATTTCCTTTGGATATATTCCTAGCAGTCGAATAGTGGGGTGATTAGGGATCTCTATGTTCAACCTTTTGAGAAAAAAGACAAACTGCCTTCCATAACAGTTGTAACCTTTTATAATCCTACTCGCAGTGCATAAGAGTTCTAATCTCTACATCTACTCCAACATTTATTGTTTTCTGTTTTGTTGAACTTTGCTACTGCTGCTAGAATAAGATGGTACCTCATTGTTCTTTTGATTTGCATCTCTCTGCCCTCCTTTGTGAAGAGTCTACATGTTTTTTGCCTATTTTGTGATTGGGTTGTAAGTATTTTTCTTGGAGAGGCCGTAAAATACTTTAATTATGATACTTTTGTCTGGAACATTGTTGGAAAGTATTTTTGAGGTTTTTGTTTGTTTGGGGGGTGTGTTTTTTTCCAAATCTCTAGACTTTCTTTACACCCTACAAAAAGGTTTTTATACACGCTAAGATTTGATTCTTAGAAACAAGTGGAAAATTATGAGGTTTCATTAGTTGATTTTATCTTTTCCATATTAAGCATTTTGGGCTATGTTGGGAAGCCTACTTATACTACAGTCCATATCTTCCAATTTTCTTCCCATTTTGTTTCTTATTATGTTTATGAATTTTAGTTTTAATCATAGGTCTATTATCCAGTTTTAGTTGATTTCTGTGTGTGGTATGAGATATATATCCTGTTTTGGTTTTCTGGTGGTAGATATACAGATTTTTCAGCACTATTTGATAAAGAAGTTGTCATTTCCCATCTAATGTGTTTATTATCTTATCAAATATCAATAGATGGATTGATTTCTGAATTCTCAGTTCTATTGTATTGATCTACATCTGTTGCTGTAAAAGTACTTTGCTGTTTTATTTTGAGATCAGGAAGTGAGATGCTTCCAATTTCATTTTTTGTTTTTCAGAAGAGCTTTATTCGGGGTCTTTTCTTTTTCCAAAGGATACTAGAAATTGTCTTTTCTATTTCCTTGAAGAACGAATTTGATATCTAGGTTTGGATTTTATTGCACCTGTAGATTACTTTTGGTGAAATTGTCATTTCCACTATGTTGAATCTTCCTATCCATGAACAGGAAATATTTTTCCATGTAGTTAGCTCCCTTACTGATTTTTGTAGTAGAGTTTTGTATGTTTCCTTAAAAAGACCTTTGTGTCTCAAGTTAGGTTAATCCTGGGTATTTAATCTTGTAATTGGCTGTTGTAAATGGTATTAGTTTTCTAGTTTCCTTTTCTATGCTTTCTTGTAGAGAAATACAAATGATTTGTGTATGTTTATCTTATATACTGATACTTTACTAAGTCTGTCTACATGGTTCAACAGATTTTTGTTGAGTCTTTGGGTTTTTCTATATACCCTATCTTGTCATCTGCCTATACTGACAGTTTCACTACTTCTTTGCAATTTTGGATGTCTCTTATTTTCTTCTCTTATTTTATTGACATAACTAAAACTTTAAATACAATGTTAAATAGAAGTGGTGATATTGGGCACCCTTGACTGGTTACAGTTTGTAAGGGGAATCACTTTAGTCTCTCTACTTTGAGAATAATGTTGTCTCTTGGTTTTGTATATATACTTTTCACTATTAATCAGGGAGGGTTGTTGAATTTGTGAAAGACCTTTTATACATGAATTGACGGGGTCATGTGGTTCTTGTACTTTGCTTTGTTAAAGAGGTGAGTTCAATTAATTGGGGTATTTTTTGTTATGTTGAACCATCCTTGCGTTCCCGTTTTTAATACCTCTTGGTCATGATGAATTAATTTTTATGTATACTATTGGATCCCATTGGCCAGGATTTTGTTAGAATTTTTTGCATCTATGTTCTGAGAAATATTTTTCTGTAGGTTTATTTTTGTTTGGGTGCTTTGTTGGTTTTGGGGGTTTTTGTGTGTTTGGGGTTTGGGTTTTTTGTGATCTCTTTGCATGGTTTTTATGTAGGGTTTTGCTTACTTCATAGTATTACTCTGAAATTATTTCTTTTCTTTCTTTTTTTTGAAAGAATTTAAATAGAATTGGTGATTGTTTAGCTTTGAATTATTGGTAGTAGAAATTACTATAAATCAAGTCTGGGTGAGCACTTTTATTGAAAGTTAATCTTTTTATAAACTGCCCAATTTTTTATTTTATGATGGTTCTGTTCAAGTATTCTACTTCTGTCTGTCAATTTAGCAGCATGTGAGTTTCTAGGAATTTATTCTTTTCCTCTAGGTTTTCAAATTTATTGGAGAATACTTTTTATAATATTCCAATATTACTGATTTAATTTTGCTTGGATCTGTTGTGATGTTATTTCTTTTAGTTCTTATTTATTTGTGTCTTTTCTTTCATTACATTTTACAATGGTTTCTCTATTTTATTAGACCTTTCAAAGAATCAGCCCCTGGTTTTGTTGATGGTTTTAATAAGTTTTCTGTTTACTATTTCATTGATGTTAGCCCCTATGTTTATAATTCCTTTTCATCCAGAGGCTGTGGGGTTAGCCTGTTGTTCTTTTTCTATTTGCCAGAATTGTTAAGTAGTTTATTTTGCTTTTTTCTTCTTTTTTAAGTGTTTTCTTTTTGCTACTAACTAACTCCTGTGGTCTGCCTAACTATTGCAGGTGGTTTTGGTTTATTATTTTTAAAAAAGTTGTTTTGTTTTGTTTTCATTCACATTTGTATAACTTTTGACCATGACTTCTCACAAAGAAACATATTTATAATAACTTAATTCAGCTCATACCTATGTAAGAGTCATTCCTTATAAAGTTACCTACAAACTGCAGACACTAGGTACAGCAATAAAGTACCTAGTCAAGACTTAAGTGAGAAGAGAAAGGGATGAGTAGATTCAGTCTATAATACACATATCCATACTATCAGAGCAACTGAACCTGAGACTTGTCAAAGTATGCAAGCAGATGTCATCTGCTTGGAAGAAAACAACCTCAGACAACATACACAGTGGCTGCAGAAAGTTTGGGATTATGTGCCAAAAGAATACCAGTGTTGAAGATGAAGATGATGAAGGCAGCATTCACAATGATATTTGTTTAGAAGTCACAAAGTGTGTCACAGGCAACATTGAATTATTTTAATGACAATAGTGAAAAAAGATTGGATTTTGAGGATTTTTTTAGAGCTGGATAATAATAATGGTGGAAATAATAAGTTTATAAACCAAAATGGCCTATTTTAAAATGAAAACAAACTTTCTCCTGGGGATTTTATTTATTGATTTAAAAGATATTTATTATAAAAAATTACATTCAGTGTAAGATTTATGAAAGCACTAAAATAAAAACATCTTGTTCTTACAATTTTAGACCTGAGATCATTTATTAGCTACCAATTTCTAGCTCTATGTACATTCATATTCTTTGATTTCAACATGATATCCTAAATCCATCATGAGCTCATTCATTTCACCATTGGTTGAACTTGAGTTAAGAAAATACTTACAGTAAATGAAGTTTCCATATTATTAGTTTTATCCCAGTAACATTAAAACCATTAGATAGGAAAAAAGTGGAAATAAAAGTGAGAAAAATGTAAAAAATTACTGGCATAGCACGCTTCAGAAAATGAGCTAAAGTTGTGTGTTTGAATAACTGTGTTATTGAATGTAAAAATGTTACTCTATATTTTATTCATAGTATAAAGTCAAGTCCATTGAAAAAAAATTGACCACAATTTTGGATAGATTTAAAATAAATCATAATTAGATTACAAAAAAATAAAGAAGGAAAAATTTTAGACAAAATAGAAAAAAAAGAGATTTAGTGAATGAAAATAGACATAACATATAAGGGATTGACACAAATTTTAAGAACATGGTATTAAGAAGCTCTTTGGTTATTACAAATGGTTAAGTGCATGGCAGTTAACCAGCAAGTTAGTAGTTTAACTCCAATGCTTCCTGATAGAAGAAAGATGTGGTAATCAACTTCCATAAATATTTGTATACTAAGGGAAGTCTTTTTATTTTCCTATAATGCTGCTACAAGTCAGGCTTGACTGGACAGAGATAGGTTTATAATTAAACAGATTCATGTTATGAGATTTTATGAAAATGTATAACTATACACATTACTATAGTTATGTATTTTCTATCCTCTTCCACTTATTCTAAAAAAGTCAGTACTTACAGATCTACTACATAACTATTATTGATTATTTGCTTTGAAGTAATAAAAAATATTTCTACTTTTATTTCGTTTTAAATAGCTAAAAAATTGCACAATAAAATGCACAAATGTTTTGTTTTTTAAATTATTGACAAAAATCCTGTGATAACAGTTCAAGATACATGAAATAACAGATAAATAATTACATTTACATGTGGTTAACATTGAGAAGAATGAGAATCCCAGAATATTTGATTATGTTCATGTGAAATGTATAATTGATCCAGGTACACTTATAAGAACAGAGCAAGAAAACAATACATGGTTCAAAATCAGGGAAAGAGGGTGTCAGGGATGTGTCCTGTCTCCATCCTTTTTAAATATATATGTGGAACAGATGATTCTGGAGGTTGCGCTTTATGAGGAGAAAGGTGGCATCAGGTTTAGAGAAAGACTCATCAACAACCTGCATCATGCAGATGACACAACCTTGATTGCTGAAACTCAGAAAGGCCTGAAGCATTTGCTGCAGAAAGTCAAGGACTATAGTCATCAATATGGATAAGAGCTCAACATCATGAAATTAAAGATTCCCACCACTGAATCAATTGGCAGCATCATGATAGATGGAGAAAAGATTGTGGTTGTTAACAATTTCAGCACAAAATCAACACTCATGGAATTAGCAATCAGAAAATCAAAAGATAAATTGCAATGGGAAAATCAGCTGTCAAGAACCTCTTCACAGTGCAACAATGTCTGTCTAGAGATTAAAGTGTGCCATATCCAGGTCATTATCTTCACAATTATTTGCTACACATCAGAGCTGGACAATGACTAAGGACAACAGAAGAAGAATTGATGCCTTTGAGTTGTGGTGATGGAAAAGAGTTTTTAACATACCATGGACTGCCAAGAGAATAAACAAGCCTGTTCTGGAGAGGGTTTAACCAGACTGCTCCATAGAAGAAAGATTTTGAAGGTCTGTCTTCAAAATACAGTGAGATTGGCTCAGGATAGGGCAGAGATATTATGCATAGGGTTGCAATGATCTGCAGTCGACTCGACAGCACATAACAGCAACAAAATGACATTATACCTTAAATAACAATCATTATAAATTTTCCTAGTCCATTTCATCAGATTTATCAGGAGATCTCATTTGTCAGTTTTCAGAAGCGAAAATCTGCCTCTACTACAACCAATGTCTATGACCACACACTCTGTCCCCATTACATTTTCTTCTGTCTGTAAGAGCTCAAGCAACAAAATACACATTAACACATCCAAAGAAGGAATGTGATACCAGGAGAACTTTATTGAAGCCATGCATATAAAGTAAAAGAAAACAACAACACAGAAAGTTTGACAACCCTGCCTACCCAAGAAACTATAGTCTCCTTTACAGTAAATTATTGTCACGTGTCTAAAGATTCTGATCCTTCGTAAAATATTCAGATCCTTTCTGATCTCTAACGTCAAGAATATAGTACTTTCAAGTATTCCAGGCAGATTTCCTGGACTTGAAGTGTGGTGTTTACATTATTTGATTACACACTATTTGTTTTAGGATTTTTTTTTTTAGTTTCCTAGTTATGTGACTGCTTATTTAATAAATTGGCTGTGATAATTTGTCCAAGACAGATTTGTTTGCTATCAAGGCATACAAGGTACTGTGAAAGAATTGGCAAAAAAACAAGGCCCCAGAACTTAATGGCATACCACTTAACATATTTCAAAAAACAGACACCGCCTTGGATGTGCTCATAAAGTTGTGTCAAGAAATTTGGAGGACAACAACCTGGCCAATTTACTAGATAAGATCTATATTTGTTCCCATTCCAAAGAAGGAGGCTGTGACAGAGGGTGGAAATTCTTGAACAGTATCATTGATATCACATGCAAGCAAGATTCTTCTGAAAATTATCCAAAAACAACTGCAATAGCACATCAACAGAGAATAGCCTGAAGTGCAGGCTGAGTTTAGAAGAGGCCGTGGTACTAGAGTTATTATAGCTAATGTCAGGTGGACCTTGGCTGAAGGCAGAGAGTACCAGAGGAATTTCTATCTGTGTTTCATTGACTATGCAAAGGCATTTGACCTGTGTGGATCACAACAGATTGTGGTTAACCTTGAGGAGAATGGGAATCTCAGAACATTTGATTGTGCTTATGCAAAACCTATACTTGGACAAGGACACAGTTATCAGAACAGAGCAAATAAACACTGCATGGTTCAAAATTGGTAGGGTGTATGCCAGGGATGTGTACTATCTCTATATCTTTTCAATATATATGCACAACAGATTATTCAGGAGGCTGGGCTCTATGAGGAGAAATATGGCATAAAAATTGGAGGAAGACTCATCAACAATCTGTGTTATGCACATGACACACGCTGCTTGCTGAAACTGAGGATGACCCGAAGCACTTGCTGCAGAAGGTCAAGGACTGCAGCTTTCAATATGGATTGAAGCTCAACATTAAGAAAACAGAGATTCTCACCACTGGGCCAATTGGCAGCATCATGATAGATGATGAAGAGATTGAGACTGTAAACAGCTTCAGTTTGTTTGGCTCTACAATCAACACTCTTGGTACAAGCAGCCAGGAAATTAAAGGACAAATTGCATTGGGAAATTCTGCTGTCAGAGACCTCTCCAAAGTACTGATGAGCAACAATATCAGTCAGGAGATTAAGGTCCACCTGATACAGGCCATGGTCTTTCAGTTATTTGTTATGAATTAGAAAGCTGGACAATGACTAGAGATGATAGGAGAATTTATGCTTTTGAGCTGTAGTGCTAGAGAAGAATGTTGAATATAATATCACAGACTACTAGGAGAACAAACAAGTTCATCTTGAAGAGGATGAAGCCAGGCTGGTCCTTGGAGTTAAGGAATCTGAAGCTTCGTCTGACATAATTTGGACATCTTTCAAGGTGGGATTAGTCCTTGGAGGGGAACATCTTGCTTGGGAGGGTGGAGCGACAGCACAGGAGAGGAAGAACCTCAGTGAGGTGGATTGATAAGTGACTAGGGGTAACGGGGATAGGTGTGTCGGAAACAATAAGATTGGCACAGGATTGAACACAGTTTAGGGCTGTTGTGCATAGGGTCGCTATGAGTCGCAGGTTACTCAACGGCACATAACAACAACAACAACCACAATACTTTGTAAACGCCACGATTCAAAGGCATTTAGGAAGTGCTTGTTAGAAACAAGGATGGTGAAACCATCTCACTTACTTGGGACATATTCTCAGGTGGAGTCAATCTTTGGAGAGAGATGGCATACTGGGAAAGTTGGAGAGTTAGAGAAAGAGAAGGAGATTCTCAACAAGATGAATTGACACAATAACTACCAAAATGGGCTTGAGCATGAGATTGTGAGTATGATACAAAATAATGCAAAGCTTATATCTTTTGATTCAACAGCACCTAGAAACAATATGCTAACTATACATAATGTTGTTTTTAGGTGCTGCAGAGTCTAGTGCGATGACCCATAGCGATCCTATGAACAACATATTTGAACCATGTCCTACTTATGCCTTCCTCAAACTTCCTGACAAACTCATTGTGACTGTCACTGTGCCAATCCACCTGGCTGAGGGTCTCCCTCTCCTTCGCTGACCCTCTGCCTTTCTGAGTATCCTGTCTTTCGCTAAGGACTAGCTCCTTCTAACAACAAAGTATTATGAGTGAAGCTTTATCATCTTTGCCTTGAAAGAGTACCCTGGCTGCACTTTCTCCAAGACATATTTGTTCTTTTGGCAGTCTATGCAATGTTCAGTACTCTTCTCCATAACCACAATTCAAGGCTTCAATTATTTTTCTGTCTTCCTTTGATGCAGCTGGAATCTGGACTGTAGGTCTTTTTTGTTTGATTAATAGTCATTTATGGGCTGTTTGGACTTTCTAGTCAATTAACAATCAGCTGTGAGCTGTTTGGCCTTTTAAAATTTAATAACAGTCAGTTGTGGGCTTGGAGCTTCTTGTTTAAATCAATTAGGACCTGATGGATGGGTCTTTATGATTAAAAGTTTGTTGGGCCCTCTGGACTAGTGTGAAGTTTGATTTGCTATTAGAGATGCAGATTAAATCATCAGTTTATTGTGTTTTGGGAGAATATTGTTCTAATTGGTATAGCACTTGTCCATCAGTTTGCTGTATTGAGACAATTTGTGGGTGCTGTGATACTGGTAACTATACTATTGATGTGTTGAATACCCCAAGGGTTACCCATGGTGATCAGGTTTTGGTAGACCTTTCAGGTCAAGGCAGACTAGGAAGGAGGATTTGCCAACCACTTCTTAAATAACAGGCCTCTGAAAACCCTATGAACAGTAGAGAAAAGCAAAGAGTTGTAGTATTAGTGGTAGACTCTAGATTGAATGTCAGTAGAAATGAGGAAAAATAATGACACATATAAATATAAATGTTTAAAACATAATGGGACCCATTCATTAATAATAATAAATACAATTCACTAAATTTTAACCTTTTTTTTTTTACAGCATTTAGTTACAAATAAAAGGAAACTTGTCGACACAGTTAATTTTGATCCATAAGCTACCTTGTAAGACAGAGTTAAATGCCTTTTTAGGGTTTCCAAAACTGTAAATCTTTTTTTGTATTTTATTGTAGGGATTTTTTTTGGTTTTTTGTAAATATCTTTTTATAAATTATTATTTTAGTGAAAACTTATAAAGAAATTTCTTTTTAATTCATTGATATAAATTTTCTTTTTACTCCCAACAATTAAATTTGAAATGCATATCCTGTCTCCGATTATTGATTTTTATTACCATATACATAATGTCTAAATATCAATTTCTTACAGATTGATCTTCTCTTCACGTATTATAGTACAATGTTCCTTATCTATCCATTCTTTTCTTGATATCCCCACCCCACCCTGTAACTGTCCTATTTTTTAAATTTTTTTTATTCATTTTAATGAACATTTACAAATATTTTGGATTTTCATTCATTCATTGCTGCACTTTTTCCTCTACCCACCCTCCTCAGTTCATTCCTCTCTTTGATAAGCAAAAGATAAACTGCTTCGTTGGTATATAATCCCCCCGCCGCCACCCTCCCTATTTTTATAACAGTGATCTTATGAAGTATGTATCCTTTTGTGACAGATATTTCACTCAGCATAATATAACCAGATTCCTCTATTATATTTAGTGTTTTACAGATTCATTGTTTTTCAACACTGTGTAATATTTCATTATGTGAATGTACCAGACTTTCTCTATCCATGCATTTGTTGATGGGCACTTGGGCTGCTTCCATCTCCTTGCTATTCTGAATAACACTGAAATATACATGGGTGTCATACATCTGTTTGCATCACATCTTTTTGGAGTATATTCCCAGTAGTGGGATAGCTGGGTCAAATGAATTTCTCTTTTCAACATTTTAAGGAAGCACCAGACTCCCTCACATAGCAGCTCTATCATTTTACATTCTCACCACCATTGTAGGAGCTCTCTGATCACCCTGTACCCTCGCCAACATTTGTTGTTTGTGGTCCTGTTGAACTTTGCTCTTATTACTAGAAAAGAAAATATCTCATTGTTTTGATGTGCAGCTCTAAGGTGCACCTGATTCAAGCCATGGTCTTTTCAGTTACTTGCTTGGCATATGAAAGATGGTCAATGAATACAAATGACAGAAGAAGAGTGATGTCTTTGAATTGTTGCTTTGAAGATTACTGAAGATCTCATGGATTCTCAAAAGAACAAATATTATCTAGCTAGCTAGCTATATCTTTATATATCTATATCTATCTCTAACTCTCTATCTCCATATCTTGCAGAAAGTGCAGCTAGTGTTTTCTTTGGAAGCAAAGATGATGGAGCTTCATCTCACATGCTGTGAGCATGTTGCTAGGAGAGGTCATTTCTTGAAGAGGGACATCATATTTGGAAAGGTGGAGGGATAGCAAAGGAGAGGAAGACCCTCAACCAGGTGGGTTGACCCTGCAGCAATGGCTTCAATGTGTCAGAGATTGTGAGAACGGTACAGGTTAGGGCAGAGTTCAAATCCGTTGTTCATTTAGTCACTATGAGTCTACTTGACTCGATGGCATCTGACAAAAACAACAATAGCTACTGATTTTTACCATTTTTCATATTTTTTGACAATTTTACTTTCTTCTTTTGAAGTGACTATTCCTTTCTTCTGCCTTTTTTGTGATTGGGTCATTTGTTTTTATTTTTATTGAAATGTTGGAGTATTCCATAAATTTTATATATGTGTTCCTTATCAGATATGTCATTGCCAAAATATTTTTCCCTATCTGTGGCCTTTTTTACTCTGTTGTGGAAGATTTTTTGGTGCCCACAGGATTTGATTCTTAGAAGGTCCCATGTATCTGTTTTAGCCTCTCCCGGTTGTTTACTGGGTTTTGGTTTGTTGTTTGTTTTTTGGTTAAACTTCAAAGTTTATTCACACCACAGATTAGAGCTTCTAGATTTATTCCTATATTTTGTCTAATGATCTTAAAAAAATTTGTTTTAGCCCTAATTCCCTTGTCTTCCTTCAGTTGAGTTTATTGTATCATGTGAGGTGGAAATCTTGCTTCAATTTTGAGCAGATAGATGAACAATTTTCCAGCACCATGTGTTAAAAGGACAGCCATTTAATTGATCTTGCCTCTTTGCAAAAGATCAGCCAGTTAAACATAGGTAGGTACATGGATCTCTCTGTCTTTGATTCTATTTCATTGATATGTTGCTGTACCACTAACCTGCTGTCTTACTTATTATAGACCAATTGGCAGCGTCAGGATGGATGATGAAGAGATTGAGATTGCTCACAGCTTCAGTTTGCTCGGCTCCACAGTCAACACTCTTGGCACCAGCAGTCAGGAAATCAAAAAGCGTATCGCGATGGGAAAGTCTGCTGTTAGGGACCTCTCTAAAGTACTCAGGAGACTAAGGTGAGCCTGATACAGGCCATGGTATTTGCAATCGCTTGTTATGCATCAGAGAGTTGGACAATGACTAGCGAGGACAGAAGGAGAGTGGATGCTTTTGAGCTATGGTGCTGGAGAAGAGTACTGAATGTACCATGGACTGCCAGGAAAACAAACAGATTCATCCTGGAGAGGATTAAACCAAGCTACTCCTTGGAGGCAAGAATTCTGGGGCTTCGTCTGACATACTTTGGTCACCTTGCCAGGAGGGACGGGTCCTTGGAGAGGGACATCATGCTTGGGAGGGTGGAGAGACAGCGAAAGAGGGGAAGACCCTCTATGAGATGGATTGATTCGGTGACTGGGGTAATCGGGATGGGTGTGTAAGAGACAGTGCGGTTGGCGCAGGATAGAGCAGGGTTTAGGGCTGTTGTGCATAGGGTCGCTATGAGTTGCAAACGACTCGACGGCACATAACAACAACAACAAGTAGGTTTTGAGGTCAAGGAGTGTTATATCTCCTATTGTCAATTTCTTTTTCAGTAGGGCTTTAGTTGGAATCTCTTTCCTTTACAGATAAAATTGAAAATTGGTTTGTTTGGGGTTTTTTTCCCCTATTCCTTAAAGATTGATATCAGTATCTATGTTGGGATTGCACTGCACTGTATATCTTGAGGGAAGAAATTGCTTTACTTTTCTCTTTTGGAACAGCTCATGAGTTCGAACTGTCAAGTTAACAATTAAATGCCTTGACCATAACTCCACCAGAGCCCCAAGAAACAGCATAGCATGGATTAAACGTTGGGCCCAATGGTTTGATTTCCGTTTTGGCCCTATATTTTAACTGTGTGACCTGGGGCTAATAACTTAATACCCCTCTAACTTAGTATTCTTACTGGTACAGTAGAAACAATAATACCAGTAACTTATTGGATTGTTGAAAGTTTTAAATGATTAGATAATTATAACACTCTGAGAATAACATACTTAGCACATAATAAGAAAAGTATATTAAATAAATTTAAATCTATATTTAAAAATTATTGTTAGGTGCTTGAGTTGGCTCCTACAACAACAAAACCACAAGTATCTGCTCAATTCTGCATTTTCTTACAATCTCTGTTGTGCTTAAACCAATTATTTCACTCCATTGGTTCTCAGTGTAGCAGATTTATCTTTGGGATGGTCTCTAATTGGTGTGGTAAGCATTCAAGATTGTACTTTGATTCACATTGATTTTTTTAAAAGAATATTTTTTTTCAATATCAACTTGAACTTGCATGTGTTATTGATGGTCTGTTTCAAAGTGGATTCCTGGCTTGATTCTGACTTTAATTTTTTTATTATTTTATTTTACCTTGATAAAAATTTTAAATTTCTTCATCTTTGGCTTCAGTTATTAATGAGTAAATTTGGTTATATTATATGTATGGTATCTTATCACTGACAACATTGCACTAACTTTTAGGTCTTGGAATGTTCATTTTGATAATAAATGTCACTTTCCTTGTTAATTTGTAATTTTCAAATTATGATTATCTGATTCAAAATAGACCATATGACTATATTATTCAGAGTGTTGAATACAAAATTATTTTAGTTTAGTAATGGTGCAGGAGAGGATGACCCTGGTGAAACGGATTGACATAGTAACTGGAGTAATGAGACTAGATGTGTTGGAGACAGTGAGATTGACTTAAAATAAGGTAGATTCGGAGCTATTGTTATTGGGATATTTATGAGTTGTAGTTGACTTAACAGTGTATTTAGCAACAACAATAACAAGCCACCAGAGCTCCCTAAGTGTGCAGTGTTGTTGTTGTTAGGTGCCATCAAGTAAAAAACGACTCAATGTGACTCCATGAACAAAAGTTCTGAACCCTGTTCTGTCTTTTGTCATCCTCATACTGACACACAAGAGCCTATGGCTTTTGTAGTCATGGTAACAATCCACCTGATTGAGGGTCTTCTTCTCCACCGACCCTCCACCCTTCCCAACATCATATCCTTCTCCAAGGAATAGCACCTCCTAGCAATATGCCCAAAGTATGTGATACAAAGACTCATCATTTTTGCCTGAAAAGATCACTCTGGCTGCACTCTCCCCAAGACATACCTGTTCTCTTGGCTGTCTATGGGATGTTCAGCACTTTTATCCAATACCAAAGTTCAAAAGTGTAAATTCTTTTTTCTATCATCTTTATTCATTGTCCAACTGTCAGATGTATAGCAAGTAATCAGAAAGACTATGACCTGAATCAGACACAATGTAATCCTCAAAATGACTTCATTACTCCTCAATAATTTGGAAAGGTCCATAACTGCAGATTTTCCCAGGGCAATGTGTATTCTTATTTCCTGACTGCTGGATCCAAGGGTGTTAACAGATGAAGCTGTGGATAGTTTCAGCCTCCTCTCCTTCCATCATGATGCTGCCTATCAGTCCAGTGGTATGAATCTTTATTTTATTGGCATTGAGATGCAATCCATAACAAATACTTCTTCAATAAGTGCTTCAAGTCCTCTTTACGTTCAGCAAGCAAGGTGGTGTCATCTGCATAAAACAAGTTGTTGATGAGTCTCCCTCCATTTCTGATGCCACAGTCCTCCTCATAGAGTCCAGCTTCTTGGAGCATTTTTTCAGCATACAGACTGAGTCAGCCGTAGGCTGGAATTCTCTTGTTTATGCAATTGAGACCTGGTAGGTAAGCCTTTGTATTTAAAAGTTGGTTGAGTCCTGCTTGAGGGTGAGTCTCCAGCTTGGAGTTGTTAGATTCTGAATGGTAGGTGCTTTTTATTTCCTTGAAAGCTGTGTATAAACTGCTTTAGCATTATTTATTTTGTTAATCATCACGTGTAAGCTGACTGATTTTGTTAACAATCAACCATGAGCTGGACGCCTATTGTTTATGCAATCAGGACTTGGTGGGCAGTCAGGGCCTGCTGTTAATTGTGTCTGGAGAGAACAGTGTTCTAAGTGGTACAGCACTTGTCTGTCAGTTTGCTGTACTGAGAAAACGGGTTGCTGTGATACCGAAATTTGTGCACTCAGGAACATAAATTATTTTTCATTTTAACAGCGGGTGTGTCAAATACCATTAGGGTTACTCATGGTGGATAAGTTTTGCTGGAGCTCCCTGATTAAGAAAGAGTAGGAAGCAGGATGGGCCATCTATTTCTTAAATAACAGGCCTTTGAAAACCCTATGAAATATTATTATGAAAATGTTCCAAATGTTGCTATTATTGCCAAAAGGTGACACAAAGACATATAGTGAGCACATGCTATTGGAAAAATGGCACCCATAGGTGCCATAGGTTGCTATAAAGATCCCATTTCTAATGACTCTAATATCTTGAAACTCAGTGAAGTGAAGCTTGATTAACCAATATATTTGTGTTGGAATTTATTATGAACTGTGGATGTCTTTACAAAACTTATCATTTTTTATTCTGAATAGATAGTGTAACAAGCACATTAAGAAATGTTCAAAATCCCTAGCTCTAAGGGAGATGCAAATTAAAACAACTATGAGATATCATCTCACCCCAGTCAGAATAGCAAAATTTAACAGAACAGCAAGCAACAAATGCTGGAGAGGTTGTGGAGAAACTGGAACCCTTATTCACTGGTGGTGGGAGTGTAAAATGGTGCAACCACTGTGGAAGGCAATATGGTGCTTTCTGAAAAATTTGCAAATAGAGATACTATCTGACCCAGCAATTCCACTACTGGGAATGTACCCCATAGAGACCATAACTGCCATCCAAGCAGATATATGCACATCCACATATATTGTGGCTTTGTTCACAATAGCAAGGAGCTGGAAACAACCCAGGTGCCCATCAACAAATGAATGGATAGAGAAGCTGTGGTATATTCAATACTATGCTGCATTGAAAAACAAGGAACTCATGCAATATTATTCAAAATGGGTGACCCTGGAGAACATTATGCTGAGTGAAGTGCCTCAGCACAAAAGGACAAATACTGCATGGTGCCACTGTTGTAAAACAGGACTGACCTTGGGGTGAGGGGTGGAGACCGAGAAAGATGGGTTCAATAATATATACTTCTTTGAAACAGATGAGGGATAAAACTGTTTAAAAGGGATATGTAATTGGGTATTTTTGTCATGACAGGGGTCTAGAGTGAAGGCTACATGGTGCAGGGTGAAGGCTGGGGGAGGGTTTGTAAAAGAATGAAAGAATTTTTCTTTTACTTTTCCAAGAGGGTAGTGTACTAGGGGGGAAGTTGGGAGGGGATAAAAGTGCAACAATGAATAAATGGAAATCCAAAGTCTCTGTAAATGTTCATTAAGGTTATTTAAAAAAATAAAAAAGAAAAAATAATCTATTCTGCACTGGCATCTACATTCTGTTCTTTGATTTTTCTGGTCACCTCAGTGGGGGAAATTGTTCTACCACTCATATGATGAATGACTTTTTCAGCTAGAAAAAGACTTTTCATCAAGATGAGTGTGAAGAGCTGAAAATTTTTCAAAATTTTGATCATTCACTGGGTCAAATGCTTTTTGAAATAAGTATCATTCTTCTTGAAAACTAACAGCATACAAAATAATGATTGATATCTATTGAAAATGTCCTGTTCTCAGTGTTAAGCACATTACATCTTTATTTAACCATTCATAGAAACTCTAATGTAGATAATTTTTAAGACATTTATTATGTAGATAGACAATCTGAATTTAGAGTGTTACTGCTGTTGATGTTGTTAGGTGGCATCCAGTAGAGTATGACGAATAGAGACCTTATGAACAACAGATCTGAACCCTGTCCTGTTTGTGCCATCCTCACAATCTTTTACACACTCAAGCCTGGTGCTGCAGTCACTGTGTCAACCCATCTGATGGATGATATTCCTTTCTTTCTCTTTCCCTCCACCTTCCCAAGCATGATGTCTCTTTCTAAGGAATAACCTCTCTTAGCAACCTGTCCAAAGAATGTGAGACAAAGCTTCCTCATCATCGCCTCCAAGGAGCACTCTGGCTGCACCTTCTCTAAAACATGGCTGTTTGTTCTTTTCCATGGGATATGCAGTATGCTTCTCTATCACCACAATTCAAAGGCACCAACTCTCCTTAGGTGCCATCAAACTGGCTATGAATCCTAGTGACCCTGTAAACAATGGACAGGAACCCTGCCCTATCTTGTGTTATTCTCATCACCTCTGACATGCATGAGCTCATTGTTAAAGTCATGATGCCAATCTATCTCACTGAGGGTTTCCCCTTGTTTGCTTAGTACCACTACCTATCCAAGCATGACGTTTTCTCCAAGGATTGGCACCTCTAAACATCATGCCCTAAGTTTCTGAGAGGAAGCCTCACCATCTTTGTCTCTACAGAGCACCTTGGTTGTACCTTCTCAGAAAATATTCTTTTGCCCATCCATGAAGTATTCAGTACTCTTTTCTAACACCACACTCAGGAACATCAATTATTTTTCTGTCATCCTTAGTCATTGTCCAGTTTTCAGATGTATAACAAGTAACTGTAAAGACCATGTCATGGATCAGGTGCACCTTCATCTTTACACTAATACAGTTCCTCTTCGGCACATGAGAGGGGCTCTTGACAACAGATATTCTCAAAGCAACATGTTTTGGTTTGGATTTTTGTTGTTGTTGTTGTTGTGTTTTTTTCTGACTTCTAGTACCAAGGAAGTTGATTGTGGATTCAAGCAAGATGCAGGTGTTGACAAGGTCTCACTTTTCTCCATTTACCATAATGTTGTCTGTTTGCCTAGTGCTGAGGATTTTTCTTTTCTTGATGTTGAGATGTAAACCCAAAATAAAGGCTGTAGTCTTTGTTCCTCTATATCTAACTTTAATTTAATTCCTCCTAACTTTCAACAAGCAAAGTTGTGTTATCTGTATAATATAGGTTATTATCCTTCAGCAAATACAAACTTTAGAGTGAGAATATTAATTTCTCAAGAGAGGTGAAGAATAAACAGCTTACAAAATCAGACTTGTTAAATTTCTAATATTGAGGTTAATAAAACTAAAACATAACAAAACTACTATTCTTCAAAGTAATTTTTAAAATTATTTTTAATAGTGTATTTGTTTTCAGAATGCAATGCCATTTTGAAAATGTTTGGTAATTATTATTAACTCATAAAATGAAAAAAAAATACTGTTTGTCACAAAATATGATTTTTAATTTAATGAAAGATTCTATTTATTAATACTGTAACAACACTGGAAACTGGTTTCCTTTTAGTTATTCTAATTTCAGAAAAGAATAAAGGTGTTAAGACCTCTAAAAATAAAGTACAATAACACATACCAGTTTTCTGTTTATTTGTTCTCAGTCATAAAATATTTCTTTAGATTATCCATAAAACACTGTGTCTGATAGTATTATGCTCATGGATTTTTAAGACACTAATAAGTTTATAGCAAGCTTAGTGGTACTTTAAAGACTCACTAAGAATGAATTAAATGCGTTACTGCATTTGTCATAGGTGCTAAGAAAGAAAGTCAACAATGAATGAAATTAAAATACTTTCTTTTGAAATAGTTCAAGCATTTAAGAGCCTATGGAGTGCAGTGCTAGTCATGCATAGGGTTACTATGAGCAACAACTTACTGGATAACTGTTTAATTTTTCTGATATTATGGATCTTGTAATGGGCTTGGTTCTTAGGTTGTAGGACAGATGACATTAAAGAAAATATTTTCTAAAACATATTTTTAAAACTTTATAAATAATTTTATTTTTATAGAACTCATTAAGAGTGCTAAAGGATACCTTAAATTTTTTATCTATATATGTACCCAAAGTATTGGAGAAAATAGGACAAATTTGATTTGTTAGTGAGCTTATAATCTAAAAAAGAGGCCAATACTCCCTGATAGAGAAAGAATATTTTATTTACACACAATACAGAGAGATAATCTTATCAACATTTTCCTATCTCTATTATTCTCCACTCCCTTTTTAATCTATTTTCTAAACTTAAGTCTAGCTAGGATGATCAATATGAACTTAATTCTCAAATATATTTTGGACTCTGTCCAAAATTTTAAAAAATGTGTCAAAGATAGTACATTTAGATTTAACAGTAATAAATTAACTCTTAGCCAATTTTGCAAATTTTAACTTCATAATGGAATTTTTTGCATCTTGTTTTGTCAAACAAAGCATATCAAGACATTAAGCGTATAATCAATTCTCCCCAGTTTACAAAAAAATCAAAGAAGAGAATATAGGTGCCACTGCTGAACAGATTTTTTTTTTTATTGTACTGTGTATTCAGAATAAAAAATCAGCATGAAGAGCTGAAAATTTTTCAAATTTTTATCATTCAATTGGTATGCTAGACAAATCATTAGAGAAGTTGGATTGTATGCAGAAGAGTGTGACATCAGGATTGGAGGAAGATTCATCTAAAATCTGCATTACACAGACTGTCCTTCTCCAGTCACATATATTTATTCTTTTGGTAGTCCATGGGAGTCTCACTTCTCTTCTCTGAAACCACAGCACAAAGAAATCACATCTTCTGTCATCCTTAGTTATTGTCCAGCACTCTGATGCATAGCAAAGAATTTTGGGGGGAAAAATCTATATAGCCTGAAACAGGCTTACCTTAGTCCTCAAATGGACATCATTGCTCCTCATAATTTGGAGACATCTCTGACTGTAGACTTCCCAATGCACTATATCTCATGATCCCATGAATGCTGATACCAAGTATACAACAAAAATTCTCACCACTAAATTGAGAGGTCACATTATGATAGATGGAGACAAGATTGAAATGGTCAATGACTTCATCTTACTTGGAGTCTATGTTGCTGGTGTTAGGTGTCGTCAAGTCTAGCACAACTCATAGAAACCTTATGAATAAAACATCTGACCCTTTTTCTGGCCTGTGCTATCCTCAGATTTCCTGACACACAGAGCTCATTGTGGCAATCACCATGTCAGTCCAACTAGCTGAGGATTTCCCTCACCTTTGCTAACCCTCCAGTTTTCCCAACATCATGTTTCTCTCCAGAGAACAGTCCCTCCTAGCAACATGTCCAAAATATGTGAAGCTAAGCCTCATAATTCTTGCCTCCAAAGGCCACTCCACATGCACCAACTCCAAGACATATCTGTTCATTCTTTTGGCCATCTATAGGATGTTTAGGGCTCTTCTCCAACACCACAGCTCAAAGGCGTCCATTCTTTTTCTGTCATCCCTACGCATCGTCCAGGTCTAGGATGCATAGCTAGTAATTGGAAAGACTATGGCCTGAGTCAGGCTCACCTTATTCCTCAAAATGACATCACTACTCCTCAATAATTTGGCAAGGTCCCCAACTGCAGACTTTCCTTGTGCAATGTGTCTCCTTATTTCCTGACTGCTGGTATCAAGGGTGTTAATTGTCAATCCAAGCAAGATGAAACTGTTGACAGTTTCAATCTTCTCTCCATCCATTACGACACAGGCTACTGGTCCAGTGGTAAGAATCTTTGTTTTCCGGATAGTGAGACACAATCCATACTGAAGGCTGCATTCTTAGATCTTCTGCAACAAGTACTTCTGGTCCTCTTCCCTTTCAGCAAGTAAGTTTGTTTCATGTGCATAACATAGGTTACTGATGAGTTTCCCTCCAATCCTGATGCCATGCTCCTCTTCATAGAGTCTAATATCTCAGATAGTTTACTCAGCATATAGAGATATAGGGGCCTATATAGAAAAGCAAAATCAGTCCAATGTTTAAGAAGCCTATCAACAGAAGATTTTTTTAGCTTCTCTGTTTTCCTATTTATGCATTCTTAGAAGATGGTGACTGCTTGCTGGATTCTGGCTTACAACCAGAAGTTCTATCACGAAGTTGGATTTCTGCCCCAATTTTTCAGATATCTTAGAACAGAAGAATTGAATATTTTATGCTTGTCATAAATTTACATTAGCAATTCAAATATTTAGCAGCCAGGAAATAGGTGGGGGAAGCACTGGTTTCAGTAATTCAATGGAACGTTTTCATCTCCCACTGCACAATGCAGTATTAAATAGGGGAGGTTGAAGAGGAAATAGTACATTTAAAAAGTATTTAATAGCACCCACAATTAGTCCAAAACATTCTCTATTTTGTATATTTTGCAGCCCATTTTCCTAGAAATGTTAAAATATAAGGAAAATGATATAACTTTAACATGTCATTTTCTTAGATCTGTTCTAAGCAGTTAAACACAAATTGCATAACATAAGTTCTCAATGTATATTAAAATAAAGGTAAAAATAACAGTTCAAAATGAATACAAATGAAAAGTGAAAGTATACTTCAAATTCTAAAATAGACAAATAAGAATATGTTGTTGCTATCGCATATTAAGTTGGAGCTAACCTATAACTTACCTTTTTTTTGAAGGGGGGGAGTGTTTCCAGGAGCAGTAAATTGCATGAAAGAAGATTGCCCATCTTTCTCCTGTGGAGCAGCTGCTGAGTTTGAACTCTATATAGTCTGCATTACACAGGCTATACAAACTGGCTTGCAAAAAGTGAAGAAGACTTGAAGCAACAAAGAATGTAGCTGTCAATAAGGATAACATCTCAATATTGAGAAAACAAAAGTTCTTACCCAGTAGGCCAATAGATAGTGTTATGCTTGATGGAAAAAGGACTGTAGTTGTTAATGATGTTTGTTTTACTTGAATCCACTAACAATGATGACTGTAGCAGCAGTCATGAAACAAAAGATGTTGCATTGGGCAAATGTGCTGTCAACAATCTCTCGAAGTGTTGAAGAGCAATAATATCAGCTTAAAGACTAACATGTGCTTGATGAAATTTGCACAATGAAATTTGAAGAATTTGTAATTTTCAACCCCTTCCTATACATCTGAAAGTCAGACAGCATATAAGAAAGATCAAAGTTGTTGTCTTTAAACAGAAGTTTTGATCAAAAGTAGTGAATGAATTGCCAAAAGAACAAACAGATCTGTCATTGAGGAAGAGCAACTGAAGTGTTCCTCAGAGGCGAGGGTGGTGAAACTGTCTCCTATAATTTGGGTTTATTATCAGGAGAGGCCAGTTCTTGGAAAAAGATATCATACTTGGAAAAAATAAAATGACAGCAAAGGAGAAAGACACTCAGTGAGATGAATTGCCACAGTAACATGTACTGACATGGTTAATGTCATGAAGACAGCACAAGATAGGGCAGGATTCTCATCTGTTGTTCATAGGATTGCTAGGTTTCGGTGTTGTTTCTAGGTGTCATTGAGACAACTACTACTCATGGTGATCCCACAAACTATCAATCTGAACCTTGTCCTTTCCTGTGCCACCCTGACACACTTGCACCTTTGCCGCTGTCATCAAGTCAGTCCATCTTGTTGAGGGTCACCCTCTCCTGCGCTGACCTTCCACATTTTCTGGCACGCTGTCCCTTTACAATGAATAGCCTGTCCTAGCAACATGCCCAAAGTATGAAGTTTTGGCATACATGACTACAGTAAATAAATCAATATGTCCTATTTCAATAGATTGTATTAATCCAATAGCAAAACCAAAAGCTTCTATAATTAAATAGGCATTAAAGAAACTCAAATCAGTCTTTTGAGTTGTTTTGTTGTGTTTTTGTATTTTTAAGTGCAGGCAAAGACATACTTGTTTAATTGACCAGAAATAAGAATAACTTTTCTTTTATTATGAAATATATAACAATTGAATAAACTATTATTTCATTCAAACTACTGTTGAGACCTTTTTATCTCAAAAGGTAAAGGTAAGCTCTATTTCTTTATGGGAGGAGGACACTACCCATCTTTCTCTTTCAAAATACTTGGTGGCTCAACATGTAGCTATAAGACAAGATGTACTTCCAATTTTATTAAAAAATAATGAAAGTTCACACTTTCCTTTTACTTCTATAAAAAGAGAAGTGATAATTATATTTGCTCCAGAGATGGCTGATGCTTATAAATTCATACAATGGCTTTGAAAATTTACCTTCAGCATAAGTGAACACTTATTTATTGAAATGCTAGGCATGCTTAAGTTATTTGGAATAGGAAGAAACAAGAAGTAAAATTTAGTTAGAAAACATAGTGGTTATTTACTATGAAATATGTTAAAATAAAAATTAAAATAGTTTCTGAAATACATTGTAGGGGAGTAATAATATGAGATGAATGAGAAAAACACAATGTAGATAAACAAAAAATAATGTATATTTTTTGTTTGCAAACCAACACAAATTTTAAAAAATCATTTAAAAAATAGGATATCTCTAGGAAAGTTAAATGTTGAAAATATGTCAAGATGTTTACATTCTTTGATCATGTATGATAAAACTCCACCGCCAAGGCATAGCCTTCCAGAAGATGATCATATCTTTCTTCTGCCCAGTAACTGATGGGTTCCAGTCACGATGCTTTCTGTTAGACTTGAGTACTTTTACCACTTTTCAATCTTCTCTCCTTTTTGCTTATCTAAGGAAAGAGTTATGATGGATTAAATTTTTAATT